>NW_024340692.1:14323393-14668994 GCF_902729225.1 Pteropus medius
GCATCCACTAATGAACATTTGTGAAAATGGTTCAAAAATGACTCAAGTAATAAATTGATTTTATTTTAAGGAATGGACTGCCAGCTTTTAATGTAAGTGTACACTGGGTTTTTAAAAAGCATTACAGGTACATTCAGAGTTCAAAAAAGTAAAGGAGTCACCTAACAGTCAGATGCAATTTGGGCGTGGTCTTAAAATCACATTTTGCAAACTACAGGGCAAGCCCCTTTAGGCAGACCTCAGCCGCAGTCTGGGAGAGCCCTGTAGTTAAACCATCCTTTTCCAATGTGGCCAGCAGCTTGCCAGTCCTCTGATGTGAACTCAAAGGGGCACAAATTTTTCCTTAATGACCTATAAAGTATATTTCAGATTTAATCGACATCTCAGAACTTAAAATTTTTACTACACATTAGAAAATATTTCTAAAAACATTCAGTACAAGGGGGAAAAAAATCTGTTCATTCTATCTAATAAAAACTAGCAGGTATTAAAATTGAAGAGAGTATTTTTCTCATGTTATTAGAATAAAGGTATATGAAATGATCAAGCTTATCAAAATGTGTTTGAGTTAATTTAAAGCAATTGTCCACATTAAACTTCAGTTTAAATTGATTGGTAGGTATAGATCTAAAATAAGAAAGTATTCCATCTCTCCTCCTAGATGAATTTTTATTTACTTCAAAATTATAAAGAAGATTAGTAATGCTACCAAATGAGTTAGTAAATTAAAAAAAAAAATCTTGTAAGCAGATGTTAAAACCTCTTATAGGCATTTTTCCAAGTATTTTCTATATCTTTTCCAAGAAAAATTAAAATTATTAAATGGTAACAAAAATAATAGTCTATATACTTCAGAGAGACTTAATAATTAACCGTACAAAGACATACATACAGTATGAAAAATTAAACATTTATTCAATTTCCAGTAAATACCACTTAGAATGAGCTTAAATGATAATGCAAAGATAGCTATAAGCAAACATTTTGACAGGAGGAATGTGAAGAATTAGCACAGATTGCCTAGGAAACTACAGTGTGTGTATGTGTGTGGTGGTAAAAGTTATTCTTTTTTCCCCGCTTCTTCTGAAATTAGGTAAAACTTTCCGAAAGATATAGAGCTAGATAAGACTTCTTGAGGTGATCTGTAGCCCTGGTTCTGGGGCTGATGAAAAATTCTTGAGGTAAAAATATACTGATCTTTTATTTTTTTATTTTAAGCGTTATAGACATACTAGCAAAATACAGATTCTTTTCAGCTAAGTACTTTCTGATTTTTTTTTTTTTCTGAATGGGAGGTCTTTTACATATGCATAAGTTTTCATAATATTTTATATTTAGAGTTTCTTTCATCTATATATAAAAAACAAATTTCTAAACATTAAATTTCAGGGTTGTTAAGCATTGAAGTGGGTTATGGAGGGAAATTTTAGAATATATTTTCCCTAAAGGTCTTTAAAACAGGGTATATTTTGCATTTGGGTTGCTGTAGGTGTGATCCAACCAAAAGAGGAGATAGAGATTTCTAACATTTATTTTAATTCTCTATGATTCTATGAATCTCTTTAATAAGATCAAGAAAGTGGTAGAATTAAATATATTTGAGGACTTGGTATAAGCATACTAAATAATGAACTTTATATATTAAAGCCCTCTAAAAAAGCACCACCTTTAACAAAAAAAAAAAAAAGCCAGGTCTTACTGAGAAGATAATATAATAATTACTTAAATTCAGTTCTCAAAGTGTTTTTCCTCCTTTCAGAGTTTAAATAGTTCATCAACAAAAGCTGTAACGGTGCAATAGCACTAGCATTTCATTTATTCTGGGCACTTTCTTTAGCATTACAGCCTCTAAATACCTATGCAGAAGCCAAAGATGACTCCTTGAGGTATATTCAAGTAACTGTTTTTAAAACCACATTTAATAATTACAAAGGGGGGGCGGGCATTCAGAGCATGGTTGATACCTTTCATTCCTAATCTAGTCATTTTTAGCCTATGACTCCTAACTAGAGCTGATACATACATAGCTGGCCTTCTTTAGTTGATAAATATAAAGGCATTCTTATCTGGTCGACTGATCTTTAAAATCGAGAAGCAGAGAGAGATCCAAACATGGCCTTATACATTCAAATCTCCAATTTAAAAAGTACTACATCTTGTTGTGAATTAAACAGGTACACTTAAAAGTACCCTGCCCCAAAATAACTGATAAAGTTCACCTCAGCTCTATCACTACTGGTCATGCGAGCCTGAGCAAGTTAATTTACCCCTTGTGCCTCACTTTCCTCATCTGTAGAATGGTGCTAATAATAGTATCCACCTCACAGGGTGATAGTGAGGATTCAATGAGACAATGTGACTACATGCTCTCATCATTTTTACTGCCACCGAGGATGTGAATGTAGGGAAATATAATTTAATTACTCGGCTTTATGAAAGACTCCATGGCAAAAGAACAGCTGTTAGGAAATTTGGCACTGTATTAGCTGGAAATTTTGGGAGTACTCTTTTGTACAGCAAACTTCAAAATGTTTCTACAGTTTAATACAACTCAGCACAAATACTCAGATAAGTTGGCTTGCCATGTGCTTCCTGTAAATCTGCTGTCAGAGTCACAAGCAAACTCTTTTCCTAACCGAACACCACAAGTTCATTTACTGCATAGGTCTATTTTCTACTCCTTCCAACAGATTATATAAAAACTTCTATTTACAGAAGCTGGGAAACTGAGTGCAGCTTGCTGTAATTAAGCATGCCCAGAATGTCACTATCTATTCATTAGGTTTTACGCCTGTCCCTCAGGCGGCTTATGGAGTTGAGTTGCCTGACTGGATTTGCTCTCTATTGACAGAAATCATCTCTACAACAGATACTCATGGGCCTGCTAAATGATAAGACCTCTCCCTGGAATCTTCAAATGGAAGACAAATTACATTCTTTAGCTTATCTCCTACTCCCTCTCCAACATAAACAATTGTCAGAGGTACAAAATGTGTCTGCTTTCCCTTCAGTCCTCACCTTAGAAGTCAAGGTAGAGGTATCCCCTGACACTCCTGAGGGGCATCCCAGGGCAGCTAAGGGGGGAAGGAGTCTTTACTGGATGCAATGCTATGCCTGATTTTAAGGAACAGGGAAATAAACTCATTAAAATACCTAAGTCTCACATGTACAGAATTTCTGAGCATTCGATTTGCCTTCTAGGACAAAAGCATATTTATGCGAATAACCATTCTGTGCATTAAATAAGGATTGAAGTGGTTTCCACAGGTTGAAAAAATAAAGTGTATTTAATTGAACATATCAAGAAACTTGAGATAACTAAAATGTGATGGGAGAAGCAGGAGAGGGACAAGCATTGAAAAAAAATTAGCAATAAAACTTTTACTTTCTACCATGAGGTCCTTCTGCCCGCTGCCTCCAAAAATACCGAACCTTATTCAGTTCCTATTTTTAATTTTGCTTTAGTTTCTAAAAAGAAAAATGAATCAAAATGAAAAGAAAAATGATGAGTTAGATTTGAGTGGAGCCTATAGCAGGCAAGGACTGAAGAGTTATTTGTTCATTGAGCAATTCTTCCAGTCCAACTGTAATTCTCTGGTGGTAGCTATGATGATGTCAATTTTGGTGATTTATAACTTTGGAGTCAGTTTGAGGCAGACCACCCCAGCCAAAAAGATTCTCTTCACATATGAGTAACACTAGAAAACGGGACAAAAGAAAAACGAAATCACAGCTACCTCCTGATAAGTGGACATACTTAAACTTATTTTTTCCTAAAATATTAGTAGATGTATTTGTAAACAATTATACTTTTTATTTAAAGAAGGGGGGCAGAGAAACAATAACAATTAATAAAAAGTAATTTAAAAAAATATTTTTTCCCCTTCTTTTGACTTGTCTTCAAGGCCAATCCAAAAAAATGTCTTTGTCAAGTTATCATAGGGAGATGATAACCTTCTCCCTATGAAACCTGAGATATGGGGAAAAGTTCAGCAATGCTGTCAGATGCAGCCTCCTTCCCCAGGGGCAGGAATGGGTCGGCTCTATTTGAAGGAGGCATCTTCTTTCCTCCTCCATCCACGGCCTCTTTGCCCACTCTGTCATAAAACACAATCTGCCTAAATATTTTCCTTTCTAATGAAGCCTGACTCCTGGAAATATAAAAGACACAAGTAGCCAGTAATAAAATAAATTCCATCAAATGACAGGGGCTTGGTTAGGGAAGATGTAGGCGTCAGAGCTGGGTGAAAAAAAAAAAAGGAGCCCTCTTTTCTGAAAATGATCCAGAAAACACATAAGATTGTGTTTATAAGGACGTGACACATTTGTTATGTAAAAGTGTCCAGACAACTGAAACTTTATCCTTTAACCTTCCCAGAGAAAACATTCATGGAAGGTCATCCTATAGCCTCCTGCACCTTTGAATTCTATCGATGGGATCACGCCAGCCCACTAGAAGGCCATACAAGGACTATCTCATCTCCACCGATGACATAATGTAATAGCTTCAGATTTGATGCCAGGGTATGTAAGAAGTAGGCCATGTAGATTCTGTTACTCTGTTTATTACAAACAAATGTTATCGATGCCTGTATCATGCAGTGCCTCGTACAATAATTTAAAAAATAACTCCACCTGGGAAATCTACTTTATATTCTCATGCTAGAAAAGGGTCTGTGTCCTCTGTGAACTGGTAACCAACTTCCTTGTGAAGGATGAGAATTAGGCACCTGACCCCGTCTCCTTTCCTGACTGCCAGGAGATCTGAGTCACCTTGCAAGCTCAGATGCAGCAACCATAAGAACTCTGGAGGCCCTCAGGTGCCTGATCTCGATTTCGATTTCCCTTTGTTTCTGATTTTCTACTTGATAATTATTTCACTGCAGGTATGTTTCTTGGAAGCCTCCCCAAATGCTTTTCACAACAACAACAAAAAAGGGTAGAAATAAATAAATCAACAAACACAAAATGGCTCAGAAGAGAGCCGATTCGAGGAATGTACTGGGTGTAGGAACCCTTAATCCACGGTGTGTACATGGGCTTCCCATAGACCTGGAAACTCTTGAAAGAAAATGCAAAATCATGGAGGGTGGTGCTTTTTTCCTAGGTCCACAGCTTGTACCAGAGTCCCCAAAGCTTAAGAAGCCCTGCTCCAGGACTCTACAGCAAAAAAGACCAAGAATCTTGGCCAACTAAGTAAAGCAAGACAAGGGAGCCAGCGAGGCACAAAAAAGGCTAAGTCAGCCCTGGGCTTATACCAACCCAGCGCTTCTGTGCAGTTAGCAGTCTTTCTCATCCGAGTGGGACCATCACATTATTCATTTGTTTGCATATTAACCTACCAGATGGTCTGCTGAAGTTAACAAGGGCCTGCTGCTGCTGCGGCTGTTGTGGCTGGGGCTGGGGCTGCTGCGGCTGTGGCTGCTGCTGCTGCTGCATGCCAGGCAACGTCCTTTTCCCCTGGACTGCAAGCTGCAGTGTTTCAGGGAGGTGCTGGCCCCGGGCCAGCATTTTGTAAGCTAAAATCTGAGCTCGAAGCTGATGCAGCTGGACAGGACTAAAAGGCGAGGGACCTCTGTTGGGCTGGTTCATTGCCTGTGGATCTCCTGGGATGAGAGGCCCTGGCTGGTTGGGTGGCATCTGGGGTGGGGTCGGGCCACCTCCCGACGACATAGGGCTGGAGATATGCTCTGCAGCTCCCAACGGAGATGGGTGTGGGGACATATAACCTAGAAGAGAACATAAAAGGAGATCACAAGCTGTCCCTGATGACCCTAAAAGAGAGGCATTCCTAAATATTCTGGTAATTTTCTATAACAGCACTGTTTGCTAGAAAATTAAAATATATATAATTTAAAAATAATATATAATTTAAAATTTACATATATCAAATATATATAATTTAAAACTTCCTAGTAGTTGCATTAAAAAGAAACAGACAAAACTAACGTCAATAATGTATTTCATTTAAATCAGCATAGCCAAAATATTATCATTTCAAAGCATAAAAATTATTAAAGAGATATTTTACACTTTTTTTGTACAAAGCTACAGCATGTCTCAACTCAAACTAGCTACATTTCAAGCGATCAATAGCCATATGTGTCCTAGAAGGTAAATTGTTTGTCTGTTGTATACCTAAAGGAAAAGCACCAGGGGTGTTACAGATTGAAAGAAGCTCCAATCTAGAGAACAAAACCTGAAGGTGTCTACTATATCATAATGTGGAACGAAGAGTCTCTTATGGGGATAACAAATATAACTTGGTTTACTATTATGCACATTATGAATAATTTGCAGTTATTGAGGGCCTCCACTTTCTAGGCAATATGCAAGGTCCTGTACATACTGTCTTAGTGGAATTCTCCCTGGAAACAGAGCCTGATGGAGGGATTGAGTGCAAGCGATTTATACAGATGGTGCAGGTACACTGGCAGGGGTATGGAAAGGTGATATAAGGAAGGGAAGGCAGCCAGTAAGGGATGCGCTATTAATCCAGCTGCTGCAGTGGATGCCTGAAGATTAATTTCATGCAGATGCTCCGAGATATAAGGCAAATAACTTGCCTCCAAATTATCCCAGGGAAGAGGTGAAAAAGCTGAGTATTTATACTCTAAGGATCATCAGTCACTGTTTATGTCACTGGTTAAGACTCTGGAGATAATTAATCCCAGGGACTTGTCCACCTGTGGGTAAGGTAGACATAAGTAGATTAAAGGCAAGATGGTGATCTGGCCAGTGGACATCAGGCTGGTGGGAAAAAAGAAATGGTAAGGAGGATTAAAGGGATATGAATGGAGTATTCATTATTTCCTTAATCCTCACAACAACACAAAACACATATATTGTCACCTCATTTTTTTAAATGAGAAAACTGAGGCTGAGTTACAGTAAGTGAGTCATCAAGGTCACACCATTAGCCCTTGGCAGCTCCTAGACTCAAACCACAGTTCGCCTGATTCCAATGAGTATATTCCTTCCATGGTCTAATATTAATCTGGTTTTTAAAAATATTAATTTCGGTTTTAAATTAAAGACTTAGAAGTTTCAAAAATCTTCTAGAAAATTATGATTTGACATAAAAATGAGTACAATCTGTTTGGGTTATAAGAGATCTAAATGGGAAATTCAAGAATACCTTTCTTGGGGAAGAAAAGTCAAAATGCACAAAAATTTCATGGAACTTATTTTAGACAAACTGTATAGCACTGGAATTCCTAGAAAAATGTGTGACAGTATTGTTGGAGGGAGATCCAAGATAAAGGAGAGAACAAAGGGGCCTACTGCAATCCAAAAGGTTGCCTTGAATTCAAACTAAGTGCTAATTAATGAAGTCAAAGGTGTCCTCAGACACAATATAAAATATTAGATTAAAAGTCTTGCCCTTTAATAAATGTACTTCCATCACAATTAACATAAAGGTCATCACATAGGTGTTATTTAGACATCTGCTATGTTTGAACTTATGTCAAGTTTGAGCTGAAACAGCTCTGTGAACCTATGTGCAATCACAGTGACCCGAGACTATGTGACTGCCACTGACAGGGGCCTCACCATCGTCATTCACAAGACTACAGAAAATAAAAAAAATATAGTTACTTTTATCTCGAATTGCCTTTTGGAAAGGGAAACAAATTTAGCTTGATCCCCTAATACAAGAGTATGTTTTGTTCTATCAGTTGGTGGGTGAGAAGTAGAACTCCATTCAGAAAAATCCTGTCCTGAAGAGAAATAGAACTACTTTTCACTCTCTAAATCCCTACTTCACAACAGAGCATAAAAACCATGCAGCAATTAGAGTTCTAGTTGGTCGTATGATTAGCCAAGAAAATGACCCTAAAATCAGCTTGCAAGACTAGCAGAAATTTAATCCCAGTATATCGTTATAAAAATAAACACTTAGAGAATATAAATAACATACATCTATCTACCTATGTCATTAACCTTCTTCCTTTTCCTTTTTAATGAGGTACACATTTTAACTGTAATGCTTGTGCAAAATGGCATTTTATTCATTATGAAAGCACATTTCTGACACCTTTTTGGCCAAATCTGTACCTATAACAGAAAGAAAAACTTCCTACCAAAGCTAATGACATTTTCATAGTAGAAGGGATACAACCAGGTGTTAATATGAGTCATGTCTCCTGCCTTCTGGTCTCTCCTCTTTCCTAAGGTGATCCATTATAGCTTACCCATGATAAATCATAGGATGCCTAATACAGTAGACCAACACATTAGACAATCTCAACTATATAACACTGTTTATCAAATCACTCTTATAAACTATGAACTATGTGACAAGGCAAAGCTATGAAGGTGAGGCAGTCACATTAAGCACAATAATTAACTTTACCTCAAATTTGCTAAGAAAGAAACTGAGAGTGGAATAAAATTATTTCCCAGAATTAATCAATAAACAAAATTTTACCTCAAATGTAAAAAACCGAAGGTGGGAAAAATCGTTTCCTAGAACTTATAGGGGATGTTAATAGAATCATTCCATCACAGTATGATATTAAAGATGTGTGTTTCAGCTAAAGAGAGATTTTTTTTTCTAGATGACTAGCATTCCATAAAACTTCAGGAAAAAACAATCTAAATGATGAAACAACATATTTTAGTAATTATCTTTAGTTGAGAAAACAGAGAATAGAAATTGCCTAAAAGTGAATATATACATTTGTCTGTAGGATGACAGTGTTGATGCAGAATTTGCTTTTTAAAAACTCTGGTTTGATTTGCTCATTCAAAAGTAGTCAAAAGAGGCAGTTTTCCTTTCCTAGTCTTCAAGGGCCATTATCTCCCCAGTTTCACCTTGCCTCAGAGGGAAGCAATCGCCTCTCTCTCTCCTTTTAATAATATTGAACCAAGTGCCAATTTTATATAAATTTTCTCTTCACACACACATACACACACACAAATATTAAATGGTATATACTAGCCTTTGAAGGTTTTTTTTTTTTTTTTTTACCCAACTACTAAAAATAAACAATGTTATCATTGAGACCATAAGATACACAATTCAGTATTTATTGAAGGAAATGGTTTTGTTTCTCAACCAATACCTTAAAATAACCTAATAGGTTGCTAGGTAGTTAAAGCTGGCAGCTTTCCAATCAATACCACACCTCTCTGTACTTGTGTTTATAAATGGTTTTCTACAATAGGGTTTTTAAAGATACATGTTATTACAGAGTCTAAATTCTTTTTAAATCATTATATAGAATAAGACTGCAATATACCAATACTACTTAGTCAAAAATATACTTTTAAAGAAGTCGTTCCCCAGCCTACAATGCACTTTGCTATTTTAGAGAAACTATTACATGCTAATTCTGATTCCATTTAATGCAGACCTCTGCATTTCAAAGTAATTATAATTTACTGAAATTATATAAAAATTAAGATCTATTTAAAACTGTTGACTTTTGAATCCACAGGTTTATTTCTCGACCTAACTGAACAAAATTTACTAAGTATCTATCCGGTTATGCACTAGACATTGTGCCAAGTGCTAGAGATACCAAGAAAAATCATCATTCTTAAATTGAAGAAAGGAACCAAGCAATGAGAGAAAGTCAAAGATACATAAAAGAAAAAATGTTCAATTATAATTCACACATTTAAAAGTGTTTTGTTTTAGAGTTTTCCTATGGCCCAGCTTATCAGAGGTACGGCAAAGCCAGGAACAGATAGAGCAAGCACCTGGCTTTGCGAATCACTGAATAGAACTCATTTACACTTCCCAGATATTAAAAATGAGACCTACAGTAGCTCTGTGAACATATCTGGCTCCTTAGAATTTAAATGATAAACTTGGAAGTGTCGTCTTAATTCCTTCTCAACAATGAATGGGTCAAATGTTTTCTTCCCGGACTGCAAAAAAGTCCCAAGATTTCAGTGTGCTTTTCTGACAGGGTCAAGATTTTATGAATCATCTGCAACAGTGATACCTACTTGTCATCAAAATTCAGATCAGAGTGTGGGATATTCAAAACTTGTTTGAATATCAGTGAACATGTACTCCTAGCCTCCATGACTTGCTTATTTATATGTATATTTTAAAACTGAATATATTTCTCTAAATTCTCAGAGCCAAAAATCTTCTTTCGGGTGGATGGATATCTGATGGATATCTGAAACACACATACATTAAAGTACAAAGGAGTATACACGGCGATGCATAAACTATAAACTGAATTAGAATATCAACATATTGGGGTTAATTAGTACAGAATAATGCATGCCCCTTGCATATTAAAATGACCATATAATGATTCTGAAAACAAGTTAGAGTGTATTCAAAAGACTTTGAGGTATCTTTAATATGTCTCCAACAGTTAAGGAAGAAGGCACCAAGGAGAACTGAAATATACCATACATTGATTCGGCCATTATTATGGGTTGACTTGTGTCTCTACAAAGATATGTTGAAGCTTTAACCCCTAGTACCTGTGAATGTGACCTTATTTGGACATAGGATCTTTGCAGATGTAATCAAGTAAGATGAGGTCATAGTGCATTAGGGTAGACCCTAAGCCAATGACTGGCATCCTCATAAGAGGGAAATCTGGGCAGAGACACAGACACACAGAAAAAATGTCATGTGGAAACCAACACAGAGATAGGAGTGATAGATCTACAAGCCAAGGAATTCCATGCATTGCAAGCAATCACCAGAAGCTCGGACAAGGCAAAGAATTCTTCCCCAGAGCCTTCAGAGAGCATGGCCCTG
Source organism: Pteropus medius (assembly GCF_902729225.1). Classification (NCBI taxonomy): domain Eukaryota; kingdom Metazoa; phylum Chordata; class Mammalia; order Chiroptera; family Pteropodidae; genus Pteropus; species Pteropus medius. Next base: position 14,334,132 of record NW_024340692.1, read on the forward strand.
ATCATACCTTGATTTCAGACTTCTAACTCCAGATCTGTGAGAGAATAATTTTCTACTGCTTTAAGCCACCCAGTTTGTAGTAATTTGTTACAGCAACTCTAGAAGACTAACACAGCCACCCACCAGCAATGACAGGTAATTCCACTGCCATAAAAACCACTTCCAGACAACGTATGAGCATGCAATTCAAGGGACACAAGTGGCTCCTCTAACCTTCACATTTACACTGTTGCTGGGGGGCGGACCGGGATTCTTCTGGCACTGTCACTCACAGGTTGTGTAAACTTAGGAAAACAAAGTAAATTCTCTGAGCGTTAGCACCTCTATCTATAAAACGGGGTCATATAATTTACCTTAAAAGATCACGATAAAGATTCCACATCAAGTACATGAAGCACTTTGCAGAGTGCTTGGAGTCACAGAAGCTAGTAAAATTACTAGGATTTTGTTAATCAAATTGACCATATAAATCATAAAGTTGGTCAGGACTTGGGGAGATTTCTCTAGGGAAAAGAAACCTGCTACATTCAATCTTCCTTAGAAATGTTCTTTGGAAGTCATAATTAAAATAACCAATACAAAAGATGAAAGACTACAATATGGAGCCACAATCAGGTAATTAGAATTACAGACCTTGGCTGTGTTGATCCATCGGACTCTGGGGAGGGCCCATTCCTGGGTGTGGTGGCCGCATACCAGTGCCCTTCATGGATCCACAATGAATATCTTCTACAATCCCCTTATCGTGCATACCATCAACGGGCTGAAAAGACATGAGTTAGATACCTCTTTAAGGTAAAACATTTCTATTTGGAGTTTTAAGACCCCTCTTTAAAGTCTTCAAAATTGTGGCACAATCATCTATTACTCATACAACAGTCACATATTTTAAACCCATATTACTTATATTATTATATATTACATATATATTATAGGCGGGGGAAAAAATTTTAAAAGACTACACCAACAGGATCAGCAAAACTATCTGTAAAAGTTAAGGCTTTAAACAGTTGAGTTTTTTTGTAAAGTCAAAACCTGAAAATAAAAGTAAAGTCCTATTCACAAGGTATACAAATATAAGCTATTCTGCCATACCATTTTAAGTAAATCCTGAAACTTGTTATATGTTGAAGTTAGTCCAAAGTCTGAAGGACGACTATTTGAAATGTCTGCGATGATCTATTTTTTGGTAATTTTTTTTGTCATCAGAGGGAAAGGAACCATGGAAAGTTTAAAAGTTGAAACCAGAAAGTTCCATGGCAGTTGGGAAAAGAGAAACAGACAGGGCAGGGCAGTGAATGGGGGTGAATACTGAAAGGGAAGAAGGGTGAAGTAGATGAAGCAATACTACAGAGGGAGCAAGTCCAAAAAAGGTTAAAGGTACAGGTCTGGAAAAAGATTAAGAACATAGGGTCTGGAAACAGGACTTGAGGCCAAGTACATAACAGACACACAATAAATAGCTATTGAACTGATGTTAATCTAATCCAGAATTGGGCAATAGAGCATGTGTTTGAAAAAGGAAAAGTCTATTCCTCCTCAAACTAGAATAGCAATTTTCAAAACAGCCTGAAAGGAATATTTCCAGGAGTTTTATAGAAACCAAATGACTCCGAGCAAGAAAGTCTGAGTGTTTGCAGTTTTAGATAAAGGAAAGTTAATTTCTGCAGAGTCAAAGGCATACACTTGAAAAGAGGAAAAATCTACTATATAGAGGATGTTAAGAAGGAAAATGGGAAGAATTTGGAATAAAGAGTGTCTCTGAGTCTGTTAAATAGTAATAATAGAGAGGAAATCAAAGCAACACAGCAGATGTATTTATGCCACTTGTTTATTTCCAGGAATGGGGAAAAGCAAAATGCTGAAGCTCAGAGTAGGAATGAGGAGAAAGAGAAGGAATAAAGCTGCCTATATAAAAGAATCTAAGGAAGTGAAGGCATCTGGTCAGCAGGTGTGAACTTAGGCACTTAACCATGTCCTCACGCAGGGAATTATCTGAGGGGCTGGGAGTTAAGGAAAACCAGGGTGGCAAAAAATGCAATACTTGCAAGAATGAGAGCAAAACGAAAAACAAAAAAGAACATCAATGGGAGTAGAGAATATGAGAAAATGTGACAAAGATGCTAGGTAACAAAACAGAAAGGACCAGAAGAGATAATTAATTAAAACAATCCAGGGCCAAAAACGTAACACTGACCCAACACTGCTCATACATTTAACTGTGAAATGCTTAAACAACAATAAAGCTTAGCTAAATATTTCTTTAAATTTTATCTTTCATTTCGGAGGTGAGACACCCTTAACCCATTCTGAAATTATCCAACCCACCTGGTTTAAGGTTTACAAATGATAGATCAGATCTATAATACAGTTCCTAAATTAATTAAATATGATCACAAGACAATTTAATGACTTCAATATGTCTATGTATTCAATATGTCTGCTAAAAAATGTGATATGGAAAATAAGCAGCTTTATTTCTTCAGTTACCTGACAAGCTAAAAATGTGTTTAAAAAAAAAGGAGGGAGAAAACTTGGGATATTATAAAAATATCCATGATATATTTTTAAATGAAAACAAAAAGTTTCAGAGTAATTAATATGATATGATTTTATAATGGTAAAAGAAAAATTATTTAAAACTCACACCTGTATATGTATCCCTGTGATTATATGGTATTTTTATTGAACCTGGAGAAAAGTAAGGTGTGAAAAGCATGTAAAGTAAGCTGTTACCTGGGGTGAAGCCAGGATTAACCATTTCCTTTATCTCAGTATGGTTTTACTTTTCAAAATAAGCATTTATTACTTTCCTGATTTGAAAATCATCAAATAAAATTTATAAAAAAGGAGATCTTCTCTTCCAAGTTCAAACACCTTACCTTAAAATTCACCTACAGTCCTGTACAATTAGAGGGGAAACTTGCTCTTTTTTACAGTAATCTTTCTGTTTTAAACCAGTATCTTCCACGGCTTGCTTATTTTAACATCGAGAGGCATCTGTCCACCTTATTCACCTGCAACGTTGTCTAAAAGGAATATAAAACCTCTACTTGTCTCATCAGGCACAACCTTTAGGTAATATACAATGGCCTCAGAGAGCTTCTCTAGCTTTTGCTAACATTCGAGGCAAACTGTCACAGAGGTTCTTGTTTACTTTCTCAAAAGCCTGTTCTCTCTTCTTTGTACATCCTGCGAAGGCGTAATGCCAAAATTGTACCAATATGGTCATCCCCACAGCAACAATCAGAGTCTCATAAAGAGAAGATTATTATAACCTTAGACCAGAAACAAACAACTGGACCTGAGCTCTACTAAAAATCAGATCCCTCTTCCGAAACTAGAATAAGGCCACTTCACAGAGTCAGCAAAGGGCATTTTAGGGATTCCCTAGAAACTATTTTAAAATCTTTAGAAAGGTAGTCATTTTCCTTTTACTCTTTGGGATTTTATTTTTAAAATAAATACCAACATTTTAAGGAAGAATAATTAACAATATGTCCATTTGTAGATGACATAAGTTATTTAACACATATAGTCAGAAAAAAAAAATCAAGACATGCATTTATATACTTATTCCTCAAGCCAAAATACCTGCAACCCACAAATCACAGAATTTAACTGTCAGAACTGCATATTCTATCCGATATTTTTAAAAAGCCAAGATCTGCTCTTTCTGAGTAGTACAACATCTATAACAATAAAAGAGCTTCAGAATGTCTGTTTTTCATAACATTCAAGATAGGACAAAGACTTAGCTTCTCTCGTTAAAAATAGTAGTAAAGAGAGGGGCAGAGGTTATCAGAGCTATTAGCCATCCACGACTCAGAAGACAAGGCTGAGCAGGAGAATAAAATCTCACCTTATGCATCTGATGCATGCCTTCCTGCGGGAAGTCGGCAGATCCCATTGCAGGCATAGGGTGCGAGACACTCGGGGGTCCAGGACTTGGCCCCATCATACTGTGGACGGAACCTGGGGATGGTCCGGGTCCTGGACTAGGTCCGAGAATTGGTCCAGGAGAGGGTCCGGGCCCTGGCGAAGGCCCTGGGTGGGGCATCGCACCAGGGTCTGTGGGCGTGGACATCTACTTCTCTCGTCTCCGCCAGTCGGTACAACGACACTGAGTTGAAAAGAAGAAAAGAGAAAGGAATGTTTTAAACATGATGTTAAAATCAGAATAAAACAGTTGTATTTGATGGTGCCATTTCTATAACAAACATCAAACAGAACTGCCCTGTCTGGTCCAGATGTTTGAGTGTGATATATATCCAGCTGCCCTAGTCTTTATGGAGACCACTTGTTTAGAAGAAAAAAAAAAAAACACACTCTAAATGATTCCCCAGAAAGATATAAATCATCTAAGATACAGAAAAGACTCACTGGAGAAACTAAAATGTAACACATAAGCAGAATTCTAAACAAGTTTGAAATTTATTACTGAAGTCAACAGATGCTCTCCATTACTTACTGGCTTGGGCACCTTACAAGTCATTAACCCCCAAAGCCATTAAAATATAAAACCCCTAAAAAAGGATCCAACCAAGACCCATTTTCATAAGTTAAATGGAAATTCAGAACTTCATTGAGAATTCTAGACTGTTAAAAAGGGAGAAAAAGTACAATTTCATAAATTGATAATGAAAGAGAATTCCAGATCATGGGAATAGGAGACATTATGGGAGTCAGAAAAATATGGGTTCAAATATCCATATTATATAATTACTAGCTGAGAGTAAAATGCAACGGTACATGTTAAAAACATAGCTTTGTGCTTGGCACAATAAGCAGCCATCTTTTTTATGATTATTGTGATGAAATTGGTATATAGATTATACATATATTTCAGGGGTTTAACATTATAGATATTTGTATATACTACATAGGGTTTACCAATGTAAGTCTAGAAATCATCCATCACCATACATTTGACCCCCTTTATCCATTTCGTACTCCCCTTAACCCCCTTTCCTTCTGGTAACCACCAATCTGTTGTCTGTATCTATAAATTTATTTTTGCTCATTATCTTTGTTCATTTTTTAAGATTTCATATAAAAGTGAAATCACAGTATTTGTCTTTTTCCATCTGGCATAACACTACCCTCAAGGTACATCTACTTTGTCGCAAATGGCAAGATTTCTTTCCTTTAATTAATTATTCCTTCCACACACACACACACACACACACACACACACACACTCTCTCTCTCTCTCTCTCTCTCTCTCTCCTCTCTCTCTCTCTCTCTCTCTCACACACATCTTCTTTATCCATTTAACTATCAGTGGGTACTTAGGTTGTTACCATGTCCTGGCTATTGTAAATAATACTGTAAATAAACAAGCATAGGGGTACATATATCTTTTTGAACTAGTGTTTTTTCTTTAGCCACTCTTTTCTAGCATTAGTTTCTCCACTACCATCACTGTACTAGAAGTGAGCAGAAGGATCCGTTTAAGATGTGGTCCTCTTGCCAGCTATTTTAAAGACAACTTGGACAACTGAGATTTGTCTAGGCCTCTCTGCAGTCTAACATTCCCCAAAGAAGTCATCCATGACTACAGGATTGGGGCCCACCACAGACTACGTATGCAAATTCCAGTTCTTCAGTTTCAGCAAAGCATATTCCACTGCCCATGCTCCAAAATGTCTTGGCATCCCCACCAGGGAAACGCCTCAGGGGGTGGGTATGACTGCATCTTGGATAAGAGCCAAAACAAGTAAATAAGCTGTTTTCCAAATTCTGACGGGGATTGATGATCGCAGCAAGATCACTAAAAACCACTAGTGAGAGCAATCGTTACATATTATATTATCTGGGGGCGCACACCTATATACACAAAAACTTTCCTGCCGTTAACCTCACAAAATACAGAATGAGAGACACCCTAAGCAATTTGCTTACCACCCACTACTTAGTAGCAGGGATGGAGTTAGACTGAGGGGCCCAGTCACCCATAGCAGGGCTCTTTCCACAGTGAAATCAGAGGTTAGAGGAGAAATACAAAAAAGAAAGAAAGAAAGAAAGAAAACCACATTAGTTTCATTCTTAGCTACCTACTGTCACCTCTCACTAAATCTCTAGACTGTCAAGGCCATGAAGGCTGGGTCTAGCTCTTCTTCACTCTTGTATCCCCAGCACCTCCAATCAGCATGTAGCAAGTGCTCAAAAAAGATCTCAATGAACTGTGACACAATTTCAAGGGAATCTATTAATAGTCAATTATTGTATAAATAAAAATTAGAAAGTAATCAGTGTCTGAGGTGAGCTTACATAAAGAAATCTTAAAAGTGTAGGCAAGAATTCAGGGCAGAAGTCAGAGAAAGACAAACATCATTATGGTTTTATGTATATGTGGAATCTAAAAAAAAAAAAAAAAAAGAGAAACAGACTCATAATACAGAGAACAAACTGATAATTGCCGAAGGGGAAGGGGGTGGAGAGGTGGGTGAAAAAGGCGAAAGAGAATAAGAGGTATACATTTCCAGTTAAAAACAAATAAGCCATAGGGGCACGATGTACAACACAGGGAATATAGTCAGTAATGTCGTAATAACTTGCATGGTGATAGTGAACAGACTTATTGGTATATAAATGTCAAGTCACTATGCTGTACACTTAAACCTAATACAACATTATATTCCAACTATACTTTAATAAAAATTTAAAAAACAAACAAACAGGACATTCTGATAAATGAATTAGGGCTAAAAACGGGCAGTGATGAAAGGGCTACTTTGGAGTGATAAGCAGGGGATCACTCAAACCATTTTGCAGACACAAGTTGGGACTAAGCGAACAGAGTTCAAGTGGTTTCTAACACAACAGGGAAGCCTGGCGAGTGAATTATAGCCTTGAATTCACTAGAGAGCCAAATGTTATTATTTATTCTTTGTGAATAACAAAGCAGGCGGAAATAACATTTTTTTGGCATTCCACTCCCCCACCCAACACACACACGTTCAGTCAGCATTTTAAATTTAGGAAGCTGACGTCAATTCAGGGGTACTACAAGTTACAATGTTATTTCATGTATGTCAGCAAACTAATACACCCCTTTATTTTTTAGTGAATAAAAGGAAATTGCTTACTTCCTGTTATGGTTTACATTGAAATGGGCTTCAATAGCTATTATGGTAATATACCATAACTCTGAACAATGAAGATACAAATACTTTGCCTGGTAGTTCTACTTTTCATGTTTTATATTTTAATATACATTATCCCATTATACTACTTTCCGCATATATGATCGTTTTCATCTGGGAATCTCATAGAATGCTGTAATTTCTTGTATATAGTCCCATAAAAATGCTCCTCATTTTTTGTTAAAGGAAACTACTAAAACCTTCTTAAAGTATAAAACATATGAGAAGGAAAATGGAAAAGTATGGGCATATAAGTGGAATGGTAATATGGGAACATGTTATATAGGGAACTTTTTAATAAGAAGAGAAACTTCAGATGCTTAAACTTAATGAATGGGTCCATGAAATAGCATAGATTCACAAACGAGAAGCTAGCTCAGAGAAATAGCATAGTTCAGTAAACGAGGAAACTGGCCCCTGCCACACAGCTAATGAATGGCAGCAATCTGGACTCTCGTACAACTTGAATATGACACTCTCTGGCTTCTGACTTGAGTCCAGAGACCTGGGTTCCTGACTTCTCATCTCAGGGCCACCCCCAAGCCCGAAGACCTGGGAAAAGTGCTTTTTCTTCAGGGTCTTTAGGCTTCCTCTGGGCTTGGAATAGGAGTGTCTCAAGGCTCCCTCCATCTGTCTATCCATGACTAGGAGAATCTCGCAGACCTTGTCCAATCCAACGCTATGCACGGTAGCGTCCATCAGTGGCAGAGTCTGGGCTGTCCCAGGATTCATGCCTTGCTCTCATCACCCAAGTGTCCTAAAGAGGAGCCCATCTCAAAGATACAGCTGTGGTCCTGGTTTCTTACTCCTATTCATTTCTGGTGGCAACTTCACTGTATAATTTAAGTACATAATTAAATTTCCCTACCGTGTAAAGCCTCTTGGGGGAATAAAATACAAAGAGAGGCCAGTCTGAGACAGAGGTGCAGATTATGACTAAATTACTTTGATTAAGGTTTAAAGTTCAGTACTGATCAATTCAACTTCTCCTTCATCAATACTACTGGCATTCCTAGGAATCCAAACCCCTTTCTTCTTCAGAGCACTAATGAAATTACGCAGATAGGGTGGTAGGCGTGGTAGAGATGGGGAAGAGGAGAGGGCTCAGATAACTTTAAAAGGGTAGTGGTAAGTCTGTCCACAAGATAACACTCAAAACTTATTTTTATTTTGTATTGGAGGAAGGAATTTATATTGTCACGTAGAAGAAAAACCCATTCTACAATTATGTGGCTAATATAATGAAGAAAATGTGTGTGTGTGGCGGGGTGGTAAAAGCACAGTGAACTCCTCATACATGTATCACTAGTCCCTTAGCCTCCTCTATTATGCTCTCCTCTACCTCAGACCAGCACTCCCTGAGGGCCAGGCCACTGCATTCAAGAATGTCAACAGTACACCCTGCTTTCTCTCATCATGATGTTCCTGCCTTTACAACTGGGGAGTGTGTTTCAAGTTTGGAGCTTCCCACAAATCCAACCACTATAGACATCATCCCTCAGGCCCAATCTCCTTCCTCTCCCCTTAGCTTAAAGCCACAGCATACCCATCTGCATATTAAAAGGAGTTCAAATTCATGGAATTTTAAGGGTCACCAGTCCGACCATGACAACATGACAAAATGTAAACTTTACTGTCTTAAAGGCAATCAATGGAAATACCAAAGACCCCCACTCTTGTAATATTTAAATACACCCACGTGGGCTTCATAATAATTTTAGTGATTTAAATTGAGGAGACATGTTGTCGCATCCTCATTTAAACGATGAGGACAGGAAGGCAAGAAGAGATCACATATTTTGCCCAAGGTCACATCTCTAAGTAGAACTTTTTGTCTCTCGACTCCTACATCAATACCGAGCCAATGCACCTACCAGGCACGGCCATCCACCAGTGTGTAGAGTATGCGACAATGCATAGGAGTAGAAAGTAGAGGACGGAGAAAAAAGATGGAAACAACGGAGAGATATTTTGCAAGGATTAGGATTTGTCTATGATAATCGTATTAACTTAACTTGAAGAGAAAGAGAAGTAGAGAGAAGCCCTAGAGAGAATATAAAGTGGAGACGATGTCATGAAGTCAGCAATGTTTCATCGAACATCCAGGGCACCACTTTACTTATCTATTCCCAACTGTACTGACTTTCCACGGGACATAAGGAATGCAGGATGTACAAAATGGCCAGAGGGCTTACCCCAAGACTCTGCAAATCTGACAGGGAAACAGGACTTGTTCATAAAAAGCAGTGAGGGAGAGAGAGAACAAGAGAGGGGGCGGGGGGAGAGAGAGAAAGAGACAGAGAGACAGAGACAGAAAGAGAGACAGATAGAGACAGAGAGACAGAGAAAATGAAGCTCCTGCAAGACAAGAAGGGGTATAGCTAAAGTGTCCAATGTAGCCACAGGGTAGAAGAAATTACTTCTAGCCTGGAGCATGGAAGAAGGAAAAGAGAGTTAGGGAAGTCTTCATGGAGAAGGTGGCCTTTCAGCCAGACCTTGAAATAAAAATAAATAAATAATTTCCTAGAAACTTTTGTTTTCTAGCCACAGAAGGAGTTTGAGGAAGCACCAGCACCTTGACTAGACAACACTTCTTAAAGAACTTTTCACCAAAGGGTGTAAGGAAGATGGGAAGTCTTGGATCTCCAGCAGATTTTTGTCACTGCTGGATTTATAGAAAGACTTCAGGGTACAGGTCAAAGGTAGAATATTAGAACTAAAAATTAGGCCTAATTCACATCTCTAAGAATAACAGCATTTTTAAAGTTATCTGGCTGTGACTGGAGAACAAGGCTTAGGAGATAGTTAAGAGGTTTGTTTTTTTTTTTTTTCTTTTTTCTTTTTTAAAGAGTTCTTTTTATGCCTGTTTGCTGATTCAGAACTTCTCTCCTAACACGAAGAGCTTCTTGCCTTCTATGTAGCTTTCTCTATAAATGAATTGATAATTCCCCGACAAGAAGTAGCAACATCTCTAGAACTGCAAGATAAGCACTGCTATTTTTAATGGGGGAGCAGAGAATTGGGTAAGGAGAGTAGCAAGGAAGATAAAGGAAATATATCTACCAGAAGTTTCCTTTTCAGAGGCCAAGGTTGTCTGGATAGGTGATGAAACTTTACCAAAGCCCTCATACTTCTTGGCCTAAGACATCCATCTTTAAATAGTGCACAATATGATTTGTGCCACAGATAAAAACCACACTGGGCTTAGAGTTAACATTATACATTGCGGGAACAAAACTCCAGAAAAGCATGGAAAACATTTTTTTCTTGTGGTTATTCATGTCAGTTTACCATTCAAAGTCGAATGTGTTTTAAAAAAGGGTTGGATAAAAAGTTGGCCCTGTTTGTTGGGCTTCTGTGAACTCTTCATCATTCAGTCAAGGAACAAATCAGGATGTAAGCTGCTGCCTTCACTTTAAATAAACTGCCTTGGGACCGTCCTTGCCCAGAGTTAGACCTGGCAAAGGCTGAGAGGCAGCTCTGTGCAAGACAGAAGGTAACAACAAACTCTGCAGTGGCTAATTAGTGCCCCACGATTCCCAGGCACAGCCTCACAGGAACCTGGCTCTTAACATTATCACCCTGGAGATACCATGAGTTGTCGTCTTCCAAGAGTTTACCTGCGATACAATTTGATGACCTCCTCAGTGAGGACGGCCAATGTTTCCACAAAGGAAAAATTCCTTTAAAAATCATGTTCATGAGAAAACCCAAAGTACTAGAAAACCCCTCAACAAAAAAAGCACCTCAGCAGAGAGCATCCCTGTAACCTAGGACTCACTTCCTTTGGCAGATATAAAGGTCACCATGGATAACTATCGCTTCTAAAATTCAGTTGAACCCAGACTGCTAGGCAATGGGTCAAAACCTAACCAAACAAACCAAACCAACAAAACCTAGTATTAAAGCATGACACTCTGCAACGTACTTAGTGTCCGTGTTTCTCCTAAGTTCCGTTAGCCCCCTTTTCAAAGCAACCTCATTTGGGATGCTGGTAAGAATTAAAGCTAGCAACTTCCTTCTGTCTGCTAATAGAATTTTATTTATACTTTAAACATATAAAAAGAGTCTGAAATATATACTTTAAAAACTTTTCAGGTTGAGATGGCACACTGTGACTTAGCACTAAAACTCGAACATTATATGCTGAACAAACCCTGGTTGCGTGATGAGTGTTGATATGCCCCACTTGCTCTGACTTTCATAGTAGCAACAAATATTCAGGAAGAAATGGATAATGGTCATTTAGGATGTTAACATGCCATTTAAAAAAATCACCATGTAGTTTATTTTACTTCTGAGCTTCAAGTTCTTCATCTACAAAATAAGCATAATAATGGCCGTCTACAACCTCGATTTTGATATGACTCAAATAAAATATTACATACGAAGATCTCTGATGAGCTATCATATAAAAAGTGTACTTTATCCCAAGGATCCTTCTAAAGGCTTTAATTCCAACCCTGGAAATGCATCCACAACCTGCCAGATTAATCTAAAATAATTTTTGTTCATGAATTCTCTTGGTCAAAACTTTGGAGAGACAAGCCTGCAATACCCACTGGATAAAATATTTATGCTTTAGTCTGGAAGTCAAGTCTTTCTACCACTTCCAACTTTATCTTTTGAAAATTCTACCCCACTGGAACCTCTTGCCCTGGGCAACCAGGTCAAAACTGGTTTAGTCTTCCAACAGATTCTTCATGCTCAGACCCTGTGATCTCAGATCTTCTCTTCTGATCTCAGAAGATCACAATCCACCACCGCACCCATGCCCTCCAACAGCAGCAGCAATCCTACCTCATCTCTAAGGCCTTATCTATGCCATGGACCCAAGAGAGCTCACCCTGATCGCTCCTTGTATCATGCAGCCTGTACAGTTTACCATCTGCTATTCATATGTTTACATATTCAGGTACAGTCTTTAAAACACACAAATTCTCAACTGTAGGCCATTTATTTTTTTTTCCGAATGACAGACTTCGCTTAATAGCATTTTAGAACATGTAGGAATACAGCTCAACAGCAAACTATAAAAGAGTTGTAAATATTTTCAAAGCTATTAAATGCCCAGTTGAAAAGCATCAGGGGGAAGATGGGAGAGGATTTTCCTCATGGATATTGGACTTATAAGTTTGATGACTTAACTCCCAGTGGGATGGTAAAAACCAGAAATATGTATCAAGTAGGTTAGGAAATGTACAATCATCCTAAACAAGAAAAACACAAGCTAAATACAAACTGATATAGGATTTCCCTTGGACTACTATTAACCTATCAACCAACAATATCCCAATCCTGTTTGGTTAGAGGTATTTTCTCTGTTTAAGTACCTTTAACTCCCAGATTCTGAATTCAGTTAAAAAGGGACAAGTGGGGGGAGATTATAATTATATTTAATGGTTTTTAAAATTTAAATTTATTTCAACTTCTGTGGATTTCATTTGATTTACAAAAGGCCATATTTAAATTAGGTCAGTTTCTGAAGTTTCTAAAACACTAGTGTTTGTATAGAGGTAGATGATAAGTTGATATAAGACTGATGCTTAAGTTGATGCTTATATACCTAAAACTACAATAGAAGATTGCTATATTTTTAAAGATTTTAAATCATAGAGGCATATAGCCTGATAAAAACTGTCTGAATGTTCTCAAAGTCTTATATATCTAATAAAACATCATAATTCATAGTAGGCTTCAGTTACATAATAATATGTTATTAATACATTATATATCCATATATATAATACATTATATGAATCCAGAAGTCTGAAAGGGTACCACTTATGTCAACATTCAGCCAAAAATCCTGTATTCCAGATCTAAAACATCATTCCAGATGAGCAAATTAATGAGTTGACTCATAACTGTTTTATACCCAACATTCAAAAGATCTAGCTATTTAGCTCCTAAATTTTGTCAGCTCTATATGTTTTGCTAAAGTATAATTATGCAAGTATCCTTGACTATATCTTTAAAACTGCTATTACTTAAAGGCCCTCTCTAACATATCCTGAATACTTTAGGGAAAGTGCTAATTAATATAAGAAAAAATGAAGTCATAATAAACAGTAATAAAGTGGTAAAGTTTTCCGAACCCAGACTGCTACATTCCATTTAATTAGTGATAGATAAGATATATCTTAGGCAAATAAATATGCTATCTTTCATAATGACTCGGGCAAAACTAAGTTTTAGACTATGTTTCCTAGTAAATATAGAGTCACAATTTTCTATGTAGAAAAAATAAACACCCCAGACCTTCCTAAATGCTCTACCATATAACTTACCACCATCTGTACTTTTTATTACCAACTACTTATGGAATGATCCATGACTTTACTAACTGGCTAGAGATTAAATTTCCATAAAACAAACTCTTCCAAAGATGACAGAAAAGTCAGCATCCTATATTGGACAAAAACAATCAGAACACATTTAAGGAAATGGAACAATTAGGAAGAGTTTTTTTACATTAAAAAAAAAAAAAAAAACCTGACCAAAAAAAAATCAGAAGTAGCTCCCAAACGTGGCTTTTTACATTAAGGAAATTTTCTCATCTGTTCACCAGAAGTACCGGAGAAATGTGACTCATTAACAGAGAGCTTTCTAAGGGCACTCATGTTAAGCAACAAACTGTCCATTACTTCCCTTAAAACCATCTTGACCAGAAACCCTGAGACCCAAAAGTGGTGGTTTAATCAGGTCCTACTAACACACCCTCAATAATCTAGTGCTGGGAAACACTCCTTAGCATTATGTTTGTGATAATTCATTTGTTCTCATGGCAGCATGTCAAGATGTCTTATGGAATATCAAAAAGCTGCTGACCTAGGAAAGTTTGACAAACAAAGCCCTGTTTACAAAGGAAGACTTCTAAAGGGGGAGGAAAAAACATGAAAACACTGGAGAACAGCATCACTTTTATAATTTATGAAAGTTTTCTCTTTTATGGTCTTGCTCCAATACATAATAAACCTTTAAAATGAAATGTCAAAATATTACAGTAATATAAGGGGTATTCCAATTATCTCCTAAAAAATAAGGGGATGTGCTTTTACACTGGTCTGTAAACTGACTTATTTTAAAATTAAAGGAAAAAAGTGTTATTTGTCAAAGTCTTCTAGTTATACCGTCAAAAATATTTTAAACAGAATTCAAGCATTAACAATATAACTCAAACATAGGCACTTTTTTTTTCTCAATTCCAAGCCTCAGGTGTTGGTCAAAGCACCTTTCAAGAAACTTGACGAGAAATGCTCAAAAACCGCTTTAAAAACGAACAAAAGGAAAGATCTAAGGCTGCTTTGAACACACTCTTGCGGTGAATATTTTCTGTGAAACACCACAGTGCAGCTACTCCCAAAGCTGGGATGTAACTCATAAGAGAAAGGCTGCATTGAAGGAAGCACTCCCTCACCTCTGCCAATTCTTCAAGGATTCTGATTCCCCAAACTCCTATTTTATTTTACAATGTTCTTTACCAATATAGTATCTCTCTTTAATGCCTCAAGGAGAGAGCCGACTTCAGACTACAAGTTTGTTGTTTTTTGTTTTTTTTTTCCCTCAGTCCACTTCAATATCTTTTGTAGCTAATAGGTATCTCCAAATCTCTCCTTTCCAGGAGCCAACATTTGAGTTGCCAGGGAGCTTAAAAAAAAAAAAAAAGTCCAGGAGAAGAAAAGGGCAATTAGATTCCTAAAAGTGTGCTCAATTTGCATAACAATGCACCAACTTGAATTCGAACCAGCCACACCTCTTAACACTTCACCAGTGTGCTAACAGTAGGCTGGAAGTCTACCAAGTCTACTGTTGGCAAACAAGCCTCCGGTAGTTATCCCCCAAATAAATGATGGAAAACATTACGGAAAACAACCGAATGTACATATGTAAGTAGACAGACACACACTGGGCATGGCTTTTATTTTAGTACAACTCTCCGAGATTTTCTGAGTCTTAGTAGTTGGACAGGAATTTACTTCTCAACATGCAAACAATAATATTTCTGCTCACACAAGCATACTGTCCCTATAAGCATGGCACAACCAGGTGTATGTAAATAAGTCCTTTGAAATGGAAGTTTAAAATTTACCTCTGCTATTGATAAGCACAGACGTTAAAAATAATCACTCAATGCAGTAGATAAACGTGTATCCTTAATGTCTTATGTTCTAACACTACACACACTTAAGAATGCAGCCTACATAATGACAATGATGACCCTCCATCAAATACTAAACCGGGTCGCTTTGCTTTTTCGAAAGCACCAACCTCCATTAGGTTAGGGAGGAGGGAAAAAAGCAACAACCTTGCAAAACTCTCCCAAAAGTTATATAAACAAAGGAGGGGAGAAGCCCAGAATGGGCTTTGCACCCATGTGCTACTAAAATTACATAACAGCCGGTGCAGACATTAAAGAAGGAATGATTCTGCACAACACCCCCAGTTCCCTCGACTTCCGAGCCAGTCTCCTTCTCTTAAAAAATCCAAACGCTTAGCAAGACCAAGTGGATGACTCTGAATACTTATTTATTGCTGGAGTAAATCCCGCAAGAGTTAGAGGCACGTTTAGGCCCGAAGTTTGAATATGCAACAGCCCCAGGGCGCTGCGACTCCACTCTCCGGACCCGCAGGAGAAAACTGACAAGCGACAGCAGCCAACAAGGCCTTCTCCTTCTCCCTCACGATACCTCCCGCTGGAAAGTTTTCCACGCTATCGATAGGAGGGCAAGGAGCCGGTTTTCCCCCCTCCTGCCTGACTTTGCAGGAAAAACGAGCCGGGAGACCTGAGGGAGCCAGCAGGGAAAGTGCTGGAAAGCTCTGCACAGCCGGCGGAGGCGGCAAAGGCTTCTTACCTGGAGGACGCGGAACAAAAAGAGGAGCGGGGCTCGCCGAGCCTGTAGTAGCTGTGCCGCCCGCCACCCGAAACGAGTGTCCCCGCCGGAGCCCTAGGCCCGCGCCGGAGCCCGCCGCCCGGCCCCCGCCGCCGCTTCCTCCCTCGCGCGCGTCATGTCACGGCGATCAAACATGTCTGTGCGCTTCGTTGCTGTGACTTCCTGATTCTCTGCCGCTCGCGCGCGCACACTCACACTCACAGACACACGCACACGCCATCCCAACCAGCTGCCGCCACCAAACCTAGCCTTGTCTTCCAGGGGCTCCGGGGGAGGGCACGGGCAAGCTGCCCTCCCGACGCACTGGCCCCGGCGCGCGCAACCCCTTCACGCTCACACACGCGCACACTCACTGGCCCCAGGGCACGAGAGCAGGCGCCGCCGCCCCCCTACCCCTACCCCTGCCAACGCCCTGCAAACTTTCTCTGCTGATCCGCTCCCACTTCCACCTCAGCCTCCCCCTCCCCCAACAGTCCAGCTAGCCCGCGCTCACCAGGATCCGCCGCAAACTGCAACCCGGATAAAAATAATAATGCAATCCAGGCGGCGGGGGTAGGGGCGAGCGCGCAGACACTGGCAGGAGGCGATTTCCCCGCGTGTACCGGAAACCGGCCCGAGTGCCCAGACCAGAGCGCTGGTGTCTTCTGGATCCTGCACTGCTGCCCCCGGCCGTTCGCCGTGCAACTGCGCCCAGGGTGCGAGGCCTGGTACGGGGCACCCGGGGGCATTGGGCTCCGTGTGCGCCCCGCAGCCGGAGGGAGCCTAGGGGCTGGAGCGCCGGACCGGTTATTTAGGGAAGTGCATCGCGACACCTTTGCGGATGGCATGGCCGTGTTTTGCAACGCAAACGGGAGGAGGGAAGACAGCGGGATGGAGGGGAGAGTAGAGGAAGGGGTGAGCCAGGTTGGGATGGGAATAAAGCAACTCGAAAGCAGGGAACGAGAAAGAAGGGGTGCGTGTCATCGTTGGGAGGAGGCTCCCACCTGGTCTCCCCGCCTCGGGCCCTCGCCCCCCATTCCCACCCTACCCCCGCCATCCCCTGAAGCCCTTCCCCTTATCCAGCGAACGCCACAGCCGCTGCCCGGGTGCGCGCGGGTCCTGTTTGTGACAGAGAGGATTATCCGGATCATGGCCTCCCGGCCCGCAGCCACCGTGGTTCTCCCGCGCCCCTAGCACCCAGACGATTTGGGGCGCCCTACGCCCGCGGCTCAAGCTAGGGGAAGACGCAAAGCAAAACAAAACAAATCCGGGGAGGAGGATTGCAGGGTAACTGTGCCGGACTGGCACCTCCGACCTCCTCCTTCTGTGCATCGTCCCTCACTCCCTCCTTCCCATCAGAGAGGCCCGGGCCGAACACCCCGAACTTCAACACCCAAGCCCGCGCGGCCGCCAGGACGCCCTCAGAGCCTCGGGCTCAGCCCCAGGGCAGCCCCTTTCTCTAAAGGCCTGCCTACTGGTCACCATTCCCATTCTCGCCCGAGAGAACGCGCAAAGTGGAGGTGACACCTCCGATGCCGCACGCACCGGCCCCGCTGCAGTGGCAGTCGCCTCCTCCGCCCACCAGCTCAGGCTTCTCCCGCTGCGATCCGCTCCGGTCTCCACAGCCGGAGCCCTTTAAACAAGTCCCCGGGAAGCGGGTTACAGCCGCGTTCGTTGGCGCCCTGCTGCCAGCCCGGGCTCCTTGCCTTCCTCTCCCGCTCCACTTCCAACTCTTCCGAGGAGGACTCCTCGGGATGAACTGTCGCGTTTCCATCCTCCTCCCCTATCCTCCTGCCTCCCCCTTCACCTCCCCCCTCCCCCCTATGGCTTTTAAGGGGGGGGGGGCTGTATTGCAACCTTGCCGAGTGTGTGTGTTGCAACCTTGAGTTGGCAGCGCATCGCTGACTGCCTACCCAGGGTCAAGGCTATGGTTTGTTGGGAATTCCCCCCAACCCTTGCCGCCTTGAAGTAGTAATTACTACTGTTATTATTAGAACAGCAAGGTTCAGTTGAAACTTTCCCGTTTCTTCCACCGCCGCCCGGTGCTGTCGTTAGAGCATTCCACCTGAGGCCCGCGAGGAGGAGGCGGGCTTTTTTGTTGTTGTGGCGGTTGGCCCGCCTGTTTGTTTTGGTCTCTGTGCATGCACAATAAATAATAATTAGGATAATAATGAATAATCCTCAGAGAAGGCGGCGCGGTGCCGGAGGGGTTTGTGCGGCGGCTGCAGCCGGGAGGCCGGAGGGAGGAGAAAGAGGAGAAAGGAGTTGTAAGTTATATTTACCTTGCTCGCGAGGAGTGTGCTGGCTGAATCTCTTCCCTCTCTGAGTCACCCAGAGTACAGAAACGGAGGGAGAGAGGACTAGATTATGAATATGACTTCATTGATGACAGCCATCCCCTCCTCTTCCTAAACTCGGGCTCCGCCCCGCATCCCACCCTCGCCGCCTCCACGGGCGCCGGAAGACGCGCCGCAGTTGGCCCCGCGCGCCGCTCCTCCCTGCCCTCCCCGTCGCGGGTTGGCAGGAATTGCCTGTCACTCGCCGGGCTCAGCGACTCCGGGAGCTCGTGGGGAAGAAGGGGGCGGTGTGCAAGAATGTGGACCGAGACAGCTCTACTGTATGCGTGGATCCGTGTGTGTCTGCAAGGCGCCGGCTCTCGGGCCGTGTTTGTGCCTGGAGCAGAGAAACTGCGCAGGACGCAGAAAGCCCCAAGCCTTGATGGAGTTCGGCGCCTGTTATCCCTCTTCCGGCAAACCTCTTCCAGGGGCGCTGCCGGGCTCCAGAGAGGCTGGGGTAACAGGGGAGGCAAAGCGAAAGGGAGGGCAGCGTAGTAATAGCGTGTAGTAGTTTGGGGGTATGTGAAGAAGGTGCTGGAATTTAACTGTGCCTTCGCCAGCCAGAGCAAGCCTGCAGAAGGAAGAGGAGGGGACAGGGGAAGGGCTCCGAGTGGCACCAAAGCTGTTAGTGGCACAGTGATGACCGCGGGGTGGGGAGTGGCGGGGAGAGGCATTGCCTTGCCGGCTGAAACTTTTTCTCGCTCCCTGCGCCCCCCACCCAAGGCATAATTACAAATCGGCTCTCTTTCCCCTCCGTAAAAAGGGAGGCGGGCACAAAGAACATTCCTGCTAAATCTGCCTCCTTTCTAAAAGACAGCAAGCTTCCAAATGCCAAAGAGGGAAAAACAACTGAGAGGCTTAACTCCTTATAAATAAACAAACCCGCCCTAACCTCTCTGTTTACTTTGTGGACCAGACACAGCACTTTGACCTTCCCTCACCTGTCATCTTCGCGTAAAATATAAACAAAAAATTGGAAAAACAACCCTGTAGGGGCAGGGAGGGCGGGTTAGGGGACAGTTGAAGCATGGAATCTGCTTTTGATTTAAGAAAGGGAATAAATCTCTTATTCTCTACAGACTATAGACTCTTCCACCCCACATTTAAGACCAATTAAAGCTACAAACAGTAATCTACTGGCACTTTGTGGTTTTGAGACCTCTTGCTCCAATTTTCCTTGAAATACAGTTCTTTTGCAGGAGGAATAGGTCAATGTTTGCTAAGACAATTTTATTTTTAGTTTTATGAAGTGTGAAAGAATGTTAGATTTTAAATCAGCAGCCTATTATTTTAGACTCAGATTAATGTAGGCGCTCGCTTTTTAAAATTAAAACTTCCTATACAGTAGTGTTCTGAAAAGTGTGATTTATCCCTTATTTTGTAATGTAATGGCTTAAATTAGTCATTCAAAGTGCACTGTGACTACTTCGTTGAGGATTTTTCCCCCTAGAGTAAAATCCTATTTTAAGACCATTTTACTGTTGCCAAATAGACTATTTGAGCAATCCAGTCTGAAATGCAGTTTTAGGATGCTTAAAAGTATGTACTGGATACCTTGAAGACATGAAGCAATGAAAAAACAATTGTTGCATGTGGTCATTAAGTGGCAAGAATCATTTACCTTGCTGGTCCACTGCTGGCAGAAACAGAATCTGCAAGGGGGAAGGGCACCATTTTCAGGTAGCTAGGCGTGTCAGTGATCACCCACCTTGTTGTTTTTCTAAAGCCTTGTATTTGCTTGTCAACTTTAGCTTCATAATTTTCTGTCTATGCCAAAGTGAACCTCATGACAACAAAATATAACACATCTAAGATAAATAGGATATAGTATGCTTTGAAGAATATTTTGTAGGAACTTCGTTTTCTGCCTGAGGATATGCCAGTATAACTTAACGGGGAAATACAGAACCAGAAATCTTAAACAAAATTAATAATGTAGTAAAAGTATAATTTCTGCCTATTAAATTGCAACTAATAATATAACCAGATAACCTAGTTGTCTATAAAAGGGCTTTAACCTAATGGCAAGACTCATTACATTAGGTAATATGTTTTAATTTGGGGGTGGCTAATTTGTTTCCCTCACATGCCAACCTCACATGCCAAGTTTTCAGAAATTGATGACTTTACCATTATTTCCTTGTGAATTAGTGCCCTAATCCCTTTAAGATTCTACCTCCAACTGCCATGCCAAATTTCAAAAAGAGAACAATCATTTTAGTAAGAAACTAGAGGAAGAGATTGGTCATTTCTTCCAGAATTTTGTCAGAAGGAAAGTAAAAAAACACTCCCTTTGTTACATACATATATTTTTCAGCTTATATAAAATTTTGATGCACTACCTGGAGGGATGAGTATCTAAGTATTATATGCACAACTATGGGAATTGAAAAATAAAATCTATCATTGGGAGCAGAGATTAAATATAGATATTCCATCTCCTTTTCCCTTCACATCGGTCTAAGAAAGCACCACCTTTTCCCTTCAGGTCTTTCCTCTAAAGACTTGTCTTGTTTGTAGCTTGCACTGCATCAAGTAATTTTATAAAACAAGACCTACACTCAGGAGAAATGAAAAGGCAACACCATCGACTCGTTAAGAAAAGAAGATTGTACAACATATAGCATGAGCTTCATCTCTGAGGTAAAGCAAAATTTAACAACTGATGTTAAGGAGAAAAAATGATGGAGTTCTTTTGTTTTGCAGAAAATCACACAAAAGCAAATATGGTTGGAGGCTAATAGGACTCTAGGAGGATATATTCATATGCTATATTCACATGAAGCTTTTCCTTTAGGACTTTGATAAGTCATAATGTATTCTGCGAACTTGCTTTTCTCTTTCTAGTTTGCAATCAAGGGACAGAAGTTTTGTTTATTTGTTTGTTTGTTTTTCATGTCTGTATGGCCACATTCACTTCTTAGGTAAGTCTACTATGGTTGACATTCTACAGAGAGTAGATATTGGGTTTAAAAATTGATATCTGGTTACAACACCCTTGTAAAGAAAATTTCCATGCATAAAGTTAGGAAGCTTCTAGTTCTACCAGGCAAACTGTTAATGCTGACGAAAATGTTGCCTAGCTTCAAACAGGCGCAGGTAAGACATTTAGGGAATGAGTACCTATCTGCAGTCATGGAAACTAAACTTTGACAAAGTGAATCAGCCAACATTTAATTTAGTGAAGAGTTTAGAATTAGCAAGTAAATTTATTTCAGAAATAAACACTCCTCTCTTTTCTTTTTTCCATTCAACAATCTCAGTATTTTGTTTTTCCACAATTACTCCTCCAAAATACCACCCTAATTCTTTTGGTGATCATATTACTCTCTAGATTAAAAGCCTTTGTCTTTTCCCAATCCATTATATGATAAATTTCAGCTTTCTTAGTGTGTTATCCAAGGCAGTGCATAGACAGATCTCTGTCAGCCTTCTTGATTTTCCCCCAAATGCCTGAGCTCTGGAAACCTGGTCTACCTGCTGGTTCCTAAGGGGCCATATTGGACATACTTTCCTCTGATGGAAATGCAGGTCCCCAGTACACATCCTTCAAAACTCAGCTATGGCCCAGCATCCTTCCAGGGGCCCTCATTGCCCTCTTCAGGCCAAGGAAACCACTTATCCTACTCTGCTCCCTTAGCAACCGGGGTACATGGCCATTACAGCATTATAGCCATTATCACTTTGATGGGATTATTTGGTATCCTCCACTAGATAGTTGATGCCTAGAGGGCATAGAGCATGTTCAATTCATCTTTGAAACTTTCAGCAATCAACTGGATGTCTAGCACATTGTATGGTAGTCCCCCCCCCGCCCCCCCCCCCACCCCCCCACATCGCGTGTTTTTCCTTTTGTAGTTTTAGTCGCCCACAGTTAACCTTGGTCCAAACATATTAAATAAGAAATTCCAGAATTAAACAATACATAAGTTTAAAATTGCACGCCATTCTAAGTAGTGCAGTGAAACCTCTTGCAGTCCCGCTCTGTACCACTCAGGATATGAACCTTCTCTTTGTTTGGCGTTTCCACCTTATATACATTTCCTATCTGTTAGTCACTTAGTAGCTTTCTAAATTATCAGGTGGACTGTTGCAGTATTGCAGTGCTTATGTTCAAGACACCCTTATTTTGCTTAATAATGGCCCCAAAGTACAATAGTGATTCTGGCTATTTGGATAAGCCAAAGAGAAGCCATATAGTGCTTCCTTTAAGTGAAAAGGTATGTATGTATAGAAAAATATATATGTAGGGTTCAGTGTTATCTGTGGTTTCAGGCATCGACTGGGGGGTTTTGGGACATATTCTCATAGGTAAAGGGAGACTACTGTATACTGTTTAAAAAAATTATATTGAATGAAAAGATGAGAGATCTATATTAAAACTCTGACAGAGAATTCGGCAGGTCTTCTTATTACTAATTATCATGTTAATGAACAAGATTACTAAGTGTTCTGAAGCTTTATGTTATTTTCCAAGCTGAAAATGCTGGTATGTTTTTGGTGTTTTGTTTTGTTTTGGTTTGGTTTGATTTGTTTTGTTTTGGCGTGGCATGGAGAAGGTGGGAGGTGAGGAGAAGCAACAGCTCTTTCAGTCAAATAAAGAACTTCTAGAGGAGGTTTTGTTTAGATTTTAAATTAGTCTCAGAATAACAGGAATGTTTACATGGCAATTGTGTAATAGAGTAATAGTAATTATAATAGCAGCTCTCTTTTATTTATTTTTTAATCATCTACCAGAATTTGTGGAGAGACCTTTATATATGCCATGTAATTCACTTAACACTATGAGATATGTGATATTATCCCCATTTTACATATGAGAAAGCTGAAAGGCAGTAAGCAATTTTCCTAAAGAAGGAATCTCCAATGTAGAGCGGGCGAGATAATTCATCTTGCTGTGGGAAGAATGTTAGAAATTCTTTTTCTTTCAATGATAAAAAAATGTAATGATGTAATGACCAAAAAAAAAAAGAGAAAGAGATTTATAAATGTTTACTATATTCATTTACTCTACCATCTTTACATGGTCCTAAATAAACTGGCCATGTACCAAGAATTTTATCTGAAGAATACTTATGGAAGAGCAGGGCTACAGGCAGGGGAGTGACAGTGGTGTCCCCTCTGGTTCATTCACTTTCAGGGCATTGGCATTGCCTAAAGTTTAATACTTCCACAGATTATATCATCTGATTTTAATCAATCAACCCTCTTATTTGGAAAACAAGTGGCTTTAAAAAGATTCCTTCAAAGAAATCAAAGGTAGAGATAAATCTGATAATGCAAAGTACAGGTGAATCGGAGTTCTTTGTCAACCATATTGAAAGGTGAAAACAATGACAGTCTAATTAGATCTAACAAGATATAGGTCAAAAGCATTCACAGTTATCCAAGACTATTTGAAATTTGGCTTTATGTTAATGATGAATTCTGACCTAAACATATATTTTGCCTTGAGATACTAGCTATTGATAGTATGATATCATTATGATTAGCAAGATATTTAAATTTTTTCCATCATCTTCATCTCATTTTATAACTTCTATTTTGTGTATGTTTTATAATGCACTTGCTATATTAATACTGAGTACATGTATTATGAATAAATATATATAAATCATTCTCTACATATTTTTCTTTTTAATTGCAAGGGGAATGTGATCAACCAACTTAGAGATGACTAAATGATGAAGTCAGAATTTTTAACTCAGCTTGGTATACCTCCAGACTCAGAGTGATCTGTTTCTCATGTAAAAACTGCCCAATAATTTGTCATCAATACAGGGTTCTTCACCCATTATGGGGCAGGGGGCAGGTAGAATATAAATGATCTTTGGAGCATTTTAGAATCCCTTGAAACTGTGTTTGAAATTCCATAATCATGTTAATGTACACTTTCTGCAAAAGGAGTCCATACATTTCATCAGATTCTCAATGAAATCTTCCTCAAATGGGGTAAGAATTACCGATATTGAGTTATTAGCAGCATTAATAATGCAGGATCCTTTCCTGATAAGAAATTAATCTTTTCTGTAACTTTTATAAAACAAGTGTGACCCAAATAGACATTTCTCCAAAGAGAACATACAGATGGCCAATAGATATATGAAAAGATGCTCAATATCACTAATCATCGGGGAAATTCAAATTAAAACCACAATGAGCTATCATCTCACAACTGTCAGAATGGCTATCATCAATAAATCAACAAACAACAAGTGTTGGCAAGGATGTGGACTTATTGGGGTGATCACTTTGTAAGTTATTTAAATGTCTAATTGTTATGTTGTACACCTGAAATTAATATAATTTTATATGTCAGCTATAATTTTAAATTTTTTAAATAAAATTTTTTATTACTATAAAAAACAATGTGCACATTTTATATGTCCAAACATGTCTACCCTTAAACCTTATACAACTCAATACATCTTTAGATAATTTAAATGCTTTCTAACTGCCCAAAGGAAAGCTTCATTTGTCTCTAAAGATAGGCTTTCTGAGTATAATTTCCTTCTGAAAGATTTTCTCAATAATACTCCATTGTATGTACGTTGACTAGACAAAAAAAGGATTTTATAAATGTTGTCATCAACATGTCTTTGAGGCTTTGACACATCTTTGGGCAGGTGTACATTAGGAATCAGAACATGAATTCAGTGTC
The DNA here is from genome assembly GCF_902729225.1 of Pteropus medius. Taxonomy (NCBI): domain Eukaryota; kingdom Metazoa; phylum Chordata; class Mammalia; order Chiroptera; family Pteropodidae; genus Pteropus; species Pteropus medius. The sequence goes on from NW_024340692.1 coordinate 14,359,150, forward strand.
TGAAAATTTATTGTCATAAATTGTTCAAATATTTTAACTTTTGTTTGGCAGGCCATTGTACCTACTGCCCTTTGATTTGTACTGTGTTTCCCTGAATGATAACATGCTTCTGTACCAATGTGACACTAGCTCATCTCCAAGCCCCTCAACCAAATGCCACAATAGCAGAATAGGCTGTATCCGTCTCTCACGCTGTTTTATTAGATTTTATTGTAGCATTTTACTTTTAGACCACCTTCAGCTGTAACCGGACTTATCTTTTCAGTTACTATTCACTGCCTTTCATTTGTATGCCACCCTTTTCCAGCTTGACTTGCATTATGTCACCTACCCAATTCTTACTTCAAGTACAGTATACAAAAGCACAATCTGCTGTTGTCTTATTTCAGTCATTTTTCTTTGCCGAAGTTCTATGTAATTCAAGAGAAGAGTAGAAAATAAGCAGGGACTTATAAAAACAGAAATAACTACTAAAATCACATTAGGTGACTCTCTAAAAAAATTGATATAAACAACGTGCTTTTGGAGAGAGAGGGAAGTCATGTTCTCCGCAGGGAGGTATGAAGTACATTCCACATCAGTATGGCTTTATTTTAGTTTTCAATGGTTACCAGCCAGAAAAGTGATAAATATATAAAACAAGAATAATAAGTTTGGAGAAAAGGTTGCAGCATCTGGATTCTACATGGGGCAAGGTTATCCTGGGCAGGAAGCTTTTATCTCCCTTTAAGATAAACTCAGCTGAACAGTCACTGACTTCAGTGATTGTTGGGCATAAAGGAAAAGTCTGGAATTGTGCATATTCAATTGCTTATCTTAGCAGAGCCATTCTGTTATCTGTTGGCATTTTACTATGAAGACTATTTGGGAACTTTTGGTAGTAGACTTTCCTTGAATGTGGGGGAAAATAAAGGATTTGTTGATAAGGTAAAAGAAGATCATAATATACAACATTTTTTGTTTGCGTGTTTGTTTAATACTTAGGACTTAGGGTTTGGGGGGTACGTCTGAATCTTAAAGTGGTTGACACCTCACACTTTATCTATAATTAATTGAACTGCTTTAAAATATACCCACATATCAGGGGCATTTGTCTTTATATGACAATTTTACGGTGGGATCTATTTACTGACATTAATGATGGTAACTACCATTACCTGATATTCTGCAGGTCCTATGTCCTATATCAATGTTTATTAGTTTCATAAGAACCTAAGAGCAGAACGGTGAGCTATTATTTCTAATGCTAACATAATAAATGACTACTTATCAATCGAGGAACATAATTAAATAATGAAAACAAAATTTAATGATCTAGATAAGTGACTATTCTTTCAAACAGCTTTCAAATGCTAATATGACTGGTCTTTGAGCTGTCACAGATTATATATCAATGTCTTACTTGGAAGAGTAAAACTATAACTTTTTATAATAGTCACTGGTTTAAAAAATACATACCAACCTCAGAAACTCTGGTTTCATCACTTAAATAAGCATAATATGCTGGAACACACAGTTGAATGGACTGCCCATGGCCACCCACGAAGGTTAGAATCTTGGTCTCCTCACTCTCAATCAGTACACCTTCTACTCTGCCACCCTGTTTCCCTTAAAAGAGAAAAATAAGTCTCCAAGTTCACATTCTTTAGTTCAGTAACAGCCATCAATGCCCAACTGAAGAAATGGTCCCAGCACCATTCATTGCATGCTATCAAATTTATTTTCATAGACCATGGCTTTCAAACTTTTTTAACAACTACTCTCAGTAAGAAATGTATCATATATCATGACCCAATTTACATGTACTTTATGTACATAGTGAATTGCATCAGTCAAGGCCCAACCAGGAAAACAGAAAGAATTTAATTTAGGGAATTAGTTACATAGGTGATGGAAGAGCTGAGAAGTCAAATAAGGAACTGAGAATACCAATAGTTAGAAGTCACTGTTACCCCTAAGCTGGGGTGAGAGAGAATTAACAGAGCCTAGAGGCCAGGGGCTCCTGGTGAAATCTGAAACCTTGATGGTTCTGAGTCAGAGCCAAGGTTGAGATACAGCTGTTGCTAGAGACACAGCTAGAGGCAGAAAGAGGAGAGGGAAATACCCTGTCTTCTCCTCTCCTGTCCTTTAGTTGTCCTGCCTCTTGCCAGTGCCTCTCGTAGGCTGATTGTAGCTGACACAGGGGCCTGGGAAGTACAGCCTGTAAGAGTCGACCCTCACTTGCTTTATAGAGCTGAGCAGAAGAGGGAGGAATGCATCTTAGGGCCAACAAACAAAAGTAACCAAAAGTTTCCTAAAATGGTACTTAAACTTACTAAGAGCAATACCTTCTGAAGTTAATATTTTCTATTCTATTTCTTTTTATGTTGTACACATCCCACTATGACTCATAATTCACAGTGAGTTGAAAAACACTCTTTGGACTAATAGGAGATAACATAATTTAGGAACTTTTTGACTTCACCTAAATATTCTGATTTTAGGTCAGGTTACTAAAACGTGGGTCTCGTGATCAGAAGTTTATGTATTATGTTATACTAATCTTAGCAAAATAAAAATTTCTACTGGGTTCAATAATTGGACCATCTTTTTTATAATAGATATAATAATATATTAATAATACATAAATATATCTAAAATTGTATATATAACAGTTATAGATTTTTATAAATCTAGTAAAATAGACACACTTTTCTAATTCAAATTAATAACAAAAATTTTAGTACATGGTTACATTTTTGTGGAAGTATTAGGTCATATATTATACTAACAGCAAAATCTATAAAATTTCCCATCTTAGTGAGAGTTTAGACTGTGATATTTGCTAGCGATGCTTCCAGGGCCCGAGGTTTTAGTAGACGCATGATGGATTGTTGGTTGATAATCACCATCTAGGGTATAGTATATGGCCTATTCTAATTAGTGTATTCAGAGTATTTTTAAAAACTGGGCAAAACTGTCTCTATCTAAAATTCTATTAACATAAACGTTGAAAGCAGAGATCTGTTAGGCCACTTATAACCGAAATAACTTCTTTTGTAGGATTGAATTGTCAATATATAACATTAATCACACTTTCAATCAGTGTTCTACTGAATTATCACAACTTTTCCTTTCTCCTGAGTAAGATCCCATCTCAGATCCAGGTGATAATCTCCACTTTAGTCCTGGATCCATTACCAGGCTTAAACAGCATTGCCATACAAACTGCTGCTAATAATGAAATATGAAAGCTACTTGGAGCAGCCAAATAACATTGAGTGACAATAGCATCAAAATTTGTACGTTTAGACAATTTATATAGTATTGAGAAAATGTAGAAAGTAAATATGAGGAACCACTACCACGGGGCTAAGCCACACGAGGAGGTACATTGGCCATCAGCAAGGGACAGTTTGGGTACATAACCCCCCTCTGATGTGAGCTCTTCTTTAGATGGGTTCTGTCCTGCACAAGTATATGACTTTGACTCATGAGCCCTTTTAACCTCACTGTGCCAAATAATTTCTAAGTTTTCTTCCATCTTAAATGCTCTGTCTTGGTTTCTTCATCTTTAAAATGAGGGTAGTATCATAATGGCACCCAAAGCAAGACATTGTTATGAGAACTGTAAAAGACAATAGATGTAATGTATATATTATGGTGCTAATACAGAGGAAACACTCAATAAATAAAGCTACTATTATTTTTTTCACCCCCCTCAGTCCAAGAAGTTAGAAACAGTGACTTTTCTCAGTCCTCATTTTTTTTCTAACTCTCAGAAGTCAGCTACCTTATAAACTACTAACTTACATTGGTTTCTTTGTCCTAATAGGTTTTAACACTGCTCCTTCTTTTCAGGTAAATTATGTTCCATCCCTTCCATAGACTTCACTTCTTCTTCCTCTTCTGCACCTTCTTAAGCAACCACTCCCCCGCCCGCCCCACCCCAGCCCCCAAGGCTCAGGTCTTTTTGCTCAGTCTTTCTTGCTTTGAATTCCTTATCAGGATTTTCAGTCACTCTCATGGCTCACAAAACAGAGTGTCAAATATTCAATACGCTCCAAAATTTTAATCCCATAACTGCAGCTGCACAAAGCCATCCACATTTGAATGGTTTTCTTTTTATCTTATTATGACCAAAGTATAATTTGCTATTTTATTTAAAATTGGTGTCCCCTTCAAGAATCTCGTTTCTGTCAATAATTTGTCATTATTTACATGCATTTTGGAAGGGGGAATGACAAACTATGACCATAATACTAAAACTCTGATTAAAGAAAAAATCATGTGTACAATGAAATATTATTCAGCAATAAAAAAGAATAAAATTTTGCCTTCTGTGACAACATGGATGGACTTGGAGGATATTATGCTAACTGAAATAAGTCATGTGGAAAATGACAAATGCCATATGATTTCACTTATATGCGAAATCTAAAAAAATGAAACAAATGAATAAACAAACAGAAACTGTCTCATAGAAGTAGAGAACAAGCTGATGGCTGCCAAAGAGGGTATGGATAAAAAAAGAAATAAATGTCTATGACCATGCTACCCTGAACAAGCCTGATCCTGTCTGATCTTGGAAGCTAAGGAGAGTCAGGTCTGGTTAGTACTTGGATGGGAGACCACCTAGGAAGACCAGGTGCTGTAGGCGTAAAAAAATTTTAAAGAATGAAGGATTATAAGCTGACAAGGTCTTTGCTATCTGTGAGGTCAACCAATGGTTGCCTCACCTAAAAAAAAAAAAGAAAAGAAAAGAAAAAAATCACCCATAATTCCACCAGCCAAACCCAATAACTGATAATTTAGTTGGAGTTCTTTCTAGTCTTTGCCATTGCATATGTTTTTGTGCCATTGTAATCACAGTTTCCAATTCTAATTGTATCTTGCTTACAATTCTAATTATTCCATAATGATTTTCCATGTCATAATAGATTATTGTTTTACTGTTATTTCTGTTTCAAGTAACTCTCTCCTCCAGTTATTCTACACACCTGGCTAACTTTAATCTTATTCACAGCACAGCTTTACATATCTTTCATGTGCTTAAGAACTTTGGGCAATTCCTTATTGTTCAAAAAGGAAGCCCAGCCTCTTTAGTCAAAAGTCAAACACCCTCCTCAGGCAAGAGTCTATCCTTTCTAGCCTCGGCCCCTATGATAGAACCTTTCCTTAGGCCTAATCGTACTGCTTATTATTCCACAGACAAAAATGATAATAGCCTCAAATGCCTTCCTTCAAGCTATTTTGCCTACCTGTAATGCACACTTTCCTGTTGACCCTTCAGCCCAGGAGCTATTATTTCCTTTCCCTGAAAGGCTTCCCAAGCTCTATTTTTCTCTTTTGAACAATTTCTACTTGTTACCTGAACCACTTGTTGGACAAGCTCTAGGGCCATATCTTCTACCTCTGTGTGTCCTCATTGTTCAGCACAAATGGCATGCTCAATAAATATTTATTAATGATGGTTATGATGCCCACTGTCAGCACAGCTGTTCTGCTTCTACAATAATGAGGAGAGCAGTATGAGAGCATTAGAGAGATAATTCACTATAGTCCTCCTTAAATGCTGCCAAAAGTCCTAAGAGATTTGCATACATTCTATTCCAAAAGCAAAGACATAACTAAAGTTTAGAAGGAGGGAAGGAAGGAGGAAGGAAGGAAGGAAGGAAGGAAGGAAAGAAGGAAGGAGATAATCAAGGATTATTTTGCATTTTTACCTAATCTATTTCATTTATGATATAGCAGAGATAAATGTGAAACATTCTTAGATTGTAACACCTCTATTATAAAATGTCTTTAAATTCAGATAGCTTAAACAGTGGGTAGTAGAACAGTCCAAATTAGAATCCTAGGCTTTGTAAGTCGTATCCTAGGCATATTTCAGTCGTATCATAAACAGCATGATGATTAAAAGCTTGAGCTCTCAAGTGGTGCTGCCTATCATACAATTTTAACTACTGACTACTACTTGCATGATCGTGGAAAATTTACCTAACTATTTGGTGTCTCGATTTGCCCAATCTGTGAATAAAGAACAATAGCAGTGATATTCTAGAAAATGGTTAACAGGTCTCCTCGCCAAAGCCCTGATTTGTAGCATATGTCGATTTCCATGGTATAAACATTCCGACAATGGCTGATTTCAAGCTACAAACAGGCTTACAAAATTTATGACAATTTAATAATGGATGCTTACAGGGTATCTTCCTCACAGTGTTGTTGTGAAGATTAAATAAATTAATACATGCAAAGCACTGAAAACTGGCTCTGGCACATCATATGCTTAGTTTGATGAACATTAGCTATTTTTATTATACCATCTTAGTTTGCCTTCTATGGAAATGGAAGATAGAAATAGCAAGTACTATTGAAAAAAAAAAACAAACAGTTGCCTTGATTTTAGTTTATTTCAACCTCTTCCTAACCACATGTTTTATGTTCACTACTGCCAAGCAGCCCCATTGACTTATTTGAATTTCTTTTCTGTCTCCATAATTCATCTTTTTAGGGAGGAGCATTCTAAGAATCAAAGGACTGGCTAAAAGCCGTGTACCAGAAAAGAAAAGAAGTTATAAAAAGTAAGGATAATCTCAATTGAAAAATTTCCCTGAATAATTATCTTAAGAAAAGTTTAAATACTTAAACAACTAGATATAAAAGTTTATTCAGATGTAATTACTTACTGCCCATTTATGGGGGGAATATAAATTCTATTCCATCTAGCCATTTTTCAAAATAATTTTATTCCCTGGTGTTCTTCCTGATGCAAAATAAACAAGAGTTTTTATTAAAAAGAATCCCAAAATGTATGACTCTGAAAAGTATGACGCTCTGCTTTTTGACTTATAGTTCTAAGACTTCCGCTTATAAAATATCTGCTTATGAATATTATGTTTCATCAGAACTAATATTTAGACAATAAATATTTGCTACCCTATAGAAAACAGGGCATTTTTTTAAATCTTTAAACTGAAATTTGACTAGCCAACAGCTCTGTTCATCAGCTGGAACCCCCAGTTGTCAGCATTTTTCTATAGAATGTCTTCTTTCTTGCTCAGCTCTTTTGTCATCCCTCTCTTTTACAACTTCTGAATTCATCTTTTGCTTCTCTTACTCATAAAATGGTTTTTAATTTTACTTTTGTGAATTTTATTCCCTTCTCGGTCATTTTTTCCATTGCCCCTTTCCTCCTGTTGCTATTCGTTTGTTACTTCTCCCCAAATGTCACACCTAAAGTCATCTTCAACTGTTAGGAAGTCTTTAGATTATAAAGGGCCTCTTTTTGCTGTTGGAAGAATGCCAAAGACAGTGAATCACTGAGGCTACAATCCCATGCAAGTATCTGCTTGAATTCTCCCTGTTCTGAGAAAACGACCGTCTCTCCTAACCTTTTGGCCACCATTTTCCCTCCCCCTATCACTCAGAAAACACCCTTCTACTTTCTTTCTATATAAATTTGTGCTTAAAATAGGAGAAACCATTGGCAATATCTGTCTTTTGGGGAATGGCTTATTTTGCGTAGCATAATGTCCTTAAGCTTCATCTGTGTTGTAACCTTTAACAGGACTTCCTTCCTTTTCAAAGCTGAATAATATTCATTGTATGTACATATTATATTTTGTTTATCCATTCATCCATTGATGGACATTTTTTGGTTGCTTCTACTTTTTGGCTATTGCAAATAATTCTACTATGAACATGGATGGGCAAATATTTTTCTAGTCCCTGCTTTCAATTCTTTTGGACATATATCCATAACTGGAATTGCTGGATCATATGGTAGTTCTATTTTTAAAATTTTTTTAGGCAGCCAACATACTGTTATCCATAACAATACATTTTCCTTTTGTACCATTTTATATTCTCACCAGCACTGTACAAGAATTGAAATTTCTCCACATCATTGCCAGCACTTATTTTCTGGGGTTTTTATTTTTTATTACTAATCTTCATTAAAAGCAAATATGTTATTAAACAAAAAGCTAAGAATATCAAATTCCTGTCACACAGATCCTCGGTCCCATGTTCATAGTTTTCAAAATCTCTTGAATTCTGGTTATTACTGTAGCTCTTGTATTTGTGCTTTGTTTCCAGAATGAGACCAAAGACTGCAGAATCTACTTAAGTTCTGTGACATGTTTGTGAAAAGGTTTTTCTCTCCACTTTTTCCAAAATGAAAGCCATCTTACAGAACCTTCTATGTTTGGTGAACATCTTTCCCTAGCTAGAGGTTAGTAGGCCACTTCTCTCTGAACTACAATTATTTGCATCTAATAGATGTTCAATAATATTTGGAATTGTAGAATTTTAAAACTCAAAAGAACCATGTAGAAAGAAAAAAATAGGGGTACATGCTTATGACCTTGGATTTGGCAATGGTTTCTTAGATACGACACCAAAAGCACAGACAATTAAAAAAAGAAATAGATAAAATGAACTTTATCAAATTTAAAAACTTTTTACTTTAAAAGACACTATCAAGAAAGTAAAAAGACAGCCCACAGGATAGGTGAAACTATTTGTAAAGTATATGTCTGTTAGGGTCTAGAATCCAGAATATATAAAGGACTCTTAGAACTCAACAACAAAAAGATGACCCAATCAAAAAACAGGCCAAAGAAGTGAGTAGACTTTTCTCAAAGAAGATATATAAATAAAAAGATGTTCAATGTTATTAGCCATTAGGGAAATGCAAATCAAGGCCACAATGAAATATCACTTCATATTGACTAGGGTGGCTACAATAAACAACAACAACAACAACAACAACGACAACAACAGAAAATAAGTATTGGTAAGGATGTCAAGAAATAATTGGAACCCTCATACGTTGCTGGTAGGAATGTAAATGGTGCAACCTCTGTGGAAAACTGTCTGGTGGTTCTTCAATCAGCTAAACATATAGTTATTATATGACCCAGCAATTCCATTCCTAGGTATATACCCCAAATAATTAAAAGCAGATATTCAAACAAAAACTTGTTCCTGAAAATTCATAGCAGTACTATTCAAAAGCAGTACAATAGTCAAAAGATGAAAGTAACTCAAATGTCTATGAACAGTTGATTGGATAAACAAAATGTGATATATTTATACAATGAAATATTATCCAACCATAAAAATGAAGTACTTATCCATGTATCCCATAGATGAACCTTGAAAACATTATGCTAAGTAAAAGAAGCTGAACATAAGGGCGACATATTGTATCATTCTATTTATGTGAAATGTCCAGCATAGAGACAGAAAGTGGATTAATGGTTGCCAGGGTCTGGGAGAAAGGAGTGTAGGAAGTCACTGCTTAGTGGGTATGGGGTTTCCCTTTGGAGAGATGAAAATATTCTGAAATTTGATAATCATGATGATTGGAAAACATTGTGAATGTAATAAATACCAATGGATTATATACTTTAAGATCATTAAAATGGTGAATTCTTTGTTATGTCAATTTTACTTCAATTAAAAAAAATTATCAGTGAATGCTTTCTTTGTTTACTGTCTATGGGGTTAGACATAGTGGCTGTAGGGTTTATTAAGATGTTGCTTCTCTCTAGACTCTGAGGTCCTAAAGAGACTGATAAATAAAATAATAAAGAATGAAGATATGTGCTCTAACATATACCTGAGCTTCTAGAGAACCACTACCACCTGTGATGATAATGGTAATGATGGTAGGGCTTTTCAACAAAAGGATTGAGAAGGAGGACTGGTTGACTAATTCATTAAAATTTTTCTGAATGCCCTTCTTGTGCCTGATACTGTGCTAGGTTAGGAATTCAATGGAGGACAACAACAGATGCTACCTATCTCTCATGAAATTTGCTTTTGGGGCAAAGACAGACATTAATTACAACCACCTGTGGAGTGAGGTAGGTGCCATGAAGAAAAGGAACATTCTTCTTTGAGAGTGCAGAATAAAGAAAGTTAACCTAGATCAGAGATCAAGGAAAGATTCCTTCTGAATATCTTGAACTGAACTCTGTGGAATGGATAGGAAAAGTGAGCAAACAGTCTGAGAAGAGGCACCAACACTTGTAAAACCTATGGCAGGAGGAAACATGACATTCAAGGTCATGAAAAAAAGGTTGTGGTTTGGACATAAATAGGTCATTTTGGCAGAATCCATAGAAATGTACAGATTCAGGAACCAGGGGAAGGTGTTGGAGAAGTCTACAGGAATGCAATCACCACTACAGTCATTGAAAAGTCTGGACTTTATCTTGGTGGACATGGGAAACTGTGAAGCATTTAAATTGGAAATATGACTACCAGATTCATGTTTTACAAAGATCATTACAGGGTACTAGAGAATGGATTTAAGGGAAATAAAGGTAAGATCCTCTTGAGTATAAACAAGGAAACTGATTAGGGAGGCTGTTATTATTGCTCAGCATGAGAGCTAATGAGTACCTGGACTACACAGTGTCATGAGGTTGGGGAAATGGGATGGATGTCAGACTATTTCTGAGACAAGATCATCTGATAATCATAGTAGTCATGATTTGTTGAGCCTGTAGCACATATATAACCCCAACATCTTCTCTCATATGGTCTCATGGATCCTTGCCAGTTCAGGGAAGTAGCACAAAACAAATGAAAAGATGCCACTGGAACAGTCTGATAGTGTTTGTTCTTTCAGAACTTCCCCCAATTTTGATGTGACATGGTCGCCCATCTAAACTACAGGTAATTGAAGGAGAGGGGTCACGTTTTGCTCCAGATGTCACATGCCAACCCTGCTGTCATGCTTGCTTCAAAGAAGGGGCTTAATAAATACTTAAAGAAATGTGTATGTGAATTAAAAAGGCTTACCTCTCAGTGCATCTGCCACACCAGTGTAGAAAATACAAACATCAGAAGAAAACACAAACACATAAAATAATTAGGGAACTCTGAAGCCCTCACTTGTGATCTTACTGATATCTCAACTATCTTTTAAGACAAAATGTTGCCCTTATCTTGCTTGTGCTGCATAAGAATCTGCCCTCCTTATTATCAAGGTATATTGGTCTTGATTGGTATTCCACTGTCAAACCTGTTGTACGTGCATGGTGGCGTAGACTATTATGTAATTTTCATGAGTCTGAATACAACTATCTGAGGCTCAAAACACCTATGAAGAGACTATCATACCACCATCCAAGTAATATGGTTGCAAAAGTTTCCTTGAACCTGTTCGAATTGTGTCAGTTCCATCTCAAGTGTTCCACGACAAAATGAAGAATTTCCTTTTTTCTCCTCCCAATGAGCCTGACTTGTCTGAAATGAATTCTATTCAGCAGACCACTAGTCTTTAAGGACATAAGCAGATCCCATTGGAAAATCTGTTTTTGAGAAACTTTCTAAGAAAACTTAGTCTCAGGAAAACTTTAGTTAAGACATAATTCCCCAAAAGCAAGGCTTTGAACATACTGGGGATAGAGAAAAGCAATTAAATTAGTAATTCAGATCTCAGGACTTGTAGTACCAGTGTTTAAAGCTTAATAAAGGCTTTAACAAAGAACAATTAGATAAAGTCTCAGAAAGAAATTAGAGAAAAAGTTTGATGTGTGAATACTAAACAGCCTGTGTGTGTGTGTGTGTGTGTGTGTGTGTGTGAGAGAGAGAGAGAGAGAGAGAGAATTTATATATGTTTATTAGCAGGTTTGGTCTTCTAATTATGACACAAAAATATAGAAGAAAGGTCACGCAATTTCTTTTAGAATTAATTTGAGCAATCTAAGAGATAAATGTTAACCTTTTTTTTTTATGGCAAAATCTAGTATAGCTATAGGATTGTCATTTTCTTCACCAACTTAAGTCTACTTTGAAACTCCCTGTCCTTCCTGTTCCTGATTTAGTAAATGAAAATGGAAAAAGACAGTGGGGAACAGTGCCAAGAGAAGTGTAAGAAGGAAAAACAAGGTTCAGGGAACACATGGGGTTGCATGGAATATTGTGGTGCTAGAATTCTCCATCTGGCTCTCTATATTTACACTCCACTCTTCTGTGCCCTGTTCTGTGTCCTGAAGAAGGCTGATATTTGTTCCTAAACTGCATTGGTAAACCCCTTTGTCTTCTGTTTTCCAGTTATCTTCTGTCTACCAGTGGGAACTCTGACCCATCAGCAGGAGCTCTGGGAGTGGGGTGACAGTGAGGTCAGGGTACCCATTATCCTGCTGAACTTCCAAGTGGCTGCATGCCTCCACCTCAGGCCACAGTTCTTTCCTGGGAGGTGGGTCTTCTATGGCTACTCTTCTAGAATGTGCTACTTTACCCCACCCTCTCAGATCCACAGGTATTAATGGTCTGCCACTATTGCCAGCCTTAGGATGCTTCATATACTCTGTGGATTATTTCCCTGAATGCTGCTCACACCTTCGTTAACATGCCTTAAGTTCCATTTGAATGTACCATCAGCTTCTTGCTGGGAACCCTGACTGATAATACAATTGTCCTCTAACACAAATGCAGCACAAAGCTCTGACAAGATGATCTTGGAAAATCCCAAGGAGATACGGTAGTAATTTTTACTGACCTTTTTCTTTGGCCTCAGTAATGAAAAAGTGAATGGACGTTTAAAACGTAATCTGTAGTTAATTATTTATGGGATAATGTTCCCTTTCTTAGCACTCACTCTCCTCTGGTAAGCCTAGCTCCCCAATTAACTATAAACAAAATTATGAAACTACTTTATGAATTAAGTTTTGAGCATCTTAAGTTTGAGGTGCCTGAGGGAGAGCATAGTAGTAATACCATCTAACTGTTAAAAGATAAAATTGTTTGCCACTAGAGATACTGAGTTCCACACTGTAGAAAGTGTTCAAGCAGAAGCTGGAAAAGCAATGGATTGGTTGTTGAATTTGCTGTTTTTAAGGTCTTTTTCAATGTGTACTTTTATGATTCTTAGCTTTCGTGGTCTATCACCATAATATTTATCATGAGAATGCTGACGACTAAGTTAGATATTTTAATATAATAACATACAGACAATAGACACAATCCTAGCTCTCAATGAAAAGCTGTGTCTTGTGAAAGTCACCTAACATCTCTATATTTCAGTTTTCTCATATCTTTCTCATAGAGAGATGGTAGGAATTCGATGAGATAGTCCCTAGGACAAATTGAGGGTCCCAATAAACATTAGTTCTCTTTGATTTGTCATCATCATTAAACTGTTCTTCCTGTTACATCAACTTACAGTGTAAAGGTAAATAAGAATGCATTTAAGAATTCTTTTTTTAAACTCACAGCTAACATCGACTCAACAGTGAAAAGCTGAAAGATCAGAAAGAAGATAAGAATACTCACTCTCACCACTGTTATTCTATATGGCATTGGAACTCCTAATCAGAGCAATAAGGCAAGAAAAAGCACCCAAATTGGGAAAAAAAGAAGTAAAATTGTCACTATTTGCAGATGACATATTATATATGGAAAACCCTAAGAACTCCACCAGAAACTGTTAGAACTAATAAATGAATTTGGTATAGTTGGAGAATACAAAATCAATATACAAAAAACCTGTTGTGTTTCTATACACTGACAGTGAACTATTGGAAAAAGAAACTTAGAAAGCAATTCCATTTATAATTGCATCAAAAAGAATAAAATTCTTAGAAATAAATTTAACCAAGGAATGAAAGAGCTATATACTGAAAACTCTAAGACATTGATGAAAGAAATTGAAGAAGACACAAATAAATGGAAAGATATTTCATGCTCATGGATTGGAAGAATTAATATTGTTAAAATGTCTACACTACTCAAAGCAATCTGCAAGTTCAATGCAATCTCTATCAACATTTTGGTAGCATTTTTTACAAAAATAAAAGAATTCTAAAATTTGTATGGAACCACAAATAGCCACCAAAGCAATCTTGAAAAAGAAGAACAAAGTTAGAGGCATCATGCTCCCTGATTTCAAACTATACTGTAGAGCTATAGTAATCAAAACAGTATGGTATTGGAAGAAACACAGACACAGATCACTAGAACAGAATAGAGGGTACAGAAACAAATTCATGCCTGTATGGTTAATTGATTTATAATGGAAGAGCCAATAATATACAATGGAGAAAGAATAGTCTCTTCGATAAATGGTGCTAGGCAAATTTGACAGCCATATACAAAAATATGAAACTACTATCTTACACTATACACAAAAAAATTAACTGAAAATGAATTAAAGACTTGAATGTAAAACTTGAAATCATAAACTTTCTAGGAAAAAAATGCAGGCAGTAAGTTTCTTGATATAGGTCTTGGCAATGATTTTTTTGGCTTTGACTCCAAAAGCAAAGGCAACAAAATAAAAAATAAACAAGTAGGACTACATTAGACTGAAAAGCTTCTATACAGCAAAGGAAATAATCAACAAAATGAAAAGGCAGCCAATTGAATAGAAGAAAATACTTGCAAATCTCATATCTGATAAGGGGTTATATATATACAAAGTATGTAAAGAAATCATTCAACTCAATAGTAAAAAAAAAATGATTAAAAAATGGGCAGAGGACTTGAATAGATATTTTCTCAAAGAAGACATACAGATAGATAGCCAACAACCACAAGAAAAGATGCTCAACATCACTAATCATCAGCGAAATGCATATCCAAACCACAATGAAATATCACCTCACACCTGTTAGAATGGCTATTATCAATAAATCAACAGACAACAAATGCTGGCAAGGATGTAAAGAAAAGGGAACACTCATACATTGCTGGTGGGAATATAAATTGGTGCAGCCACTATGTAAAACAGCATGGAGAAGCCTCAAAAAAATTAAAAATAGAACTATCATATGATCCAGCACTTCTACTTTTGGATATTTATTAAAAGAAAACGAAAATACTAATTTGAAAAGATATATGTACACCCATGTTCATTGCAGCATTATTTACAACAGCAAAGATATAGAAACAACCTAAGTGTCCATTGATGAATAAATGGATTAAGAAGATGCAGTATACATCAATGTGTGTGTGTGTGTGTGTGTGTGTGTGTGTGTGTGTATGTGTGTAAATGGAATATTATTCAACTATAAAAAAGAATGAAATCTTGCCACTTGGAACAACATGGATAGGCCTCCTCGAGGGTGTTATGTTAAGTGAAATAAGTCAGACAAAGACAAATACCCTATGATTTCACCTATACATGGACTCTAAAACAAACAATCCATGATCATAGGTACAGGGAACCGTTTGGTGGTTGGCAGAGTTCAGGGAGGGGGGAAAATGTGTAAAAGGGGTCAAAAGGCACAAAATTCCAGTTATTAAAGAAATAAGTCATGGAGATGTAATGTACAGCATGGTGACTGTAGTTAATCATACTATATTTCATATTTGAAAGTTGCTAAGAGAGTAAATCTTAAAAGTTCTCGTCGCAAGAAAAAAATCATTTTGTATGGTGATAGATGATAACTGGACTTATTGTGGGTGATCTTTTGAAGTATACAAACATCAAATCATTATGTTATACATCTTAACCTATGTTATATGTTATTTATACCTCAATAAAAAAAATTTTCTTTTTTCATTCAAACAACAATCAAAGTAGTGATCAACACATTCACTTTAGCATCTCACAACTTTGAGGGCACAGTGTTACATGCTATGGAGAATACAGCCTATAAAAAATGTCTTCCCCGAAAGAACTGATATTTTTAAATACTAGTGAACAAATTCTATTCATATGGTGCTTTTCACCTTATAGCCATTTTGCCTGGAGCCTCACAACAATGTTATTAGGTAGGCATTGTTATCTCCCTTTATAAAGGAAGGCTTTTATAAAGGGCAGAAAATCATAATCCTAGAGGAAGTGGTCTTTCTATGAACTCATTCAGACATTTTCTTCAATGGAGGAAACAAGATTAAAATATCAAAAAAGAAAATTTGAAAAATTAAAAAATTAAATGACTCAGCAGCATAGATGCTCTACATGAGTTAAACCAAATCATCTTAAGTGTAATTAGGAATTTCTAAAGGAAGAAAACCGTGGTCTGGGGGAGTAGGACTATTAGAGACATGTAGCCTAGGAGTTTAGAGCATAGGCTCAGAAAACTTAGTCAAATCCTGGCTCTTACACATCTAAATGGTGCTGGTGGCACTTTGTGTCAGCCTTTCTAGACTTCGGTTTCCTCATCTATAAAATGAACATAATAATAGAACCTACTCATGGGATTTTTGTAAGGTTTAATTGAGATAATTTAGTTAAAGTCCTTGGCATAACTCCTACTTCACAGAAAGCGTCTAATAAATATAGCTATTATTATTACTAGACAAAGCAATGGAGTCCCAGTAGAGATCTAATTTGCCTAGAACCACAGAGCTTGTTAGTGACAAAGCAGAGCCTGGAGCCCAGATCCTGTCCATTGTCTTTTTGTTATAAATGAACCATAGCTGAATTAGGTTTTGAAACATGGGTGATATGCATTTCCACTAAAAGAGAGAAAAAGAGCTAGATATTCTGCTATCTGCAATGTACTTTTCCAGGAAGCAGGCACATCACGACTATCTATGTAGAAAACATAAATAAATGAAATTCCTTTAGAATGTGAAGACTACCTCACGACTGAACCCCTTATAACACAGTTTGTGATTCAAGTGACCCTATCCCCTTAGATATCAAAAGGCACAGGCTATAACATGTTTGTCTCTTGCTGTAACTGATGCCATAGTGAGGCCCCAGTGTAGACGGTTCTGGCAGGACAGAAATGGATGTGCAGATGAAAGAACTAAAGTAAAGCCTGCAATCATCTTTGGGACTAGCTTGTGCCTTGCTTTATAAATACTCTTCAGCTATTTTGAGTCGCCAGGGACTTATCACTCCCAGCCTCAATTCAGAAAGCATTCTTCTAGTCACATGTTATAATCAGGAGAGCAGT
The DNA here is from genome assembly GCF_902729225.1 of Pteropus medius. Taxonomy (NCBI): domain Eukaryota; kingdom Metazoa; phylum Chordata; class Mammalia; order Chiroptera; family Pteropodidae; genus Pteropus; species Pteropus medius. Next base: position 14,376,006 of record NW_024340692.1, read on the forward strand.
AGCCCTACGACCAGTGACCATTACATGCTTGGTTAATAAGGACAGGCTCTATCACAATGTGTTAAAGTTGAATGGATCTGGGTAATCAAGACTTCAATAATAATGAAACTTTAAACAAGATTAAGCTTAACATGGTTCTTCAGGCTTTGCCCTGTTTATATCTCTTCTGCTAGAAGTATTTGTCGTTCTTTGCCTTTTAAAGTCATTTCGCATCAACCCCAGTCAATTCCAGTGAGCACAAGTTGACCCAAAATCTTTATTAGGCTCTTGCGACACCATTTTCCTGACTTTTCTTGGAATAAAAGTAGAGCCTCCCTGGGTTTAGAAAGTGCTTTCTGGTTAATGAGAACTGCGCAGTTTATCCCTAATTATGGTAGTCTCTTTTATAGCGTTATGTTTCCAGAAGAGATTGGAAAGTTTGCATCCTTAAATGCCAAGCCAGCAAAACAGTGGAACATATATTAAAATCTAAGTTGTTATAATATTCTATTTAATTCTTTAAGCCTAGTGGAGAGGCTTCTACATGGACTGTCAGCAGATTCCCAGAGAGTAACATAGGAAGGCATTCCAGTCCAATGTGTCTGAGCTAGGACTGAACAGAGAAAGCTGCAGTGTTGACAACTTGTACATTAGAGAGCCTGCTAGATGCCTTTCTCAGGTCTACAAGCTTGAGAAATCTATTCATCCTTCTCCTTTCTTAAAGAATTAAGTGATATTTTCCTGCTTCTCTGATAGGCATGAAGAATTTAAAACTAACCAGTTTAGCGTCTTGCTTAGATAACATAACTGGATTTTAGCCAATTTGTATGGTGTTGATATGGCTGTTTCAAAGCATATTATCCAGCAATATTACCGTGTGAATTTTTTAGTTCTTTTTGGGAGATTGTGCATATTTAGCTTGTATCCCTTTAGTTGGCTCCTCTCTGTTTTGATTTCATTCTAGTTACTTAAGTCCACCCTAAAAAGCACAAGGAGTTTGGTAACTACTTTTCTCTTTGAGAAAATATAATGGGTAATACCTGTTGTATCTTCAATGATGTTACAAAAGACAGAAGGTAATGATGTTGGCGTCTCTTACCTGGAGTCACCTTTTACACTAATTCAGTTAAGACTTCCTTCTATGAAGAAGCCAGCAGGATAGGAGAGAATCTGACTTGATTCTCAGCATTGCCATGCATGCCACCTTTGAGTCTCAACTTCCACATCTGTAAAATAGGGTAATAGAGCCAATCTTTAGATCTCTTGGAGAATTATGAGATAACACATACCGAGTGCTAAGCTTGGTGCCCGAAGAAGTGTTTGCCACGTTAGTGGCCTTTCCCTCTCCCCACAAGAGCCTACTTAGGAGAGAACGTTTGCAGTAGAAACTTCAAAAATTGTTAACCAATTCTTCTTTGGTAAGGAATTGGAGAAAATTAGAGAAATTTCTAAATATGAAACTTCTTTCATGTAATTAACCTTAGACCTTTTAAATAAGAAACAGCAAGTTCATCTTACATAAGGAATATATAATCAAGCAGGAGATTAGCACTTGCCTACTTACCACCAGGGGACAATATCAGGCTATAATTACTGTGCGGATACTTCTTATGAGATACTGGGCTAGGTGATGTCAGACCCCAAAAGAGGTATATGATGGTTTCTTCCAGGAGCATCCAAAATGGGGGCACAGTATAGTGGCAAGAATATTGGTTTTTGACTCTAAGACTTATTACCTATTAGCTAATTAAACATCTATGCATATTTTTTAAAATTTATAAAACAGGCAAGGAGATTTCTGATTTACTCACAAGACTATGTAGAGTAGACCATCTCATACTTCAATATGTGTGCAAAGCACCTGAAGATCTTGTTAAAATGCAGAGTCTGGTTCAGTAGTTTTGGGGTGGAGCCTGGGATTCTGCATTTCTAGCAACTTTCAGGAGATGTCGATGCTACTGGTCATGGACCGTGCTTTGAGAAGCAAAATTTTAGCAGATTGTATATTGTACATGTAAAAGGACTTGTGAATTCTTGGGTTCAACAGGTAGAAGGTAGTTCCATTTAGCAGTAGCAGTATTCATATATGCTACTGAGAAATTTTCTCTAATAAATAACGCTACTGTTTTCACGTTTTTCCATTCTACACTGTTCTTTTCCGTGCTTCTAACAGTACCTATATTAAGAATTAGTTTTTTTAGTGTGGTTAAAGTGAGGCCTTATGAGACTATAACGTGCCTGGCATAACATACACACCGAAGGAAGAAAAGGAAAGATGAAGAGAAGAAGAAAGAAAGGGAGAAAGTATAGAAATACATTGTGTTTTAGGAGTAGAGATGGCTGTCTCCTCTTAGAGATAAGAAGATGCAAAAGAAAGAAGGGAGGCAGCCTGTTGGCATTTGCATCAAGTATTTAAGAACAGCAGTCAGTAAAGTCAGATTAGTCAAAGGTGTTTACACTGATCATGGGGAAATTTAGGGATGGTACCATAAAGAGATGTCGCTTGATAAATTTCCAGAAACTACTTGTGGTGCCTTATCTGTCTACATGACCGTATCTACTCACAGGCTCCCGAAAGAGAGAAAAAAACATGGAGAAATATATATATATATATTTTTGATAACAACAAAAAAAACCCTGTTACTTTTATATCCGATCTAAGACCATGGATTTTATGTATGGGAAAACAGCATTTATTGGGTACTCATAATGTGTAGAACACGATACAAATGCAATGCCTTTTCCATGGGACTTGCTTCATGGCGAGGCACGGCCAAACTGGACCTGAGTGCAGGGCTGCTTGGCCTTCTCATTGTTTTGGGTGAGCTGGCTTTCCATTTAAGTTTTAAAAAGATTTCACAGGTAATTCTGAGTTACTTTCTGCTAATATTTGAACTAACAACAACAAAAAAAGGCAAGTATTTAAAGGTAAAGGTCCCTAAAAATTCTTTACTTAAGTGATACCTCTCAATACTACTGTCTCAAATTGCACCCTATCTCACCCTGTCATTCCCAGTCTTCACTCCTGCTCATTTTATCCATAGCACTTATGACCATCTTAGATACTCAAGAATTTTCTTATTTTATTATCATATGTCTTTACCACTCAGACAGAAGTTACTGAAGTCAGGGACTTTTGTCTGCTTTGCCCACTGGTGAATCCCAGCAAGTGGAATTGTGTCTGCACATAGCAAGTACTCAGCAAGCTTTGGTTGAAGCAATAGATAGTGAGAATTTATAGTAGATAAATTCTTAGCAATATTTTCTTGAAAGATTTTAGAGAAGAGACTTTGTGGTTTCACGCTTGTAGAGGGCATCACTGGATTTCTGGAAACCACATCTAATGTCTCATATTTAACTCCTTTTCTCCCAAATAAATTTCTGTTTCCTACTAAAGATGACACCCAATATAATGCATTGCTCAAGATTTAATGAATGTTTACTGAACGGTGAATATCAACAGGGCACCTTTTTTTTTTTTCTGTATCTGTCTAAAAGCAAGGCACTCATGGAGTCGCCCAGAGGGCTCCCTGGAGGATTACCTACCTGAGAGCTTCTGGAGAATATAACGTGACTTCTGAGTCCCTAAGGGATCTCTTTCTCCTTGTCTTGGTGACTAAAGAGCCATCAGAACAGAATTGAGAAGATGGCTAATCTTTCTTGGTCAAGGAGAAGGCCTTTGATGGACCTTAATCTGTCTCCCACAAGCCTCTTGGACAGCATCTCCTGAGGCAGAGAAGTATGGTAGGAAATGCCAGTCCCTAACTCAAGGTTCCCCAGGGATGTGCCAGTTGAGTGTCAATCAAGCCCCAGTGGAGAACGTGCTTCTCTCCTTCCCTATAGACCACATAACTTGGAATGTCTTAAAGGTAGGGGACTTCAGTTAAACCCAGGCTCATTTGAGAGCTACTGAGATGACCACATTTTACTGTCTTAACCCTTTAAGGTGACATTGACAGTGTCTAACAAAGTAGAGTGTCATGGTAACCTGAACTTAGAAGTGGTTTAGTGAGAGCTGAATCCTGTTTTCAGTCTTCATGCAGTTTTAAGATTTAGCCCAATTTCCAGACCATCCCCTCCCTAAGCTTGAAAATGGCTTTATTTCATACTTTACGGCGGGAGGTAAGTGGGTTTCTATGTGAAAGCGATGGTGCCAAAGACATTTATGAACATTAAATAATGTCTGAACATGGCTTCAAGCCACTCAGTCTATGTCTCATCCTGTGCCGTGCCTTGTGGAGCGTATGCAAGTTCAGAGCTCTCTTTGAAATCAGTGGCAGTTATGAGCTTGGAGCAACTCTGTGGGGCACTGAGCAATATAATAAATGAACCCCTTTGAAGACCAACCATTGTAGTTGGTCTCTTTTTGTGGTATCTGACACGGATATCTAAGAGATGTTCTGTGGTGGTGGGAGTGACCCACCAACACATGTCCTCTGGTTTCAACTTTGGGCCTGAAAGAGGGAAAGGGGACAGGGAAAGTAAGTCCTTATTTCCTTAAAGAACTGGCCTAATCCCTTTTGCTATCCTTTTGATATCAACACCTGGGAAAAAGCATCCCACACCCGCATACCTTAAGTTTAAATAAAACAAAAGCTGCCTTTCATCTGCATGTACTTACTGGCGTATGCAACAACAAAAACAGTAACAGTAACAAACAAAAAAAGCTATAATCTTCTAGGATATAGAGCAGACTTATTTGTATACCAAGGTTTGACAGATTATTTGTTTAGCTGAAAGTAAAGAATAAGACCTGGGATATTTTTTATGTTTCTCTGATGACATTACAAGCTGAGTTGATATTCTGTTATCAAGATGAAATTTTTTAATATTCTTAAAAGGTAATTAAACTTTTTTGTTTTGACTTTTGACTATTTCTAAATGGCTAGTATATGTTATTTTAAATAATTAAGTTCAGTAAGAAAAATACTTTAGGTTGACTTTAAACACATTTAAGAAGATTGATTTATTTGGCCCACTTTTTCAAGTACAAGTTTGAATGGTTATTTGAATGTCACCTCTTGCATTAGATGAAGATTCAACTAATTTTTGCCGAATGCCTTCTTTATTTCTCACAACCGCACTGTATGATCAATATTGTTAACCCTACTTAGCATATGAATGAACAAAGGCCAGAAAGTTCAAATAGCAAGGGAGCTAGTAAGTGGCAGGGCTGACACCCAAACCAAAGGCTTTGACTCCCAAACCCAGTCCTTGTTCTACCACAACTATAGCTACTTCTCCAGTTACAATAATTCATCCCTCTCTGCAAATAAAGTAGTATGTTTTTTAAAACATAATGAGAAGTACTGAAGCAAATATTGAGTTAAGGTGAAGTCCCTGTAGGGGCTGATCAAGAATGGTTGTAAGAAAAATAAATATCAGGTGAAATGGACTTCAAGAAAACTTACATTTCTGGATGAAAAATAGAATTAGAAAGCTCCAAGTCCTTTTTATCATCTTTGAAACTTTTCCTAAAATAGGGACAAAAATGGACAGGATAATTTTTATAAATATTGATTGCTATAAGGCCTCCTTTAGTTTTTTTCTTATATTCTGCCTCATTCCAAAATGATGCCAGGTAGATATCAGATAACAAATAAATGAAGTATGGGTAAAGAACAAAAGGAAAACATATAAGTAGAAACCAGAGGTAAATCAATACTTGCAAATGTATGCCGTAATGAGAATAAAAGTAAAACACAGAAATAAACCCCCCCAAAAGCAGTTGTAAGATAATAATAACAACAATGGTGAATATTTATTGAGAACTTACGATGTGCCAGACACAGTGCTAAATACTTTCACATGGCTTGTCTCACGTAATTCTCATTAGTCTTATGAAGTAGATACAATTACTTTTATTATTTTACAGATGAGGAAATTAAGGCATGGAGAAGAGGCTTAAGGTCAACCAGATAATAGGTGATGGAGGCTGGATTTGAACACCAGCATTCTAATTTTAAGACCATGCTTCTGGCTATCCTTAGCTTTATGTCAGGTAAACATGTAAACAGATTGTCAGTACTCATGAAAAACCAAATGTTTCCTGGCATTTGAGTCTAAGGGAAATGACTGTGCCCTCATGTGTGGAACATGAATGGTTCAGAGGCTAGAGCCTTTCTCAACATCCCCTGCAATGCTAACGATGCTGACAGACCTCTGACTGTATCTTGCCGGGTCCCTCCCTGTAATGCCAAATTGCAATTCAGTAAAAGTGACTAAAAGTAAAAGAAGCCAAAACAATATGGTTCAAGTATTCAGTTTGGATGGTTTACCTTGATCTTGAAATATAATCTAAACTATCTGGAGAGATGGATGGACTTCATGTCCTTCAAGCAATCCTCCATGGAGCCTCCTTAGCTGTAAACATTCCTTGAGCACTGCTCTGCTGGAGGAAAAAGAAAAATCACAACCATGTAGAATGGAGACCATAAATCTGGAGTGCAACTAATCTCAGTTGTGCCTTCAATGTTATTCTGCAGTCCTATTACCAGTCCTTCTCTCATTTCCCTCAGCTGCTATCCAAATCTTTACTACTCTTCAAAATGTTCAATCTTCTCTTTTGGCAATGATCTTGTTTCCAAGTTAAGCAGCTATCGAGAGTGGCTCCTTTTATATTCCCACCCATTCGCCCATGAGCCCACCTGCATCTGCACCCATTCTTTCCTTATCTTCATTCTAGCAAAAGACAGTTTTCCTGTCCAAGGCAACTCCATCCACCAGTGCATGGACATTGTTCCACCATGCCTCCTTAGGAAATTTGCTTTATAAATAATGTCCTTTTCTTACCTTCAATGCTTCATTGGTTATTCTCTTCAACATAAAAAATGTGTTCATCCCTCTTATTTAAAAACAAAAAACAAAAAACAAAAAACAACCAACCAACCAACAAAAAACAGAACACATTTAGTGGTCATTTTTTTTTCTTTGCATCTCATGTTTCTTTCTTTGATAGCTATTCTTTCACAAATTGCAACCTAGATTTACTTTCACTGGCTCCACAGCACCCATTCACTTTCTGATTCATTCTAACCTGGTTCTACCCATATCACTGTGCTAGGCTGTCCTGCTTCCTTTACTAACTCAGTGGAAATAAGCATTTTTAATTCTCATCTTACATGACTTGTCCTGCTAACTATTCTCCCATTCTTGGAGTTCTGGCTTTGCCTTCTATGACATTTCTCTCTCTCCCAATTTATCTCTGCACTGGTTACTTATTTTCTGGTGCTTTGATTAGTTTTTTATTTTTCTGCCCTTTCCTTAAATGTCAGTATCTTCTTTTCCCACTTTATTCACTTTTGGGGGGATCTTGTACCTGCCAATGCTTTACATCTAAATTTATGCACTGAGCTCTAGTCTCATATCTCCAACTGTTTTCTAAATAGTTCCACCTGGATATTCTAGTGGCACTGCAAACTCAGTATGTCCAAAATTAAACACTCTCATCTTTGCTCTTGTCCCCATCCCCAGCTACTGCTCTCTCTCCTATATTTTTTATATTGGTAAATGTTTAGATACCTTGCCCAGTTTCCCAAGGCAATGATCTGGAAGTCTGTGATTCTTTTCTCACATTCTAAACAAAACATCCAATATACTTTTTTCTTTGCATATCTCTCATACCTAATGGGGCCATGATTCCACTTGATTAGGCCCATCAACTCACTTAACTACTGCAATATAATCATTTGCCCAGCTTCCAATCCCTATTTCCAATCCCATTTTCATAGTGGCCCCAGAGTTCAAATACAAAATTTTGATTGTGCTACTCCTTTGATCACTGGCATCTCACGACTCACAGCATACAAAATTTAAAATCTTTTGTCTGCCTGGAAAACACCTATTCAAGTTTCTTTTTCCTCTGGGAAGTTTTCCAGGACAGATTTAAATGTGTTATCCTAATCTGCCACTCAATTTTGTAGATCATTCGATTTAGAAAATCTCACTGTATTTGCTTCTTTGTAAGTCTGATTCTCCACTTGTTTAAATGCCTTGAAAGCATGACCCTGCTTTCTCAACTTTGTGTCTATGGCACGTAGTGCTCGAGTAGGCACTCAAAAAACATTTAGTGAATGAAGAAAATGTATATATTTTCAAAAGTATATAATTGCAGTGATTAGGAAAAGTTTCCCCTAGGGAATCTCAAAGCATTTCTTGCCAAAGTTAAAATTAGGAATGCCCACTTAATCACACATGTAACTCTTGAGGCAGACAGTGATGTATCCTGACCGCAACTTATGCTGTAATAAGAATGTGTTTTCCAACCCACTACAGACACAGGTATACATTTCTAAGAACTCTAGGTCATGGTTATGATTGTGCTTGATGTTCTTGAGCAATAAAAGTCTAACTATTCCAATGAATTCACTGAAGTAGGTATTGGGAAAGGGATTGGGTGAGGTCTGTGCTTATATCCTGCTGAGATACACGCCTCCAAGGAGATGGGTTTCAATATTTCTGACAATATACTCCTCAGCTCCCATAGATCTTTTGGACATCCATCCGAGACTCGTCATGTGCCAAGGCCAAGGACACACCGGCTCCTTTAAACTATTAACAGCCACCTCTGCCTGGACTCAGTGTGTAGGGACGGGAAACACTTTGTGGTGTTTTGTTTTCTAATGTGATTTGTCACGCTATTCTATGAATATTCTCTTTAATTTCTCTCATTCCAACAAGATACCTATATTCAATTACTTCCTTGTAATAACTCTCTCTTCTTCTCAGAAAATATCACATATTGAGCAGTAAAAACTGTTAAGATTTACTAGAAAAGGGGAATCAAGAGATGATTTTTAGTTGCCTGTTGTTTTCAACCAGCAACTTGGACGTAGATGACTGGGCACTGACAGCCATTTACTAGCTGGGTAACCAAGGTAAATCTCTTACCCTTCCTCTCTCACCTTTTACATCTTATTTGACTCTGAGGTTTGTATTACAGAGAAAGAGAACCTTTCACCAAGTCTGGCTATTTAGGGTCTTTTCTCCTAGTCCTTATGGAGGTACAACCCTCATAATCATTTGTTACTTCAGTCAATATACAATTAACACATAATTAGAGGTTTACTGTCTATCTTTACCTTTGCCACATTCTTTTAAATTGACTTAATGGTGGATAAAAGTAGGCCTAGAGCATGATTTATCCATTTGACCTTTGACCAGGCTAGAGCCTCATTTAAATTTGTATTTTCATGGTCTGACTATATTTTAATCATTAAAATAATTTCCCTTCTTTTTTTCTTTTTTTCACCCTTGAAAGAAAATAAAATTATTTATTTTTTAGAATCAAGAAAGAATTAGAAAGAGAGAGAGAGAGAGAGAGAGAGGAGAGAGAGAGAGAGAAGAGAGAGAGTAGAGAGAGAAATAAAAGAAAACCAAAAGCAGCAGGGGAAGAGTTAAAAAGCAGATTGTCAATGGTTCAAAGTGAGAACTGTGCATTATGGCAACTGGTGCTCATTGGTCAAGACTAAAAAATTAAGAATTTTTTAAAAGATGCTCACACTTCTGGCTAATTAGTGCTATAGCACTATAATTGGCAATGCTAAATAAGGTATGCCCTTCTTTGTCTGCTTCGCAAGGTTATTATGGAATTAAATGTGGTAACATATATGAAAGCAATTTGCCAATTTAAAGTTCTGCATAAATGTGTAGTATAACTGGAGCACTTAGAGACTATCAACTTTTGGGTCACTAATTTCCATTGTGGCTACTGGGCTTTCCACCAATGAGTCTCAGGGAGCACTGGCCTTCATTAGTATTGCAGAATTTGCTCCCATAAGAATACCGAATATATCACCTGCAAAGTATTTTATTTGCTTTAAAGGCCAACCTCTTTTTCTTATTTTAAAAAATGCAAAAGACTTTCTGTTTTTGAAACAATAAGTGGCACTGACATCTCTCAAGATTGAAAGCACTATTGTCTCATTTTAAGCACCCCTTTATTATTAGGTGAGGATGTTGTTGGCAGGAATGAATAATTAGGTAACTTTGTGGGCACATTCTATTCAGGTCCCAAGGGGAACTTACAATTGTAACATCTCCTTGGATTATTTCACAAACATATGGCAAATGAAGCACCTGAGCCAGATGTACAAGCATATTATACTAGGTCTGTTTTAACTTAAAACTGTGAAATACATCAGATGGTAAAGTTATTTTGGTCATGAACATCCATCACAGAAATAGTATAGAAGCATCTTTTCTTTATTGTCCATTTTATTTGAACTGGAAATAAGAACAAAATAGCTTGGAAATCATCACTTGCAGGATAAGAATCCAGGTAAAGTTCACAACCTAATGAAGTGTATGGTCTGGATTAACATAGGCCTCAGACATCTCTACATAGTTTATTAATGCCTATTATCAATATACTCTGCTGGCAGGTCTGGAATCTCAACAATGATTACTATATTTTCAGTTCTCTTTTCTTCATCTTGTGTTTTTACTTCTCTGGAGATGCATATGGGTAATTTAATATACAATTTTTTAATAATGAGAGTATATTCTCTACTGATTCAGTAGGGAGTTTTTGTGGATTTTTTTTAAGCTTGTTTTATTGTTACAACATTGGTGGTTTATTTTACTAAAGAGTCATCATCTGGTATTGGCTTCTTGGAGTCAGTAATCTAAGAACAAAAGCCCATCCCATTTGCTAGTGAGAACATCATATTTGAGAATGAATGTAATAATTTTTAATCTGAGTTACTTATGTTTCAAAATTAGAAGATTTAGATGCCATTGAACTCCCAAGTGTACAGTGTTGTGCTTGGTCTGATAAGAAAATAAAGAATACACAGGCACGGGCAACTATATTTTCCCTTCGACACATATGTGCAAATTCCATTAGCATTAACGAGTGCTCTGCCTGTGCACTGAAGAGGATGTGGACAAAGTCACAGTGGAATCTATTACTTTATCCAGTTTAAAAAAAAAAAAAAAGACTCGCATTACATTTCTAAGCTTTTCCTGAGAAAGAGAAATACACAGTGCTGAGAGCATGTAAGCAGTATGGTGGCAGTGGCACCAAGGAAAAGGTACTTAGATTTTACAGCCAGTATGGCACGGATTTTGGGGTTGAATTACTATGGTTGGCAAATGTTGAAGTTGACAATAGAGGTCCACAGAGCCTTGGATATTCTGCCTTTGTGTTGTATCAAAATAAAGAAACAAAATATTTATGAATTTAATTCTGCCTCGCAATTTTTTCCGCCTTTGAAATGGCAATTCTCTGTGTGATGATATGTATAGATGTGCAGTTCAGATGTGTTCCTAGCCAATGTGATATTCCATAAATGTGGTGCACCTGTGTTTTCCTGGTCACCCAGCTGTCACTGGGGTGTTTTAATGTGCTCTTTCCAAAATAAGTGAGTAGGAGGCAAGGACGGGAGTGTGGGGGAAAGGGGTAGGATCTCCCCTTTCTTCTTTTCTTCTAATTTCTTCTCATTTGGAAAGCCTTGGAACATAGATTTAATTTTCAGGCTAAGATGTCAGGTTTATCTCAGTCCAGAGATGTTGACAAATTCCAATTTGGGACCACGGTGGCCCTGTATGTCCTCATATTTTACCTATCTCGCAGGGATGTAGCTATATTTATAACACACACTTCTAATATTGCAGAACTGCTAAGGTCAGGGCATTCTGAGCCTCATGGAATCAGGCAAACAACCGCACAAAACTGTGCATCACTCAGAGGTCCCCTTTGTAAAGCTGCTAACCCAACATCCTCTCTGCTGCACCAACTGGGACGCTAGTGTACAGCAGGTCCTCAAATAACATCTTTTCATTCAGTGTTGTTTTGGTAACATTGATGAGATGCCGTAGGAACTTAACTCTTTATATCAATTAGCCTATGGTGAAATTGGTTTTGTTATACGTTGTTTCACTTAAGGTCACAGAACCTATTGATGGCATTGAAGACTTACTGTATTAATGACCCTCTACACGGCAAGCGCAACACTCTGATTAGCCTGAGAAATGGACTTTTAGTGTTGGGAGAAACCACAACAAGCGAAACAAAATGACTGCCAGTGAAGGCAGACAACAAAAGAGAAATACCGATTCTGTGCCCTTACCTTCATTTCCGCTCCGAAGATTTAAACTTCTAATGGTAAAAGCAATAACGTTCTGACCTTAAAGGGCTGAGGCTCTGTTGTCACTGGCTGTTTGAAGAATCATTCCTCAGCAGCACTCGTACCATTGGCCCTCACAGCCGGCCGCTGTGGTGGCAACCACAGAAACTGGAGTTCAGTTATGTTGGCATCAGATTCTGGAAAGGGGAGGGCGGGGAGAGAGGGAGTCTATTGGCCTAAAAAGCTGAAACATCTGCTGGAGTTATTAACAGCTTTTTGGCTGAGTTCAGCAGCAGGGCACCTTGTGGTTGATAGATTCTTCTCTCAGCAATTCAAAACAATGCAGTTAAAGCAAATTTCTCATTTTCAGAGCACAGCTTAATGAGGCATACAGTATTTTAAAAATAGTCACACTTAAAATGGTCAATAGCGGTGACTGCAATCAGTGGTTACCCTCGGTACTCCACTGTGTTAACTTTGCCAGGGTGATTGCATAACACAGATTTTTCAAAAGGCCATGTAGCTCATGGTTAACTCCCTTTGTAGGAATTTACATTATTTATGAAGTTTATGCAGATTATCCTACAATGTAAATATGAGAATACTTGATCAAACCACTTAGAGGCCTTGTGGCTCTCCCTTCCCAAAAGTGTGCATTAAACCATTTTAGACTCAGAAGTCCAATTCCAGGAAAGGTTTCGAGGGGCCAAGTTTTGAAGATGAAGTGAAACTGAACAAGTGGCGACAGCCTGGGCTGGAAAGAGCACTGAATTGGAAGTCAGGGCAGAGGGTTCTAGCTCTAATCCTTGCACTAATTGCCCGTGTGAGTCCTTCGGGGCAGGGGAGGGGGGTCACTTAATTTTTCTGCCTCAATTTCTCCCTGTATAAAATGATCAGGCCTATTAAAGGGTACGTCTCCAAATATTTCTATTCAGCTCTCCCATCCTGGGAACTGTGGAGTTCAAATCCAATTTTAATGTATTCCTCTTATGAAATCTACAAGTCGTAAATAGGTTGAGACTGTTCACCAGTGCTTTTTTGCATTAGCACATGACAGTATGCGTGGTATTTGGGTAGGGGCGTCAGACAGACAAACTGTAAAGTTAAATAGCTCTGTCAGTCACTCTAAGTAAACGCGCCATATGCTGTAACAGACGTGGGCAAGTACAACCAGCCCCAGCTGGATTTCCTAGCCTGTTAGTTTATCTGGCCAGATGACTGTCCAGCCTAAGGAAGGGTCACACACATATTTATGCCCTACTGATCCAGCATGCAGAAGGAAGAGGGTGACAAGGGAGAGAAAAGGCTTACCAGTGGTGAGCCAACATCTGTGACGGGGCTGCAGTCCACCCCATTCCTCTTTCATCACTTGCCCCTGTGCCCAGCACATGGTAGAAGAGGAGACAGAAGTTAGCCAAGTCATGGCGTAGCCAGGCAAACTGACGGTCTGACCCTTTACTGCAGAGGGAAATCAAAGGAGGACAAGACTCCCCTTCCTACATTCTGATCCAGGAATCTCCAGGGATAGAGACAGCATTTTTAACTATTCAAAAATTATCCTGGTTGGTTCTAAGATACACTTACACCCTGACAGGCAAGGGTCCCATGAATGCCAAAGTGGTGCTTCTAGCCTCTATCACCAAATGATTTCTATCACTGAGGCGGAGGGCACAGGATCCAAGTCAAATTGTTTTGTTTGGTCCTCTACCTCAGTAAAAGCCTCAGGTTTCACGTAAACCTACTGGGAGAACTGTACAAGAAAAGAGAGTAGAAACTAACTAAAAGCTTTCTGCACTTGCAAGAAGGGTTCAGATGTTGTGGTCCTTGATTCCTGAATGAACTTAAGGAAAACCTTCACGACATCCAGAGCCCCTTTATCCTGCAGATGAAGGAGGAAAGTTTCCTCCAATTCTTCAAGTGGTACCGGGCTCATCTTTTAGATGGAACAGCATATCTGTAAAAGCAAACCTCATACTTCTGGGGAATGCTTCTGATGGCAACTGAGGCTTTGCTGCCATTGAAAACCCGGATGATTTCATGTCTTGTCCCCCAGGGACACCATTCAACATGCCATTCTGAGGTCCGCTGTTGCCACAGGAGGCTTGCCTACTGTTGAACGATTAATACCTGGAATCCTGTTGAACCTGCTCCAAGCAGCTTGCTGAGAGCCTTAGTTTTGGGGGCTAGAAATCCCAGGGCAGACCACCAGCCTCTTACAGGGGCATCTTACGTGGACCTGGCGCTCTGCGGCACAAGCGCAGCTCTGTGTTCTTGTGTTATATGGACACTGACACCTTGTTCAGCAAGAAGGGGGCCACCAATGGGTCTGATGTAGGGGAGTACTGGCCCAGAAATCCTGCATAAACAGAGCCCATCTCATACCAGCTCCCATGGAAGTAATTCCTGAATTCTTCTGCAGAGAGACAGGTGAGAAGGGAAAGGAAAATCTAGCCTTTGCTGAAAGGACAGTGAACCAAGGTTTTAAGGTAAATGGAATGTCCAGCTCCTGAATCCAGTGCAGCTGAACTTGGGGTTACAGACTTTCTAAAGGTTGGCATATCTCATACTACTTGTTCAGTGGTTCCCCATGGAAGCTTGGGAACTCAGGCTGCGACTGGAGACTGCCTGCAGTTCCCGAACCATGGGCTGCTGAATGGGTAGCCACAGCCACGGGGTAGGCTTAGGCTGGCCTTACAAGGCTCTTAAAGAGAGTACTGGAATAAGGTTTATGGGAAATAAATATCAATTTATTACTCCCCTCCCTTAGATACCAACAAATCTATGTCAAAGGCAAGTGTAGACATGCCCTCACATCTTGTGTCTCCTAGAGCATGGATGTTGATTTGCTGAAAATACGTCTGTGTGTGTGTGTGTGTGTGTGTGTGTGTGTGTGTGTGTGTGTTAAACTAAATATCACCTGTCAAGTCAGGGCATGCATGAGACCTAATAGCAAATATTTTTTGTATTACTGAATAAAAAGCAATAGTATCTTACTTGAACTTTGCCATACTTGACAACTGCCATAATAAAACACAATTCTAATTCAGACTCAAAAGGCATGTGTAGTGTTTAATAAAATTAGGAAGTAGAAATTAGGAAACTCATGGCTGTCTTACTTTGGCTAATAAGCTAATAGTTTATTTTGAGTGAATTGCCTAACCTGTATATAACAGTCTCCTTTTTTCCAAAGTAAAGTAAGATTAACCATTGTTATCACTTACTGTTAAAATACAAGGCATCATACTTTGTCAGAGTGAGTATGAAAATTTTGGGATTTAGTAGTAAGTGAATTACAACTTAATACCAACAATGGGTAGAACTGTTCTATAATCTTTTTTTTTCCTTCAGCTACCATATATTCTTCTATAATCTGAAATAAATCTTGTAATGATTTATTACTTAGATGAAGAATGTTTCTTGGGACCACTACCTAAACAAAAGGAAATAACACAATCTTGGTATTTCAGAGCAAAGTAACTCTATCTTCACAGCATTCCAAGAGACAATAAGGGTCATCTGGTCTAATCCCATTGTTAAATGGGGAGGCAGGCTCAGAGAGGTTAAGCTACTTGTCCAAGGCTACACAGTGAGGTTTCTTTGCAACATATTCCACTTCTCAGTATAGTTTTAATGATAAAAATATAAAACCAAGGTATGTTATCAAAGATAAAATAATCTAATATAAGACTCTAATCATGTTATCTGTTCGTCTCTCTCTTTCACATGCTCTCTCAACACCTTTCTTTTGGAGAAAGAGTGCCTACCGCCTACTCCAAAAGGACTAGGGAATTTTGCTCCTAAAATCCTTCAGTAGAAAGTCTGCGTTGATATCCAACACTAACTCTTATCAATTAACCAATGAATTAATAAATGTTTCGATGTATTGAAATACACAAGAATATAAGAATATGAAATACATAAGAATGTATAAGAATATAGTGCCAACTGTAAGGAAGAGGTTCTCAGGAAGAGAAACCAATAATGCTGAGTACTGTTTATGTTCCAGATACCCTGCTAAGAGACTTTTAAAGTAAGTGATTTATTTTAATTATCTCAATCCTATAAGGTAGGTACTTTTTTCACAGATAAAGACACTGGGACCCAGAGAGTGAAAAAACATTGCCTACTGTCACATCATTACTATGTGGTAGAGAGAGGCTTTAATCTCAGGCCACCCTAACTTGATCATTTACCTAAATGTACAACACGAATGCAGAAGGATACATGTTCAGAGGAACATATATAATAAGTGATGGGAATTATAGATAGTATCTGTCATGAGAGTTCAGAGGAGAGATCACAATGATGAATTCTGTTAGATTAGAGTGGCCAGGTATCAAGTTTCACTGAGAAAGTGGGATGCACCAAGTCATGGGGAATGAGTAGGTTGTGATAGGCAGATATGACAGGAAAAAAATATTTTACTTTGGAAAATAGCTCCTAGCAGGGAATGCACAATCAAGAAGGATGATTAGATCTTCTTGGTTGAAAAAGAATATTACCTTTGGGAAGTTGTGAAACGAGTTCAGAAAAGATGCTTGGGTTTAGACCCTAAAAACTTCATTACCAGGGTAGAGGGTTTGAATTTAATACTTTGAGGAACAGTGGATTGAAAAAGTTACTTGGAGATAGATTACAGAACCAGAGAAAGGAGACGAATGAGTACCTCAGATTTTACTGTGATTGTCTAGGCATAAGGTGGTGATGATGACAGTAATGATACAATGAAAATAAACTTAAAGAAACTTACAGGGTAAAATAAGCACTGTTCCAAGGAGATGTAGTGATTGATTGTAAATCGATCTAGGTGTTTTTCCGATAGAATGACCTGGATGGAATAATGGATGTCCAAATTATTTTTGCTTAGATTCATTTGTTGAACATTCAATTGTAGAATGCCTACTATATTCTCGGTGCTATACTTTACTGTCCCGTGGAGATATGTAAGTTAACTGGACAACCACACTCTGCACTGCCAGGGAAGTTACATTCTAGTGGATGATCTGAAGACATAGGTTGCTAGGAATGGGGGGACCTCATGAGAGAGAACTGGTTTCATTAAGAAGATGATGAGTTGAGGTGAGATCAGGGTAGCCCAGGTTAAAATGTAGATTAGGTAGATAGGTGATGATAAAGAACAATATCTTGGTAGGGAGACCAGAGTTGGAAAGAGAAGTTAGAAAGCCCTGTCGAAGTAACCAGGTAGCAAGTCACTTCCAAATTATGAACTGCTGCCTTCACAGTTCCCATGTTCATGCCTCCTCGACTTGCTTTTATCATTAGATTTATCCCATCCCCTGAACCCACTTTTCTTTAGTGCACTTTTTTGTATCACTAAATTTTTGTGTATCAAGGATTCATATGATTTGAATAAGTCTATTCTTTTGCAGCACGGGAAGATATCCAACACTGATTGCTTTAGGAGAGTTGTGAAATATTTTCTTTCCATGAAATACTTTAGGGCAGTGCTTCTCAAAATTTAATGTACATACAGATCACGTGAGGATCATGTTAAAATACAGCTTCTGATTCTGTATATTTGGGATGGGGCCTGCAAGTCTGCATTTCTAAGCTCCTAGGTGCTGCTGCTACTGGTGGTCCTCAGATCTAACTTCGAAGCTTTGCCATTAGGTTATTAAATCTCACATTGCCCTCTGCTATTGATGGTATTAAAAACAATTGTTTTTCTCTTGCGGGCATAAACATATTAAGATGAAGATGATAAAAACATAGGAACTGAAACTCTGTGGGAGAAAAGGCATGTATAAAATTTGTTACATAGCCAAGAGTATGGGATCAATGACCAAAAATAAGGGCAGACATATGGGAAGGGACTTCCAGATTGGGTGGTCCAAAAAAATTTCACAGAAATGTCTTTGAGAAGGTCAGAATTATAATAGTCAAAGAAGTAGAGAAAAAAAAATCACTGTTAGAAAATTACATCGATGCCATATTATTTTGATTATTGTAGATTTGTAACACATTTTGGAATCTTAATGTAAAGCCCTTCTCATTATTCTGATCTCTCAAAATTTTTGTTTGTTTTGATTTCATATGATCTTAATTAAATTTCAAGTAAAAATATATTGAGATTGATTGGATTTTGTTAAATTTAAGCATTATTTGAAGACACATTGACATTTCTCTAATGTTAAGTCTTTTTATTGCTGTTTTCCCATTTATTATAGTCATTATGCTCCTTGGTATAAGTTTACTGGATATACTTTTTTTTTCAGGCATATTTCTTTGTCAGCTATTATATTTATTTTTGGTTATACTTATTAATAGTTTTTCAGTGACTACTGCATGCCTAGTATTACTGTTGCTTGGGGGAAAATATGTTATAGTTAGGAACTATCTATTCTTCGACTTGTACCCCAAATCATATAACTACTACAGTTTATTTCCTCATATTTTCTAATCAGCTATTGGTGATACATAGGCAAAACTCCTGAAGTTTGTATACTTGACATGCCCATTCATTTTATGTAGAATAAACTTTATTAGTTTTGAAGGACTCTTTCGAGTTTTGCACATAAATAATAGTATCATCTCAAGATGACGATAATCATTTTCTCATTTGTACTTCATTTATTTTTCTTACTTCACTGCCTTGAACAGAATTTCAAAAACTACTTAATAATAATGTTTAATGTGAATACCTTAGTCTTCTGTAGTTTTATATCCAGATTAACATTATTAAATCATTACTTTTATTTATCTTCTCTATCAAAATTAATTTTATTCGTGTTTGATTTTGGTAAAAACAATAATTCTAGAATACTATTAACTGTTCATGACTCTACTTTTCATGTTGAGTTCTGGTTTTGCTTCCTGTCTTGAAAATTTTAAGATAAAGATATGGGTGACATTTTTATTTTTGCCCTCATATTTCTGAGAATTTTATACACATATAAAAATGTGTTTGGGTACAAAATTATTGGGTCACAACCTTTTCTTATAAAAAATCTTGAAACAGTTACTCCATTGATTCTGCCCTTTACAACAGTCTGATGCTGGGCTGAGTATGCTCCTTTGTAGGATAATAATTTCTCTCCTTGACTGAATGGCAGAGAGATTCACTGACAGCTCTCTCTGGTCTGGAATAAAAAGATATCCAGAAAAAGACATATTAGCTCAGCTGTGGTTAGGTCCTCAGGCCTTGGGCATTTCTGTGGAGCTGGAAATGATGATACATTGTATCATCCGGGCAGCTCTTGCTTTTCCCATGCTTGGATGGAGGTATGTTTATAGAAACAGATGGGGAGCTAAAAATCTACCTGGTGATGGGCAAGATAAAGAGAAAAGGCATAATATGAGCTATTCCCTGAGATATGATGATTTTGCCAGGCCAAGGAATGGTAGATAGGAATAATTCACGCAATGAAACAGCATGACTGCACAGCACAGAGCTAGAAAAGTAGACAGTTTCACATAGGTAAACCATAGGGTGCATAAATAGAATGAATGGGACTGAGGCTGACAGGTAGAGCAACGCCTTAAAAACATGGGTGTTATTCTGGAGGCTATAACCATCTGCATCAATGAGGAATTATCCATAGTGAAAAAGTGAAAAAAACATCATCAGACCTGTGCTTCAGACTTATGATGCTGGTGGTCAGCATGGAACTTGATGGGGGGGCCATTTGGGAGCCCAGATGAGAGATGAAGATCTGGAGTTGGGTAGTGGAAATGGATCAGGGACAGAGAAAGTCATTCAGAGAGAGATGATGAAAGGTGGAGGAAGAAGCATAAGTTGAGGCCAAATGTCACAAAAAGATTGAATGGGTCAAGGAGTGAAAACACACTATAGCATCTGCAAGTTAAGAAGTTAATTAAAAAAGAAAAAGAAAAAAAGAAGTAGTTATTAGTAACCACTGTGTGAGGAGTCCCAGTTTGATTCGGGAGTAAAAGACAAGTATCAACAATTTTGAGAGAAATTAGAAAGGAGGCCTTGTAATCTTCTTCCCGAAGCTGGAGGCAAAGAGAAAAGAGAGGAATTTAAGTATTGATGTAGATGCTAGGAATTTTGTTTGTGTGATTTTTAAGGATGGAACAGAGGAAGTTAAGTCTCAAAGTTAAGTTTGGCTTCCCTGAATCTCCAAGTTATTTTTGGTTTCAGTTCTTTCACTGAATCATAGGATCTGCCTACATTTCTGTGAATTTACCTTTTCTTCCTTTAATTCTAAATATTTACATTTTCTCTAGAAAATTGTTCAATTGTACTTTAATATTTTCCAATTTAATGATCCTACTTATAGGGAAAACTGGAATTTCACTTAAGTCAGCAACCTAGAATTGGAGAGCATCTTAGATCACTTTGTTTAACCTACTCTCCCCAAGTTGTAATCCTCTTTCAGAATCCTTGACATATTTCTAGTGATAGTAAATTGCTACTTACTACAAATTGCTATCTGCTCATATATTCTGGCACATACTTGGCACAATATACTTAATTATTAGCTATAAAATTGGACTGAGCCACTGCTAATAATGGCTGAAGAAAACATTTCGAACTGATCACTTAAAAAAACAGTTTCATCCCAGAGAGTAGTCATTCTGGTTGGACATACCATTCCTAATAGCATGTCTGTATTAGTCGACCTGGAATGTGTTTAGCTGCAAGTAACAGATGACTCCAATTCAAAATTGGTTAAATATTGATGAAAATATATTACTGCATCTTGTAAGAAGTGCAAAAGTACATGAGATTAAGAGTTTGTAAAGTCAGTGTTTCTATATAATGTCATAGACCTAGGATTTTTCTATCTTTTCACTCTGTTATCCTCAGAGTGTGGCTTAGTTCCCTTCATTGTCACAAGATGACTGTCATTATTCTAGGTATCACATGCAATCATCAGATGTCCAGCAGAAGGAAATAGGCCATATCCTGTTTGACTCTTTTTCATTAGTGAAAAGATCTTTTCCAAAAGCACTCAGGAGACTTCCACCTTAGTATCACATAGTGGCAATGAGCATGAATAATGAGCTACACTACCTGGGTTTGTAGTCTAGTTCTACTTACCTAATTCCTTGAACAAGTATTTTCAGTCTCTCGAACTCTCAATTTCCTCAGCTGTAAAACTTAGTCATACAACCTACCTCATAGGGTTGCTGTTATGATAGCATTAATATGTAAAAAATACTTGAAAAGTGCCTGGCATATAGTACGTGCTCAGTAAGTGTTTGTTACCATGCATTCGACAATTTTCTTGAGTTACATGACCATCCCTTAATCAGTCACTGACAAAAGGAATGAGGTCCCTATGATTGGCTTTGAAAACTCATTTATTCTTGAAATGAGAGTTAAAGATGTGGATTTATATATAGACATACGCATAAAACTTGTGCTCTGTTAACAGGAAGGGAGAAGGGATGAAGCGCTCTTGGAGAGGCAACCAATAGTGCTGACCACATAATGCACAACTTGCTATTTGCTTTCATTCTATTCATTATCAGTTTACAGACAGTGGTAATACTGGGAGAAGAAACTGAAGGCAGAGACGATATTATACTTACTATACATTAGTGATATATTGATAATATATTGAAAGCAGAATCATGCTTGAGTCCTACTAAGTGAAACCTGAAAATATATTTAAAATACCCAACAATTATTTACAATATCATCTCAAATATCAGTTTAAAAGAACTTATATGTCTATATCAGTTTGCAAAACTTTTTCTGCCTACCTTTTCTCATTTAATTCTCACAACAACCAAGTGATGGATGAAGGACGGGAATTATTATAATGTTGCAGATGATTAAATTGAGGCTCTTAGAAATCCAGTAGGAACTTTGGATGCAGAAGTAAGAAGTGGCAGGATTCAAACTCCGATTCAGATCATGCATTTCCTTGTAAGAAGTCTTTCTTCTCTATCACTGTGCCTTCCTTATAAAATAAAGATATTTCGAAATGTTTTCTTCAGCCATTATTAGCAGTGGCTCAGTCCAATTTTATAGCTAATAATTAAGTATATTGTGCCAAGTATGTGCCAGAATATATGAGCAGATAGCTGACCATGGCGCTCAGCACCATTCATTCTCAGAGAAGTAAACACACACATTTACGTGTCACTACTCTACAGAAGGTTTATCTGGAGTCTTATTATTATGAATATTCTTTCTCAAGTGCCCAGTGTTAATTGCTAACTTCTAATTTTTTTAAAACCAAATGTGGCACTAGGGTATTTGAAAACGTGATTGCAGAGAATATGATGTATGAGAAATCTTTGCACAAAGAGAACTGATCACTTAAAAAAAAAGTTTCATCCCAGAAAGGAAAAATTTGGATATATCGCCATTAAAAACCATGTAAAAAAGTGCCAATAACTTACATGTCTTCTTTTTAAAAAATTTTGTAATCAGTGGAATGGGGTAGTTAGTGACTTTTAAAAAAACTTTAATTACCATTTTAGTAGAAAGTATTTGGCATGTTTTATAAGACTGCTATAATCATTGTTATTTACATCATGATATGCTTGATGTTTCTGCCAGAGGCTCCAGCTGGGGTCCCTGCCCTCTGGACATCTGGTTAAGTGTTTCTGCACCCAATTTCCATGGCTTGTGATGTTCCAGAGGTCTCCTTGTGATTTCTAGGTGTTTCTGGGACTTACTCTTTTACGATCTTCTTAGCTTCTATACCCTAAGGTTTTGGTATGATACTGAGAGTCTGCTCCAAATAAATCAGGTATGAGGCCCTGGTTGCTTCACTGGTTTCTAAAACAAAACCAGACCAAAAAAGAAAAACATTAATTCTAAATAGTTCATGAGTTAAATAACCCTACTAAGGATTTTGAGGTTCACAAGGGAGGGCTACATGAGAATCATGTACACTCCTGCTGTCATTTCAATTCCTATCTGGAAAAAATGGAATATTATTTCTCTTTTCTCAGATATACCAGATCTCCTCACCCCAAGATCCCACGTTCTCCCTTTCTACTCCTAGACACTTGTCACAATATTTTCTCTTACTATTCTCTTTCTAGGAGGAAATCTGGTATCAACTGTTGGTATCAAACAATATTTTCCCTTTTTTTTACATTTGTAATTCACCTTGTTTAGTGTCTGAGTCATAGTAAATATAAATAAAATAGTTTATTAAAAGTTTACTTGTTCTGACTTTTCTACCCACTTTTCCCCAGGTGAAATCATAAGTTAGACCAGAGGTTGGCAAACCATGGCCCAAGGGCCAAATTTGGCCACACCATTAATCACCATTTTTTTCCCCTAAGGCTCACTCACTCTAACAGTGGAGTTGAGTAGTTCTGATAGAGATCATTGGTCCACTAAGCTGAAAATATTTATAATTTGGCTCTTTATAGAGAAAGTTTGCCTTGATTTAGGCAATTTTCTTAAAAATACTTGTACCTAGGCCTTTACTATTCACAATGTTTTCATACACTTATTAACCTCGATCCTTTAGCACCTCTGAAATACCTATTCTCCTCGTTTTACAAATGAGAAAACTGGAAAGTGACTAGTCCAAGATCACAGAGGTAATATGTGACATTGTTGGGATTAGAAAACGTTGATCTGTCTGTACACTGCAGAGGATGCCCTTTGGAGAGGAGGAGGGAATTAATTTGCCATCAAAAAAGACCTACTTATCTTTCTGCTCCCGAGCTTGAGCAGGGACCATTTTTGTCTGGCCTTATTCCATTCACTTTTAAATTCTTGCCAGCTTAGTTCCCCTCCCCCAATCTGTCAGGGGGCAGTAGAGTCTAAAATGGAGATGAAACAATCACAGATTAGTTCTCCTTAATCCCGCACTCATCTAGAGTAAAATTAGAAGGCATAGAAATTCCCCAGAGTCCAAAGCTAGACATGGATTCATAGGCGCCTCAGAACCCAGCTGCTGCTTTGGCTTGGTTTTACCCATGGTTGAGACTGTTGGCTTGGCCTTCTCACTCTGAATTCAGTGCTCTTTCCACTATATTAAACAGACTGTTGAATAATGGGAATACAAATGAATGACTATAATCTCATTAGGAAATACAAAAGAAGAGATGAATTTTGTGTTGGTTTTCAAATGTAGCCATTATCAATTCCTTCCCCTTTGGTAGGTGCATGCTGCTCCTCACATCAAGTGGGTAGTACAGTCTAGCTCCTATCTTCTTGAATCTGGGTGATCTTAAGAACAGGTTTGAGGTGGAAGTGTCACCCTGGGACTTATCTTAGTAGGTTATAAGAAGTTGGCAGTCTCTGCCTGGGTCTCCTGGGACACTCACCCTGAGATACTCCCTCTCAGAACCTAGCAGCCATTCCATGAGAGATGAAAACCACATAGAGAGACCATAAGCAGGTACTCTAGACAAAGGCCCAGCTCATCTCTCAGCTAACAGCCAGCATCAACGTCCAGTCATGTGAGAATGCCATCAACCAGCCCAGTGGAGTCTTGAGATGACTACATGAGAAATCTCAAGCAGAAAGCACACAGACAACCCCCAAAATTGTGGAAGTCAATACATTGTTGTTTCGAACCACCACATTTTGGCATAGTTCTATGCAGCTATTGATAACCAAATGAAAGTTTAGGAATAAAAAGATACTTTAGTTATAGATAAGAAAAATGAACATATTTTATGAAACTCGTCAAATCAACCAACCAAGGAACCTGTTGTTCAACTACAATCAAAAAAAGAATTTCCTAAAGTTAGTGTGACAAAACAAAGTTTCAGCTTTCTTTTGCCTTCTTTTACTCCTTTTGGGGAGGAGGTAGAATACAGGAAATACAGGTAAGAGGTGAGATGTATGCAGGTGGAAAGAAATTCTTTTAGCATAATAATGCCTCAGGTTATGTTCATTGTTAGCAAGAGAAAGTTTTCTCTTGTAGATACTGCAGGTATAAGAATTTGATCTTACTCCTGGAGAAAATTAAAGTGGTACAGAACAGAAATTTTTAAATATTTTCCCAGGATAGAACCAGGAATGAGTCTCTCCAAAGCTTGGGCCTAGAGAAATATGGCCCTGATTGGTGGAAAGACAAGGAGTAGAAAAGAGAAGAAGCATGTTGGAGAAACTCCAGGAACTTATGGGTTTCCATCCGGGGCTGACCTTGTTTGACCTGAAAAGCAGTCTTATAAGAAGGAGGAAGAAATGTTTTGCTCTGTCTGCTGTTATTCATGTGTATTCCCAACTGGCTAATAAAATAAGATTCTCTATGCACCTCACAGTGAATTGTGTCTGTGCTTTAAGATCTCATTAATGTTAGATTTCAATGAGCTCATTTTCCTCACAGAAAGAAGACTGTCTATCTTGTGGAATGAGGACTGAGTGAAAATGTCTCCCTTCAACTTTAGAAGAAACAAGGAAATCTCAATACTGTGTTTCTTGAATTTTGAAAGGGTGTGTGTGTGCGTGCGCGTGTGTGTTCAAGAACCAGGTCAATTCTCTGTAACTGTAAGTTTTAGTCTTTTTTTCTTCAACATCTCCCACCCTCACCCCAGACTTGTTGCTTTTACTTTCTCTTTCTCCCTGCCTCTTAGTGCTGAGTATTCCTTTTACCCACGCAAATCTGCTCTGTACTCATTTCTACCTGGTTTGGCACAGGAAAGCTGAATTATAAGAACTTCATCAATTGACTCCCTTATTTTCCAGCTGTAGTTGATTTCAGCCAATGAGGAGCCCTGAAAAAAGACTGAGGGAGGGATAAAGTGAAATCAGGATATTTATTCCCTGATTTCTCTCTGTAGTGTCACCTTGCGCCAGTGGTGTCCCTTGTCTAAAGGTCCGAGCTCTTCTCGTGGCAGCCTTCTCTGCATGGCTCTTTCATTTTGGATTCCAGTAACTGTTCCTTCTCTTTCTCTCTTGGACCTAGGACTGGTAACAGCTGTGTTTTTATTAGCCCAGGGTGCTACACTAACCCTTGCGGCTTCCCCAGAACTCTGTAAATAGTCTCTTTATTAAATTCTCCTGGAATGATCCTAATTTGAGCATGCCATCTATTTCCTGCTGGGAACCTGATGGATGCACTATTCTACACTATTGGTCATTTATATCTTAATATAAATTTAGTCTAAGGCTTTTCTCTCCTTTGGCTATTTGTAATTTTAAGTCCAACCATGGCACTAAAAGAGCTTTAGTCTTCAGGAATTTCACAGATAAGCAATCAGGTGAATTTTGCGTTGGTGAGGGAGGAAAGGGAAAAACATTTAAATCTGTCTCTCATGAATCACAGCCAAAGGGAGTCTTGTAGTTATTCTAACACTAATTTTGTATAATACCCCGCCTCTTAGCTCCATTAAAGCACTCATTCAGCCAACTAACAGCTAGGTGAGCGTGGAGAGCTGGCTCTTCTCTTCCTGGTGAATTGGGATGGAAGATGAATACATGGAGATGCAGGGGCTAGAGAAGCACTGGTGGTGGGGTGGGTGGGGGACACATCAACACGAATTTTTTCTAAGCTATGATTGTGCTAAGACCAACTATGACTATGTACATAGCTTCTTAAAGGGGAAAATACAGGTTTCAAATGTCATTTCTGTCTTCTTTGTTGTGATTTTGTTAGTTTTAAAACCATTATCTTCTCAAAAATTTTGGGTGATGTTGGCAATGCTGTTAAAAGTCTCCTGAATAATTTCTGAGTTTTTAAATTGAATATCTCCTCAGCAGTAACTAGGGGAGAGAGATGTTTGATCACATTGGTTACTGTCCTTCCAAGGCTCCCGGAGGCCCTCTATGGCTTAGGATGCAATGTCCAAACCTTATCCTGGAATTCAAAATCCATAATTTGGATCAAGGCTTCCATTTCAGCCTTTCTCCTATTCCTAGACTCTCTTCCTTCTCTCCACTCATTATTTCTCCATGCAGATTAATCTTCAGTCAAATCAATAAACTTCTTCATTTCCAAGCATGCTGTACAAGTATCCACCTTGTATGTGGCCCACCTCAGGGCCTTTGGTCAGTGTTTCTGCCAGGTGAAAATCCCTTCCTTTATATACCCAGCCCTCCTACTAGACAGTGAGCTCTTAGAAGAAAGCATGCTTGAATTCTTCATTTTGTGCATCTCTCCCACCTTGCATATTTTAAGTATCCTCAAAAGAATTTGTGAAGTAAATGAAAATAGCTGATTAAATGGCAACTTTTCAGGAACTGTTTCTAATTTTCTTTGCCTGAGGAAAACAGACAAAGTTAAAGCTTGGAAATGAGAGAAATAGACAGTAAGCCCTCTATATTGTGGACAATCCTAACTCTTCCTTCTCAAAGCAACATCCATTTGCCTATCTATCAATCAATCCATCTCAATCTCTCTATTAGACCACATTCATGTACAACTATAAGGGCAGGGATTAAATCTAGATTAAAAAGAAATCTTTAGCATTGCCATTTGCTCATGGTAGATGCTCAAGAAATGCAGACTCCACTGGGGACTGATAATGTACAAGTTTTTCACGGTGCTGTGGTGTGTGCATGAAGGGGACAATTCCTTTCATGGTTTCTCTATATTTATCTTGGTAAAGAAGTAAAAAAATTAGATCTAGAAGAAAGTCAAGAATTAAAGAGATAAAGTTGAAAGTTTAAATATTTTTTTTCTTGGAAAAAAATGTACTATTCTAGTGTTTGGTGTTCCAAAGAGGTTCCTTCAGCAAGGAGTTAAGGTTAGACGTGGCCCAGTGCCTAGTGAAGTCCTGGGGGAGGGCCAAAGGAAGGTCATGGATGAAGCAGTGTGGAAAATGTTACTTCCAAGTTTTAGCTATTTCCCAAAGATGGGCCCCAGCTCTAACATTTACCCTGTGCCTTATAATGGCATGTGGGGAATCATTAAAAGCTTTTGGTGTCACCATTTTAATTAAGAGTGAAAGTTCTACATGGGCCAGGCACACTGGGGCTCTGTCAGTAGTGGTCACTGGGGAGAAATGGAATGTTAAATAAATGCTGGCTCTGGACTACTACCTCCGAGTCCTCGAACCCCTTATTTAAAGCATGTTTTGAAAGAATACTTCATCTAACAAGAAAAGCGATGTTAGTACACTAAATTGAAATGTTAGATGTTCTCTCTAAATCTATAGTTATACCTACATCTGTAACATTCGTGTCCACTGAAATACTGGAATATATAGTCAAATAATGAAAGAGTTTATATTTTTCGATAAAGATCACAAAAGTGTTGTGACATCGGATACGGCAAAATCTAGACTTAAATCTCACAATGTGACTTATGGCAGCATTTGCCACATTTAGAGTCTTAATTTTTGGATACCTTGCTTATACGAGACACGTGAATTGGCAATCAGTGAGACAGCTAATGCAAAATGATGGCAAAACATATTGTTTTATTGACAAACTACTTTGAACGTATACTTTCTTCAGGTTACTTTATTTCTTCCTACCTTTTATAATAAACAAAGCAATCCTTTTCAAATCCTCACTTATTATAAGACACAATTGCTGAATGAGTGTATTCTGTAACCTAACTACATTCTTTTTGGTTTGGAGGGGATCCAGGGATATTTAAGTACAGTGCAGTCTTACTATAATAAAATACTGTATGTGAAACATTTTCCAATAATGGCTTACATTAGGATGTTATGTAGTTAGCTATTACTACTCTACCCAGGGTACACTATATCAGAGAAAACAGTAAACTTTAACTATTTCTTCCTTGGGGAATCTGAAAAATCACTTTGTACAGATTAATGTGTTATATATTCTATGCTCTGTAAAAGTGGCAGATTTTAGTACAATTGCCCTTTGTAGATAGCTACATCCATGAAAACAGGAATCCACATATACAAACATGTGATGATTCTACAGATATTTAGAGAATACTTCAGCATGCTAAAAAAATTATTTATGTATAGCTTTGCATGGCCCAGCAGTACCATGTTCAGGAAATACCTCCAGAACTGCAGACACTATTGTGTTAATGTCTTTGATTACTTTCATATGGTGCTCTTGGAATTGTTAAAACACAGCTGCCACACATCAGAAGGTACTAGAAACAATCTGTTGGACAATACAGCAAAATGGCAGTAAATGAATTTTAGAAATACCCCGTGCTAGTTACTAGGGGACAATTTACATTAAAAAGGAAAAACAGCAAAATTTTTAAAAGTGCCAAACTCATCAGGAAGTCATTGGATATTCACTTTGTTGTATTCCTAGTGAATATATATATTCCCCAATATTGATTAATATAGGTTTTTTTTTTCCCTTGAGATAATTTTGTTTGTTAAGACAGTTTTGGAGAACTAATTATTATCTAAAGGTAGAAAAATCACTTTGTTAGACCAAATCTCAAGAGGTGTGTTGGTTTCTATCCCTAGCTTCTAAGTGCTGTGACATCTCATCTAACACAGGCAGTTACCTGTTCTATTCTTAAAACTTCCTAAGAAGATGATTCAGCAGTGTGTCTTAGAAGTTCATTTGGTGTCAATCTAGCCACCTAAAAGGACTAGAAAACATTAAACATAATCCCTGTGGGTACGCAAAGTTACTAAAATACAAGAGAGAGACTTGAATTCTGTCTGAAGCAGAGTTTCCAGTTACAAATATTTTTTAAAAAGGCATAATTTTGAGGGTGAGAGTTTCCATAAAGTATACAGATGGTTTTAGTGTTGCTAATGGAGTAAATAGCCTAAAATTTGCTGATAGATCACAAATTCTCATTAGTGATATGCTGTTTTAATGGCACTTGTTACAAAAAGCAAATTCAGAAGAGTAGAGACATCTGATGCTCTAGCAAAATGAATGTTAAAAGTATTGATATGCGAAAAATGTTAGTGTACAAAGATGTTAGAGACATGAATTTGAAAATGATCTGTCAACACATATAAACAAGTCAAGATTACATACTAAATTTGATGCAGAAGTTTTCCTGGTCCTCATTTACGTGAAAAATGAATAAGGCTAAGGGTCTAGAGACACTGTTTTTTATGTTGACCTATCATACATAAGTAATTTGCCCAACTTCAGGGAAATTGACAATGAATGTTTCAAATTAATTGATTCAAAAAATTCTTAAGGAGTACTTACTTACTATGTGCCAGGTACTAGTATGCTAGAGAATGCAGCTGGGAATAAGACAGACAAATTCCCTGGATTTTGGTACTTATATTTTGTTGGAGACAGGCAAAAAAAAAAAAAAAAAAAAAAAAAAAAAAGAAAAAAAATCAAAAAAGATAATTTCAGCTAATGTTAAGTGTCATTAAAAACAAAACTACATAATATGAGAGAGTGACTGTGGGCGGAGAGATGGGCTAAAAATCTGTATAGTCAGAGAAAGCCTCTCTGAGGAAGAGAAATCTGAGATCTGAATGACAAGGAGCCAACTTTGCAAACCTTTGAGGGAGAACATTCCAGAGAGGGGGAACAGCAAAAGCAAAGACCTTCATGTAAGCATGAGCTCGGCAAGTTCAGGGGACAAATAAGGCCAGTGGAGTGAGGCCTGATCATAATGGGTGAGAAATGATGAACTTTTATTTAAGCAGCCTGCATATTTTTAGATTTAAGTTCGAGCTCAAAAAGGTAAACATTTTTAAAAAATTAAAAATTATTTCTGATTATGTATTTAATCCTAGTTTTTACCTGTTCTCCTAATTGTCAGAGAATACATGTGTTTCATCAGAAGTAAGACTCTGTAATCGCTTAGATTTTGCTGGCTCATGCCGTGGCTTGTGAATGCTGGATATTAGGCCTCCACAAAGTTCTCATCTTCCCACACAGTCATCTCTGAAGGTCCCAGGTGGCAGGTCATATATGCTCACAAATAAATCTGTCTCTTATTATGTGGCTATATCCTTCTCTTTCATTTGTAGCTGCTTCAGTGGGTACTGCCCTATTTGCTGGCCCCACTGAGGCCCCAGGCCTGGGGTCAACTCTGCTGGGTATGGCTCTTTTCACAGCCTTGGAACAGCACCAACTCCTTTGGAAGGCACCAAAGACCTTTACCTCCATAACCCCCTCAGGTGCTCAAACTGCAAGGGATTTTTGTAAACTAGGGGAGAATGCCCCCTTTGTGACACTGCCCTATATGTGGGATCAGAAATGTGGCTACTTGTGACCACTGTCTTACAATTCAGTGACAGTCTTTGCAGGTCCTATTGACAATGCCACCTTCAGATTCATGTTACACAAGTATGTGGGGTTCAGCCAGGGGAAAAAGTACAATAAGGATCATCACTCTGCTCTCAGAACTATTCCTTTTCTCTATCAAGTAGCATGCTCTTGTCCAGCTCTCCGTTCCCTTAAATTGATCTCTGTCTTTAGAGTCATGCAAATATAAGTTTAACAAGCCTATTCTTTCTAATCTCCCCATGTGCCCAGACAAGTCTGATCCCCACAGTGGACATAACTTTCTCTCATTTGCTACCCTCTGAGTATCTATGTCATCTCTGTCAAAGTCTCCATCTCCTTCTGGGTTCACCTGCTAGGATCACTGGTGCAGTAAAGCCCAGCAATGCATGAGGCTGCCCCTCGTTTAGGGCCCTGGAACAGCTTATGGCAGCAGGACACCAGTAAGTTTCTTAGTCTCTCCCATGAGGAGATGACCTCCATCAATTTCAGGAACTCTTCCAGGTCTGCAATGATTTTTTTCAGGCATAAGTGTGAGACTTTCTGGTTCTAAAAAGTACTTTCCTGGGCCTTTTGTATTCTTTACAACTGGCAGCTATTTGGAGCTGCAAAGTACTGCTATGCACATACTGTCTGATCAGATGGAAGGGGTAATTCCCTAGGCTATTGCTCCAGCCACATATTTTTTTTGTTTCAGTTTCAAGGAAAACCTCTGGCTCAAACCTCCAAAAGCATATCCATTCCCGGTTTATTCCTGGTTCTTACCATTGGGTGCATTCAATGATCTCCCACTCTCATACCATGTTATGTTTTGGTGGACTACTCCAGAGAATTCTGCACTTTGTGCAATGCACAAATGCACACAGGGACTGGGAATCTGTTACCTGCTTAACAAACTAAGCCTTCACTTAGGGGCTGTCAGCCCGAGAAAGGCGTACCTCCTTGCAGCATGGCCACCTAGAAAAGCCGCCTTTTTTTGTAATTTGCACTGCCCTGTCAGGGGTTGGTAGGAGTGGCTCATTTCTCCATCCTAAGTACATCCTCTGGGAGCCAGCCTAGATTTTCCATGGTCTCTGTCCTCCCAACAGTCTCATCAATTCACAGAGAGAAGACAAGATCATGTCTCTTAAAGGAGCTTGTCATTCAAGGAGCCACGGTGGCTCCTACTTCAAGTACCCAAGGTGGTACCCAAATTCTACAATGAAAGAGTTTGTTACACTGGCACCTCAACCCAGAAAGTAGACTCTCTTGCAGCATCGCAACTAGAATGGTGAGCATTTTCACATTCAGAAACTCCACTGAAGTTAGCAAAATGGCTTCCTTTTTCTTTCAGGAAGTAACCCAATGACCAGCACAGCCTGTGAACACTGATATGCACCTCCATGACATCAATCAACTCGCAGTTTGGTAGCTGGCTGAGAATGTGCTCTTGGCTTTGTGCTAGTAGTATCCGCACCAGGAATCTCTTAACAGGACAGAAGAAGCAACTCTTTTTTATAAGCTTTTGTCACCATCCTCTAGTGCAAAACTCTGCAAGTTCTTCCCCTATCCTTGATTTTTTCAGACTCCTTAGGTAGCATATCCAGATAATTCAGAAATAAGTCAAGTTAGTTCCCATGCATTACCCTTGTTTTTGTTCTTCTGATAAGGCTCCCTGGGTTCTGTGCTTGGTGTGTGAACCATGTCTGATGTTTACCTCTACCTATTTCATTAGATATTGACACATCTGTCCATCCCAGTCACCTTACCAGGGGGAATGTAGCCTTGCATGGACCTAGCTGCTGCTCTGGCAGGTTATCACTCTTGCTCGCCTCAGGACTCAGACATAGGGTTGGGGGACTAGGCAGGAGCTAATCCAAGTGACAGATGCTCTGATGTATTCATAATCACCCCTTCCTGGCTCTGTTCCTGACTGAGCTTGTGCTTGGTTCTCTTTTTCATTCGAACGAGATCTGCCTGGGAAGCTCCTTAGCTCATCATACAAATCGACTTATGGCAAGCCCACCTTGCCTGTTTGCCAGACTCACAAAGCTCCCTCCTCTTTCGGCCCGAACATATATTTTCCAAGTCTGATTAGGTCATATATATATTTTTTTATATTTGCCATTACTCTGTCCAGTTGTCTTACAATTTGAAACATTCGACCACTTTGGCAATCTCTTCAGTGACAAAATACATTGCACTAATGAGAGATCCAACCAATTATTCTCTCCCACATCCTATTAATGCAGTAATATTTCAAAAGGTTATAATTAGGATTAATTTGTTTGGTGGTTAATGAGGTCATCATGCATTAAAAATGTGGACTAAAAAGTTAGTGTACTTCTTCCTTTGTATTCAGGAGTATGTGTAGTGGATAAGGCAGTAAAACATTGAATTTAAACATAAGTCGTAATTGTTTGAAGAAGCTGAAACTTCATCATTAGGTGTATGTACCATTATTCAGGTGGGTATTTTGTACAAGAGCATATCTATGGGTTTATATTTATAAGCTTCAGAGACCTTTAACTACCCCCTCCAAAAAGATAATACATTCTGAGATTTTTCAGGGAGGACTGCTAAATTTAGGAGGCGATATATAAAGGTTTTGATGCTGTGTTATCAGTAAACAAATTGAATAAATTGATAGATAGGTAACTCAGGACTAGAGCTATGGTTCTCAACCTTTTAAAAAGTATTTTTTATCCAGCCCCAAAACCGTTGCAAATTTGAGCAAATTTAAAAGTTGGCAAATGTTTAATAGTAGGCTGTCGGGAAGGGTGTGGGGATGTCAGAGAAGGGCTGATCTGTAGTACACATCTATTTCCATGGTGTAAATACTTCCATTGCCTGGAATTCAAGCTGCCAACGTAATGTCACTGGACTTGGAGTCGGGAGGAGATGCACAGGAGCACAACATTTTATAGTGTTTAAACCGTGCGAATACAATAGATGTCGGTAACCTCAAAAGCAGAGGTAAAATATAGTAAACAAATAAAGAAGTGATGGGTATCAAGTATTTATTAGCTTTGTTTTTTAATATAGGTTACTTAACTATGAGTTGATTTAACTTAATTTTAATCATGGCTATATTTAATAAGTGGCTCACAGAATTCCTGAACATTTAACAATCAACACCTGTGAGCTAGTATGAGCTGATTCCAGCACACCACCACATACACCCATCACTCAGGACATTAAGATCCCAGTTTGGAAAGTAGAAGGGCACAGACAATGTCTCATACCACTACCACTGACAAATACAGGTACTCTATCATTTGTGGATTATGTTGGTGTGGTCTTTTGTTATAATAAAATCTTTATTAATTAGAATCCTTTAAAAAATCTCTCAGTAAGCTAGATTTTATTTTATTTTATTTTTTCGAAAGAGAAACAAGTTATAAGGTTGATTTAGCGTCTGCTTGAAAAGATTTCTAAGTCAATATATTAATTCATGAAAAAAAGTCTTTAACCCAAAAGAGGCTTAGAGGTTGACATTATGAACTTCTTATACAGAAAACAAACAAAAGTAAAAAAGAAGGTAAAGAACTAACTTGCCTGCACAGCATGCCTGGATCAGCAGCTCTGCCACATCCTGGCTGGACTGGGAACAGTCCCCTGTTCCAGGTGGCCTGTCTCTGTTTGCCAGCAAACAAGATGGGCCTGGCATGAGGGGCTCTGCCCAAACAGATGTGCAAATGCTTGGCTGAGGCAATCACATCCCTTCCCTCAGGAATTTAAACTGCAGGAAAGAAAAAAATTTGTCTAGTTAGTAATGGGAGTTGAAGCTAAAACAAGGTCATGAGGTAGCACCTGGGCCAGGTAAGTTATAAGTAGAAATCCTGAGTAAGCAGAGGACAAGAGTGATGTGCCAAACAAAGAAGCAGACTTTCTTTAAGAGGGGAAAATGAATAGATGGTCCCCAGTCAGCCTAAATCCTTGTCAGCTGGCCAGTTCCAGACCATGTGTAATCCTTTTAACAAAATAAGGAAAAAATTAAGAAAGAGTGAGAGAATATGCTACATAAGCGCTCATTGTATCATAGGTAGAATTGTAATTGTACATGAAGAAGCACTAAATTTAAAACTAACATTAAGTTTTTGCTGAAATTTGTTGTGTAGATCCTTAGAAACACCGAATAGAGGAATGGGCAAATGTTTTCAATAGAAAACTTATAAATGAGGCAGAATATGTTTCACATGGCCATTTCATATGTTAATTCTTGACTGTTATAGCCGTGTATTATTAAATAATTCAGAGGAGACATTTTACTGACAGCTAAGTGTTCATGGTTCAAATGTGTAGCCTTTTGAGAATTTAACCTGAAATAAAAGTTAGAGAATCTTTAATTATCCTTCATATATTGGTTATCAAAGGCAGCTGTGTGATAAAATCGCAAGCCAAATTTTCTACTTCTTACCTCTTCCATGGCGCAGCTAGTATTCCGTGCAATCATGGTTTTCTGGTGATACGCCTGGGCAAGTTACTACCTTCAAAGAGAACTTCAAAAAAGTAACATTTCTGCAAAGTTTTGTAACACGCAAAGTATTTTTGTTTATTACCTCCGATTGGAGCCTCTTAACAATAAGAGACACAGGCAGGCATCACAATCCCCATTTTTCAAATGAGAATACTGAGGCTCAGAGAGAAGGTGCCCTACCTTTTATTACACAGTTAAAAAACTGGGAACTCTTCTAATTCAAGTTACTATCAAATGAAGAGGTAAAGTTTTAAAATGTCTATTTTTAAATTTAAAGGTTTTGTTTTTGATTTTTGGTTTTTGGTTTTTGTTTTTGTTTTTTGGTTGGAGGAACTTTGAGTGAGTTAGTAGCTGAGTGTGGAGGCAGGAGATGGAATGTAAAGAAAGCTAGTCATATAGGGCCTGTGGGCAGAAAATCAAGGTGAATTAGTTTGAGCAGGAACAGGAAGTCACAGAGATACAATATTGAGCAGGGTCAGGCCAGTTAGGAATGACTTGAGAATGGGAAATTGCCATATCTCCAGATCGAGAAAATAACTCAGAGAAAATAGAATTGCTAAAGAGGTATGGGGTGAAATCTAGAGAAGAGAGATTCAGCAACCTGGATTTCAGGATGCCAGATGGATGGTGCCTTTGCTCAAAAACGAAGAGAGTATATCTTGGTTTTCCAGAATGCATAGGCTCTCCCCTATGGCTATTAAGAAGATCAAAAGAACCAGATTTTTGACCAAATAGAGAACAATGAGGAAGAGCCAATTACCAGATTAAACTGAGATATATTTGTGTATATGTGTGTGGTGGGGGGACAGAGTGGTGGTGGTGGTAATGAATATTTGACTTTGCTATAAAATTATCCATCTGCTTATGGCTTGCATCTTCAAAATTTTCATATACTACAAATATTTTAGCAGCAACCCCTAAATGTTGCAGAAAAATTCCCTTGCATAGTGGCAGCAGTGAATTTTGCTAGTAACCAGTGTTTTTTGTTTGGGGATACATGAACTGGCTTCATCATTCGCTAAATAGAAAACACAACAAGATTACTTTCTAAGGCACTTGGATCAACCAAGCATTTGTTGTAATTAAAGACATCCTGGGGCTTCACAATTGGAGAGTTTGGAATCACCTCTATAACATTCCCCAAACCCACCTATATTCTTTCACCTGCCCCCATGCCCCAGCTATGATATTTTAGATGACAAGCATAATCTTTTGCCTGAGTTACTATAGTGGTTATTACACTCAGAGTTACTCAGGATTCCTGCCATACCCTCTTCTCATTGTCTCTGGTGGGTCTCTTCCTTTCACAGGGCTTCAGTTACATGAAGGACACCTATGTCTCCACATCCATGTCAGACCCCTCACCTGATCTGACTTCACATCTGCCAACTAACCATAATCACTTCCATATCCCATTGGCACTTCATACTCAACATGCTTAAAATAGGACCATCATCTTCCTACTCCCCTCACCCAGAGCAATTGCTCAAATGTCTGAGCTTTGTCTCCTGCCTTTCTGTTTACATAAGCCCAAAGTCTTGGGTGTCAGCTTCCAGTCTTCCCTCTCTCTCACTGGTATAATAACTTAGTAGAATAGTACTTTATATATCCAGGCCTGCCCTCTTCAAACTAATGCACTCTCTAAATGGCAATGAGAATGAACTTTCTAAAATGCAGATGTGATCCTGTCATTTCTCCAGTGTAAAAACCTCTTAATTGCTTTCTGTGCTCTCAGGATGAAATGGCAACTCCTTAGAGTGATTCAAGAGGTCCTTGCCCATATACTGCTTACCACTTCCTCCCTGCCAGTCTAACTTCCTGTCACCACCATACCTTCGATTCCTTCTGTGTACAGCTTCTGAGCCTTTGCTCCTGCAGCTCTCTTTGCCTACACCTTATCTCTCTGACTCATCACTTATCTCTCTGACTTCTTTAACTCATATTATCTTTTAAGTCCCAGCTTACATGTTGCCTCATCCAGGAAGACTTCTTTTATTCTAGAGACTGGGTCAGGCATTTCTTCTATGAGCCTGTGCCTACATTCAGTACTATGACAGTCTGCTGAGACTGAATCTTTTTCTTACCTCACTGTGCTGTAAATACCTTAAGGGCAGGTACCTATTGATTCTCAATTGCAAAATAGTGCTCAGTACAATATCTGACACGGGGTTGATATTCACATTGTTTATACTATGGACACTGTACCCAAAATATCTACCTATCGATTGAATAATAATGACATCAATATAAATTCAGTGAGTAAATGAAGGCTTATTTTAGGTTTCTCAAATGCATTACACTAATATGAAGGCAGTTGAGAATTGTTGCATATCTTCTTGAAATCTTTTGTCCCAGAGGTATTTTAATGGAAATTTGAGTCATTTTTTTTTCAAATTCACTTCCATTTACTTTACAAAATGACTTCAGCACCTGTCTTATTCTCTCTTTCCATACCATTTTTAGGGGCTTTCAGATTTCTTTTAATAACTAACTTCGTTCCCACTGGGCCTCAACTATATCAGCTGCTCATACCAGAGACAACACAACTACACAAAACTTGTACACTTGAGATCTGAAATTTTGACCTTCCTCTTGGAAACTCCACTTCCCTTTCTTTCATTTTCTCACCACCAGAGTTAGCATGTCAAAATGGCTTCTGGCTCCTTGAAGCTTTCCGGCTGGGGGGATCCAGATCACCTGTCTTATCACTCTGCCTCTCTAGTACAGAGCACTTGGCCAACCGTTTCAATGATGTGTTTGCAATTATATCCAAATCTCTCATTCTCTTTACATTCAACCATTCATCAGTGATGAATGACTTCCAAGAGGGCTTTCTCTTCTCACATTCTTAGACTGTTGAAAGCTGCCGAAGAAAATAATGAAGAAGTGCTGATTAGGTCAGTTACAGTTTAGTGCAGGCTCATCAGCCGAACCCTAGCAGAATCAAGTATAATAAAATAGTTCCTCTTTTCCTCTTGTTTTTTACACCCTATCAAGCTCCACAAAGAGGTTCCAAACCTTCTCTCCTCCGTAAGCTCCCAGTGGAGGATTTTCTTTAGTTAGAGAACTTCTTCCGTGGAGCCACTGGCCTCACTGGGTGAGATTTCCGTTTCCCCCTTTCTGTTCTAAAATCCTACTATTGGAAGAAGAAAACCCTTGAGAAGAGAGATTCTAGGGAACAGATGGAAGCTGAATCTGACAAAGAGTAAGAATACTCCTTTCCTGAAAATGAGATTAGAGAGTAGAGATGATCAAAGCAAACATGAAAAATGTGGAGAGAGTTCAACATAGAAAAAAGTTGAGCTCGGAGACTAGATATCAAATGCTCTTACTTTCTCCAAAGAGATTTATTTAATAGATAGATCAACAGAGTGGGCATTAGAAGACTTGCCACTTCATTTCTTTTTGCCTCAGTTTCCCCCTTACCCAAAAAGAAAAAGTTGAACTACATGGCCTCTAAGATGTCCTCTGGTACTACTGTCTGAAGATAAAGCAGACTTTGAGTATCACAAGGGTCTCGGCAGTGGTGTGGGTGTGGGTGGCACAGAAGATGTGGGGAATATGTAAGGGCATTTTGTGGTTGATACAATGACAAGTATTTCCTTGGCATTTCATGAATGAAGACTGACAATGCACAGGACTGACTTCCACGAGAAAGTATTGTTCCACACCCCCAAAATGTTGATGGTACCCCCTCTGTATCGCACTGCTGCAATCACATTATAGAAGTCCCAAAGACTGGCACCATTTATTCTACTTTTGAGATTCTTTGGCAGTGACTCTTCAGGACCAGCTGAGTTTATAGTAGGTGCTCACTAAAGGCTTGTGAAAAAAATTCTGTGTTCCTAAAAGTTGTAACCCTATAATGATTTCCCATTGATATACATTTTAATTGCAGAAGCACTTTGTCTTCACTTCTGATTGACTTTTAATTGGCAGTGACTCCTAACACTGAGAGAGCTGTTATGAAAATGGAATCTTGCAGGGAATCCATTTGTAAAGTGATAAATCCTTTTATAATGTGAATGATCACTCATTAATTGATCTAGTTTATAAATCTGAATTTTCATAGGCTGCATTTTTTCCCCCTTAAATGTGAGCACAACTATGGTCTCCTCATCATAATCTTAAAGTTCAAGAAGGGTCTAACATGCATGACAGTTTTTCTATTTCACAGTCCTTTTCAGTAACTTCCAGGCTTTCCCTTCTATTAATTCCTTTTATAAAACATCTTGAACAATTCTATTTAAATAACAATTTAAATTATTTGTTGCTTGTAAAACTACTATTCTGTTTGCTTAGCTTTAAAATACAACAAACTCTCTCTAGGGATCTTTGGCCCGCTTACAGATTTTAAAATTGCATTTATTCCTAGAGGGTTTCCTTTGATATAGAAAGGCTGTATTCTACATTTTACCATTTATGAAACCGAGTCACAGAATGGCCAACAACATTACTACATCAGTGTCTGTGGCTGAGATGACAACAGAATTCAGATCACCTCAACTCTCATTAAAGAGCTGCTTCCTGGCTAAAGAGTATTTTCTCAGTTCTGTAGAACTGTATTCAGGATGGCTTCCTGTGACTGATGTGATACTGTTCCGAGAAATGGTCACTTGAGTGAGTCACCCTGAAGAGTGTTACAGGTGTCTGTACAGCTGATTCGAGCAAATTCCATCCTTAGCCTATTTGCTAGGAATGAACTCTGTTACACTAGGTTTTCCATTGGTAACCCCTGGCTTGATAATATTCCGTCTTGCTGCTTTGGGCATTATCACAGTTCATGCAGAAAGTACTGGATTAGCCTCATCACAGATGGTGATGGGGGATGTGAATGAGCACAGAATGTTATCACCAATAATGACAGAGGAAACATTTAGCCTGGTGTTCACTTCATGGTGCCCATAGTGTAGGTCATAACAAAAAGACTCTCAAACGCTCTGAAGATACCCGTTTCTGAAGTAATAGTACCGGAGGGACTTGCACAACATTAATTAATATTTAGCATAACTACAGTGGAGTTTTTAATGTAAGGTTGCTATGGTATGCTTTTTTTTTTCCATTTCAGCTTTTTTTCTGCCCCTTTCAGATTGACATAGGCATTATTCTCTATATTTTCCTTCTATTATTCTGTCCTTGGACTTATTAATCCATCATTTTATTTGGCCCTGCTTTTCAAACGTTAGATATAGGCTGTGATATTTGTCTTGTCTAGCAAAATAAACGAGATGTGAAGATTCACTCAGAATGCATCTTTCTTATGTTCTTTTATGTCTCCAAGAGAAGCCGAGGAGACATGCCTCCTTCTGACTTCATTCCCCTCTGACTAGTCCCCTCCCTAGAGATAACATAGCACGATCCTGAAAATTGGTTATTTCCCTATCCAGAGGGGTGGGAGAAGAAAGAAAGGGAACGTAGGGTTTATCAGAAAAACATAAGTGATGCTGCATCAGCACAGAAGCCTCTCCACCCAAAGAGAGTTGGTTACAAGCTAGAAAGAGACAATAACATTAGAAGCAATATTTCTGTCATGAGGCCTTCTCAGAACTGTGAAACTAACCTGCTTGTATTTTTTTCTACAGCCCATAAAAGGGCTCACAGCCAGAAAAATACAAATCCCATAGGCTGCTATTATGCTGATGACAGTGAAGAAAGGGAGAAAATTGTTTCGTTGCTGAATTGCAGATATAATTATGACATTTTATATATTTTGCAGCCTGTACCAAAGAGTTGTGTTAATATCTACTATACCCTATGGCGTAAGAGAAGTTAGCACTTTAATGCAGGGCACTCAGGCTCTGATTTTGCTAAGATTGAATTCCTCTGGCTATTTACTAATATGAATTTTGTGGTTAAAGGAGAATTCAGAAGCAGGTGATAATGGCTGCATCTTTTGTAGGACCAGCTGATTCATACAAATCATTTGTACCAGTGCAGGGAGAGAAGCTAATTGCACTTGGACAATGTGTGTCTCACTGCCAAGATCTGCAGCCGAAGTCTCACTGCTTATCTCAGCCAAAGATGGATACAATGGGGCGTTAAGAAAAATTTAAACACATAGCTTTAGTTCACAGGAGAAATGTTTGGGCGTCGATTTGTGGGGCTTGCAAATCAATGCAGTGATGACGAAGAAGCTGAAATATATGTTAGTGAGGTCACCTGGCTGTCAAGTATTTGTGTGTTGAAAAAAAGTAAAAATCAAAAACAAAAACATCTATCAGTGCTTTCAAATGTAGCTCGGGCCGGAAGGCTGGGGTCGGCAATTCAGGCCATACCTTATATTAAGAATTAAGTATTCCTGGTGAACAGTGAGTGAGCCAATAAATAAACAAACAACATTTTGGGAGATGCAGAATAGACAGGGAAATAAAATGTATAGTAATGAAATATTCATAACCTTGCATTTTATGGACCTCTAACACTAGTTCCATGATTTACACTATTTCTGTATGCAGTAGTATGGGATCTGCCGAACAATAATAAAGATGGCATTAGAATGCTACTACCTCAGTGTCATGGAGAAGGGAGGATTAATCAGTATTGTACAATAGCTGTAAACTTGAGTAAATAGAACACATATAGGTAGTTGCTTCCCTGCACACTTTATGGTTGGCCCACGGAAATGGAGGAGAAGAGAAATACAGTAATTACAGAAATGATGAGTATTAGCACCCAGCTTCATAGAAATACCCATATTATTCTCCAAGCTTATGCCTCTCAGAAAACCTTGACCCACCTGACCCCTCAACTTGAAATGCTGTACAGTGAACTTGGCAGTCTCCTTACATAGGAAAGAGTGGCTCAGGGTCAGTCTGGCTTTTGCCCTCACCTACTGTCATTGAGCTCTGGTCCAGAGGAACATGGAGCTACATATTAAAACCTGGAACGAACAGATCAACAGCTATACCATCTAGCTTTAAAGACTATCTCAAATATTCCTGCTACATACCCGTCCCTCCATTTGAGAGTCAAACTCAAACGCTTAGGTTTATCTTGTCCCAGATTTCACTGGCACAATTGGCTGTCAGCATGGTCAGAGCTTCTTCTGCTGAGTCCTCCTCAGCAGAGCTGTTTCTCTCACATTTTTACTGAGGGATCAAATGACACACTCCTTGGATACTGA
Source organism: Pteropus medius (assembly GCF_902729225.1). Taxonomy (NCBI): domain Eukaryota; kingdom Metazoa; phylum Chordata; class Mammalia; order Chiroptera; family Pteropodidae; genus Pteropus; species Pteropus medius. Next base: position 14,418,650 of record NW_024340692.1, read on the forward strand.
GAATGTCCTTTGCTGAGATGAAACTCTAGCAATGCCTGCAATGCTTCATGAAAACTACAAAGCTATCTGCATTTCCCTCGTGTCTTTCAGACTTGCAAGTACTCTATCAGTCACTGGGACCCTGTTCTCCGCCTCTTTTCTATTTTAAATGAATGAAATTAATTAGCCATCAACAAGTCTCTAAAGTATGAGCCCAATACTCAGAATACATCCAGTACACTTATGGGACAAATTTGAATGTGTTTTATTAAAATTTTAGCATTTATCTTTTGATAGTTACCTTGTCATGGTAAATCACCATATCCTCCATTTTCCTTAATGAGACATCACAGTAAGCCAAATTTCCTTCGGTTACATATTAGGATTTTGATGACAATAACTGAGTATACTTTTATTTCTTATTAGACTTATGAGATATACTTATTGTTTTGGGCCTAAAGCCACAATTACAATTTTTTTTATTATGTAAATAAATTATCCATTCCAGAGAGAGCTAGAATTAGAAGTTATACCTATATTGGTGACAAATAGGTATAATCAATAAACTATAAATCTTGGGGGATCAATTTTTACCCTTTGTTCAATCCTCTATGTTCATTGCTCAGAACTAGGAGTATAGCGATGAGCAAAGAATAACAACAGTAAGTTCTCAGTAAATGTTGAAGAAATGCATCAATGAATTCCATGGTCCTGGTGAGTTTTCTTGGTCCTATATGCGTTGAGGCTGCCTGTCATGTCGTTACAGTGAAATCAATTCAAGACAGGATATACTGTTGACAAGTGTGACTTAGTAGAAATATTGAACTTAATTAAAACTGTTTTATTGGATCTCCTGGAAGTACAGTTTGAGAAGATTCCTTTTTAAAAAATTTTAAATCATCCTTGTGTCTTCCTCTTTTAAATGCTAAAAGATTCTTTTACTTGGACTCTGCAAGGAGATTCTCCTCTATCATCTACTGAGGACTGTAGGTCAAAATGGGAAAGCCTTTACACGATCCCAGTGGTATTTTTCAGAATTTTTCTATCTTGTTTACATGTATGCATATCACATATACTTTATACACACACATTTATGTTTCTTTTGTATTACAAAATTACAATTTTGTATTATATATATTACATATATATACTATATATATATATTATATATATTATATATATATAATATCCCATGTAATACAAAAGAATAAACAAAGTAATAAACTGAAGTTCTCTGAAGTGTTGTCTGGTTCAGAGCCTCTTAAAAGAAGAAAAGCTTAGAATATTTTGGGCCAGATGATTCCAAAGTGTTTTATAGATACTGACAATGTTCAAAGATTAAAAGTGATGAAGGGTAAATAAATCACTGGAAGTGATGACAGAAACCATCATCTACCCTGGGAAACAAATGAGGTGAGTCATCTCATTACTTGTGGAAAGCAATCATTAGTGAATCATGAGTATCACCTGAAACATGGACTCTTCATTTGGCTGCAGAAGTGGTACTAAACCACCATATGAGACAAATGCTCCCAGCCACACAATCTTGCTCACCTGTTCATTCAGGGCCTTTCCACTCCCTGCAAATATTCCCTAAAATAGTCCTCAAAAGGGATGTATTTTATTCGAGAGAGGTAATAACAGTAGATCCCAAAATGAAGTTTTAAAGATAATAAGTTGCAAACTCTACCTTTTCCTTTTCTTTCCCCTCCTGCTGGCATTCTTATAAATGTCTCACTCTATGACATTCTGGTTTAAGTTGGATAAAACATACCTTCCCAGGGTTCTCTATTTGCTAATAGAAAAAGAGCTGAATTGTTGCCACTGAACTTGCTGTGAAGTGCTTTGACTTCAGGTGAGCTCACAATCAGCTTATCACTGCAGCGCTGTGATTTGGGTCATAATTAAAAGATTTTACAACAGAAAATGACTGTGCTGTTTGTACATTCCTTTCATGTCCTTGAGGAAGAATGACATCAATCACTTATTTGCCTTTTATATGATTTTTTTAAAGGCAGCTTGGTGAAATAGAAAAAAACCAAAGCCGTAAAAGACAGACCTAGTTTCAAACCCTGGCTCTAGTAATTGGGCAACTTACTTAACATTGGTGAGCCTGTTTCTTCAACTGTACAATGGACCATAACACCAGCCTTGCAGGATTCCTGTGGACTAGATTAAATAATGTATTTATGTATCAGATATTTTGTAGGCATTTATTCAATGTTGTATATGATTATTACACTCCTCTGTGAAGTGGTATGATTCTGCCAGGCTTTAAACTGCTTGATATGAAGTCATGAGAATTAATGAGTTCAGTGAGCTCATTTTCTTTTGAATCATGAAATGCTGAAAGGACTTCCTATCCATGAAGTATTTTCTTTTTTCCATGAAAATTTCTCCTCCCCACGACCCATTCTAGCCCTCTTTGAGGGAGGCTCGATTTTGTTTCTGTCATAGACAATATTACCATATTTAGGATCCCCCAAATACTTATTGACTTGGACAGAGAAGGCAATAAGGTGTTCTCATGGACTTGGAAAAAGAAAAAGAATTCATCCACATTCACTATCCAGTTCTGCTCTGCAGTGGCACGTCGTTCAGTTGGAGGATTAATACAAAGATATAATCCTCTATACTGTGCAACTTTAAGGAGGTGCCTCGAGGAAATTCCCTAGGTTTCCCTACTTACCTGCCTCCCTAGGGATGCCAGAGGAGATGTGCTTTCCATTTCCTTCCTTCCCACCCTAAATGCTACCTTTAGTACAACCAAGAAAACCAACCAGGGGTTCTGGACCTAATTATAGGTTTTATAAGATTCATACATGGTCTTTAAAAGGATGGTAAAGAAAAGCGATTGCTCCAACCACTTACTAACTGGGTAACCTGGGAAAAGCTGTTTTATCTTTTAAAGTTGTTTTACAGTTTCCTCATTTGTAGAGTAAGGAAGACCATAGAACCCATTTCATAGGGTTTTTCTGAGGACTGAATGTGTTATTACAGGCAAAGCATTTCTGTAAATGTTCTGACACATAGTAGGCAATAACAAAAACCACCAAACCCATATGTGGACACCTCTATGTACTAGATACATGTAGTTAGGTGGTGGGCATTAAAATGAATGGGAGGTTGCTGATCTTGAAACCGTCATTCTAGTAGGAAGAAAGATATGTAAGCGAATGATTATGGTGAAGTATAGTCTACATTTACAAAGTACTGTGTACGTGTTTTTGATGGGATAGGACTTTGAGGTCAACTTTCCAGAGAGGATAATAACTGTGCTGGGTTTTGAAAGAGTAGTTGATGTTTTCTAGGTCGAGAATGGGACAGGGGACAAGAGTGGTTCCATGAAGAAGAAAGTGAGTGAAGCCTGGGTGGATGGAATGACACTGTATTCTACAATGGCAGCTTCTCTGACATGGCTTGAATAGAGGCAGTATGGCCAGGGCCAGGGCAGTGATGAAAGATGAAGCTGGAAAATTTAGGTTGGGGATAGGTGGAAAAGCCTGCATATGTCATGCTAGAGGTCATCAGTGATGGGCTTCCCTAAGAGGCTTCCAAGCTAGGGGATGTCATGATCAAATAATCGAGCACTCATTTCTTATTGTATTCATGTTTCACTTAAGCACTCAGAGAGAAATCATTATGACTAAGAAGTATAACTAACACAGACATGGTGAGTTTGCAGTCAATTTCCCCTTGTACTACCTATAATTACTCTGTTACCTTGAGCCTATTGCTTAAAGTGTCCTCATTTTCATCAGGGTTGCTGGGAGGTTTGAATAAGATAATATATGTTAGCACTTTGTGAAAGGTAAAGGAATAGGGAAACTTGCCATGTTAACTTATATAAGTCCACTTCCAATCCTTTTGGAACAAGAAAGACATAAATTAAATTGAGCATCGTGGCCCTTCCTACCAGCCCATCAACAGAGGGCTGCATCCTTCAGAGGGCTAGTGGGGCCAATGCTTAATAACCTCTAATAAGAAAGGAAGCAGCACCAGGACAGAGAAAAAGCTGAAAGACTACACGAATTAATGGTCTTGCCTTCTGGGGATGTGAGATTTTTCTCTAACTTCTATTTCTTCATCTTAATTTAGAGATGACACCTACTGTGTAGGTCTATTTCTAGGAATGGATGTGATCTACATAATAGAGAGAGTCAGACAACGGTTAAGAGGGTAATCTTTAGAGTCAGGTTTGTAGTTTTGACCCCAAGTTTATTTGTTGAATGACCTTGGGCAACTAAGCTAATCTAAGTTTCACCTTGCTCATTTCTAAAATGGAGAAAATAATACTAATACTTCGTCCATCATCGGATTGTTATCAAGATTAAATATGATGACATATAAAGTGCTTAGCATAGTGCCTGGTTCATAATGAGCATCTAGTAAATTTATCATTGTATTTACAAATTTAGAAACTGAAATTTGAATTGTCCTTTAATTATGTACCCCTAATCCCCAACTAGTAAAAGGCATGCTTGGCTATTGAACTTAAATATATGCACTCCAAGGCTTTCATTTTTTCACTTGTATCATGCTGCCTCTTTCGATATATCATAGACCCCAACACAAAAGCACAGCACTGGTATAAAAATGAGAAATTGAAAGCGAGTAGTGATGATATTTCTAGATTGTCTGTCAAGTTTTAAAAAATGTGTAAAAGTAAACAAGCAGTACCAAGACCTGAAGGTGAGTTGCATATTTAAGATTCTTCCTTTTTAATAATCTGTTATTAGCAGTGGATAAGAAAACATTAATTTTAAAAAACTGTATATGACTTTTTTTACCCTGACATTTTTTTTTTTTTTACCTCTAATGCAATGTACATAGTATAAATAAGTAATGTAATCAAGTTTATCTTTGGAAGAAAAAGTTAATAATCTTACTGGAGAGTTAGAAATAAATGGCACCCTTATTGCATTTATTAAAAATCACACAAATCAAACCACCCCAGCCTGAAACTACATATCATTTGAATATTTTGAATTCCTTTGTGACCCTTCTTACCTTCCCAGTTGCCTCTGGACCCACAGGCAGTGCATGATACAGAGAAGCTGCATGGGACAGGTTCACGAGCAAGTAGGGAACTCCACACCCTCTTTGTAGCTTACAAAGGTGCCAGGATCTGTGGACTTGCAGTGAGAGAGCTGGAGAACCCAGGTGGCTGGGCTCAGCATCCACAGGCCCAGTACAAATTGTACTGCTCAGGTCACTGGTGACAAATGGTTGACAAAGTGATCAATACATTTGAATGATAAAAGGAAACTCAATGGGTTTGTGAGACTACGAAGTGAGTAAATTGTGTGTAGGAGAGGGGGGAAGAAACAGTCCGACACCGAGTGGACAGAGAGACATTAGAGCAGAGTGGAAAAGGAGGCAACGTGGATGCCTCTGGGGCCTCTGCTGGGTCTTGCTACAGGGAGAGTTTCTGTAGGTCATGGTTAGGTACCTGTGAAATGTTGCACAGGGACTCTGATGACATATCACGGTCTTTATTCCCTAGATAGGTTCCTGTCCCATCCTGTGTCTCCTTTTCCATGCCGGGAATCTAGAATTACTGTGTTAGAGGAACCTAGAGTGGCCCCTTTAGCTCTGAGCCCTATGCTCAAGCACCTGGTCATGGGCTAAACTCTTTCCACAGGCTCTGAATCCTTTCTCCTCCTGCCTTCTTTTCTTCACCCATTATCCTCCCTCCCTCCAATACTTTCAATCTCTATTCTTTTCAGTCTTTAAAAACATGTGAGTCTCTCAAAAACAAAACAAGCAAAATCAAAACATCTTCCTTCAACTCTACCTACACATGCTCACCCCACCTTTGGGAAATCTTCTGAGATACCGATTCCCTGTCCCCTTAAGATCCCTCTGGACTTCAGCTGAGCTAAGGGGCTCCTTCTCCATTCTGTGCATCCTGTTATAGCATTCCCATGTGGCAACATCATGGGAGGTCTTCTCTCCTCTCTCCTAGTAGTGGTCCATAAATCACTTCAGGAACAGGGATTTATATTTTAGCTCTGTAATTCTGTGCCTGTCACTGTGTCTGAAGCTTAGAATACGCTCGATGTGCTACGAGTTTTGTTGCGCACTTGTTGTCTTAGTCAGGATTCTACAGAGAATGTGATTACGATGACTGAAAAGTCCCAAGTTTTACATCAGTAGCTGGAGACTCAGGAGAGCTGATGGTGTAGTTTCAGTCCAAGACCATGGGCCTGACAACCAGGAGAGCCAATGGTATAAGTTCCAATCTGAGCCTGAGTCCAAAGGCAGAAGAGGACCAATGTTCCAGCTTGAAAACAGTTTGGCAGAGAGCGAGAGAGAGAATTCTTTTACTCAGCCTTGTTTCATTCAGGCATTCGAAAGATTGGATGAGGTCCACCCACATTTGAGAGGGCATTGTGCTTTACTCACTCTGTGGATTTAAATGTCACATGCACACAGATACACCCAGAATAATGTTTAACCAAATATCTGGGCCCCCTGTGGTCCAGTAAAGTAGATACATAAAATTGACCAAAACACATGTCCATTATAGTTTTCGATTCCCATTGCAGGTTCTCTCTACTTCAGAAAAACATTAGCTTCACATCTCTTAGAGGTCCCTTCCTTTTTCAATTTCCTCCAATGCTTATTATCTGTACTCTATGACATAAGACTGATTATAGCTCTCTTCTATTTTTCGGCGTTTCAATTAATACCATGTGATATACTTTTAGCACATTCGTCATAGTTCTTGATTTGTAGCTATAACAGAAAAGACATTCCAAAAATATTTATTCAATTGTATTTTAAATTAAAATATCATACATGTGATGAATGAATTATCACACATTAAAGGTATTGTTTCAGATTTCTAGTTACCATCTAAAATTCATTCTCCTCCTTTAACAAAAAATAAAACTCCTACAATTTTGGGGTATGGCAATGTGTTCTAGCCTCATACTAGGAACTGTGAAAGGTACAGTGAAAGGGAAGTGGTAATTAGTCCAAGGAGCTCAATATTTTGGTAAAGAATTCTGCTTGCTCATAGAACCAGAACAACAGAAGAAAGCCATAGTTGTGTCTTCGATCATATAGTATAGACAATAAGCACTGGAGGAAATTGGACAAGGGAGGGTCCTCTATATGCTGTGGTGCTGTTTTCCCAGCTTCCTTTGCAGCTAGAGATAATCATGTGATTACATTCTGTCCATTGACATGTAAGCAGACTGTTGTATGGAGTTTCTAGGACTGTCTCTTAAAGGGAGTCACCCAATGTTTAAGCCGCACGCTGAATGGATTTTCCTTTCCTTTTTCCTCTTCTGATTGCTAGGATCCCAGACAAGATGTCAGAGCACTAGCAGCCAGCCTGAGGATGGAAGCTATGTGCTAAGAATGATAAAGCAGAAAGATGCAAAATGTCTAAAGTCCTTATGTAGTGCTGCCCCACTAGCCTTGGTCTGCTCATTTGTGGATCTCTCTTATCTGAAATAACAAAACATAGTGTTTTTAAACTTTTATTTTGGTTTTCTATTATATGCAGTAGAACATAATCTTAGCCGAAACAGATACAAATTAACACTTGCAAAAGAATTGAAGTACTGCCTGAAATAAAAGCAAATATTCTCTCAGCTTTTTTTAAAAAAGGCATTTTTATTAATATCCAAGGCATAAGTGAACTATTACCATCAAATATATTTGGTATTACTAATATAAAATATATTCTGTTTATTCATTTTTCCCCCATTACAATGAATCTCTAGTGATGTGGGACTTCAGCTTGTCTTCTCATGCAAGGATGATTTTCCTGTAAATTAGAGCAAAAGGAAAAAAAGCCTTGAAAATCATCTCTCTCACTTAACTTGCCCATTGTCCTCTCTCTGCAGGAAACCTACAGGGTGCAGAAGAAAATGGCTGATGGAAATGCGTCAGGAAGAATAACATGGTTTTGAAATGAGGTGAGTATAAGTAAAATTAGTGTAACAGCAGACTTTACTTTTTTCCCTGCTTCACAAAGTTAAAATTGGGGAAATCATTGACAGCAGTCCCTTAAATGAGTGCAAGACAAGGACATATCTTTCTGATGATCACATTAAATGAGATGGAACGAGAAGGGAACTTGCATGATAAATAAAAATTCCCACTCCTTGATGTCTATCACCCCCACTACAGCACATTGGGCCAGCATAAGGGATCATTTTCTAATCCTAGGATATGGTAATTTTAGCAAAAAGACTCTCTTTAGGTTTTCAATAATTTTAGAAGCATATTCAGGATATAGGCATCAAAATGATGTCTTGTGTTACTCAAGTTCTGCAATTGTCCCTCAACAAGGGCCAGAATTAAGTCATCAAAGTGAATCTTTTGTGATGAGACAAATTCTAAAGCATAAATTGGTAGGATTTATAAAACAAATAATCCTATTTTATAAACAAAATAAAAAATAAAATGGTGGACCTTATCATGAGCAGCCAGGCTAGAGACACAACAGTATGTTAGCAACATGAAGAAATGACTGTAACAAAATCTGGAAGATCCACTTTCAAGATTCCTCACTCATGGCCTGGCTAATCAGTGTTGGCCATTGTTTTGAAGCTCAGGATGGACTGGGGGCTGGGAGCTTTGCTATCTCTCCACAGGAACCTCGCCTCAGGCTGCTTGGGCTTTTTTAGAGCATAGGGGCTGGGTTCCAAGAGCTGGTGTTCCAAGAGAGCTGGGCAGAAGTGCACGGTATTTTGATGTTCTAACCTCAGAAGTCACACAGTTTCACTTCTACTGTACTCTATATTTAAGACAGTCACAAAGTTTCACACAGACGCAAGACGGGGGAACACATTCCCACCATTCCATGGGAGGAACGTCAAGGTCACAGTGTAAGAAAAGCATGCAGGATGGGAGATCTCGTAGTCACCATCTTGGGAAAATACTGACTGCCATAGTAGGACAAGCAAGTTCACAGTAGGAAAAGGGGCAGTTTTTCAGTCACCTAAATAGCTGAAGAGCTATTCTACCATGTATTAGTTCTTACAACATCTGGGAAGACTCCGGGAGGTGAAATGCAGCCCTTATCCCCCATTAGCATCATGAGATGTCCAGGAGTTACTGGGGTCATGAAACTTTATGAAATTCAGAGTCAAGCACGAATTTCCAGGCACCATCATTTTCAGCCAATACCCACAGTCATTTTGCTTTTACTAAAAATGAGGTGGTTTGGGGGGAAACTGCTCTCTCTTGTATCCTGTCCACTGAGAAGAAGGGCAATCCTACACCCGAGTTTCCATGGCAGCGGGCTTCCATCTCAGTGCCTTTCATCATGACTACTCTTGGCCTTTGGAAGGCAGGCAATGCATGCAGGGAGGTGGCCTTTGGAGAGTCATCATCTCTCCATATTGCCAATAACATACGTTATTATTAGAGTAAATAACAGTAATCCAAGTTTTCCTAGCCTGTGGGTACAACTGGGGCCACATTAACAGCAATAAATCACATTTCTTTAACTAATACCTTCCCCCAATGTCAAATCTCAGTGAGTGTTCCAAAGACATGTGGGGTTCTCACCTGTTTATCTATAAGTTGCCCTTTTACCTTTTTATCTATAAGTTGCCCTTTTACCTTTTGCTCCAGGTGTTTACCTGTTTATCTATAAGTTGCCCTTTTACCTTTTGCTCCAGGTCCTCATGGTTAATGTCTCTTGCCTACGAATCTATTCAAAGGTAGGCATCACCTCACTGTTACTGCTCCCAGGAAGAGACTTGACATCTGCACTAAGGGCCAAGGTGGAGCTGGGGACTGAGCAATCCTCATGGAGCGAAGACATGCTGTGTCTGGGGCAGAGACAGAGAGAGGATTTCCTGCCCCATCCCCACCCCTCTCCAGCCCCCAGTTCTGGGTCTCACTTTATTATCTGGGTACCTCAGTAGCATTGCTTGAGCCCTTTCGTCTCACAGAACACCTTGTGATAACAGTCTCCTTAACCTCTGCAAACAACTTCTCTCGCCGCAGGGCTCAGATGAGAATCTAGGGAAAACAAATTCTTAAAAATAGATACCAGTAGGCTACCCTGCTCCAACAAGTCATTGGACATTTCCAGACATGCTTGATTCCCAGCCGAGAACACAAATTAGGCTCAAACTCGAATCCCTGCTATGCTACTACTCAATGTGCATAGCACGCCACAGTCTTTTCTCCTGAATTGACTATATAAGGGAGGTAGGACAGATATTATTATGGTTTCCATTTTTCATATGAAGAAATTAATTCTTAGTGGGATTTAGCAAAGAGGCTGAAGTGAGATAATAATTAAGATTCAGACTGGGCATATGAATGGAGGTCTTTGAACAGCAAATCTGAAACCCTTCTTGGAGTCACTTCATGGTGACAGGTCACTAAGCTTGGCCTCTGGACGCTGTAGGAAGTTAAATGCATTTTCCTCTCTGTGCTCATAGCACATTGGTCTGTTGTCGCATTTGTCACATTTTATGGCACCACTTTAAATGTCATACTTCTCCACTAAACGCCTCTTGTGCCAGCAGAGTGCCTGGCATGGAGAAGGCACTTGATGAACATTTATTGGTGGAATGAATATGAATTGCTTAATGTTTCTCAAGTGGAGGTGGGACCTCCCCGCCCCCACCCTGGACAGCATTTGGAAGTGTGGAACATTTTTGTTTGTTACAATACTGTGGAGTGATGCTCCTAGCCATTAGTGACCAGGGCCATGGGTGAATATGGCATGCCTTCAATCTGATACACAGTCCTGCACAAAGACGTGTTCTGTCCCAAATGCCAATCGTTCCTCCTTTGAGAATAACTGCAAGAAAGTCTAAATGCCAGAGAAGTCCTGAGACCTCTCAAGGCCTCAGGTTTAGCCTAAGAACACCTGAGTTACCCGTGACCTTGCTATTTGAGCTTTGGAGTCAAAAACGGGGGCTGTGCTATACACCAGGGGTTCCTAACCCCCGGGCTGTGGACTGGTACTGTTAGAAACTGGGCCACATAGCTGGGATGAGCAGTGGGTCAGTGAGCGAAGCTTCATCTGTATTTGCAGCTGCTCCCCAGTGCCAGCATCACTGCCTCTATTTTAGATCATCGGGCATTAGAATCTCATAGGAGCAGCGGTCCCTGGTGCCAAAAAGGTTGGGGACTGCTGCTATACACCCATGTCATGTATGATTTAATGAGATAACATATATAAAGTGCCTATTTTTCAGGTCACCAAAAATAATTTTTTAAAAACTTTTTAAAGCACCTTTTCAAAAATTTTATAGAGTGCTTGGCCTGTAGCAGGCAAACAAGTGATTTGAGCTCCTTTCCAGCTGTCTTCAGGTAATGAGAACGCTTACCTGTCAATGTATCAGTCTGCCTTATGGTATGACTCAACAGAAAGGGATTTTGCAAGCAGGCCTTGTGTCTCAGAATCTGCCTTTGTGAAATTAAAAAAAAAAAAGTTCTATAGTAGGCACATCACCGAATTGTTATGAGGGTTCAATGAAATACATACGTAAAATTTCGAAAGATTATTGCTTGACACTTAGTGATTTTTTGATAAGCAGTTGACTTGATGACAGCACAACAGAGAGCCAAGACATGCAGTGCTCTCACTTAGATATTAAGGCAGCTTCAATCAAAGCATATTCTTTCTCCTTCGCAAAATCGAGGGAGATTTCTTTAGTAAGTTTTCCCTAATCCTCTATTTCCTGCATATTAAACAGATTTCCAGCAGACGACATACTTCTTGAATTTGCTTTCCATTCCCACTACTGCAGGGTAAGAGGTACTTGGGGCAAAACTACATATGATTCACCTGCTTTGTTGAGTCCCTTTGTGCCCTTTTAATTCCCACTAGTGAATATATTTACTTTCCATCTGCTTTTTATTAGAAAAAATATGTCATAGCAACATTAAAAAAATGTTGATAAAAATAGAAAAACCATAATCCTACCATATCACAACTCTTAAAAATTACCTTCCAATGCCTTTCTGTAAGAATATTTTTATAGAGTTGCTATCTTAATACCCATACTGTTTTGATTTCTACTATATCTAATTCATATTATATATTTTCTACGTTTATATGTAGGCTGCATAATTATAATGTTTGATGACAGCAAATTCTTCCACTGCTTAAATATGCCATCCCATCTTGTTGGATACTCAGATTGTTCTTACTAGGCAGTGCTGCAATAAATACTTTCTTACAAACAGTTTCTTAGTGGTGCTAAAATATTTCATAGAATTAATTCCTAGCACTTTAAATACAGAGTCAAAACAGTGTGAACGTTATGATTCTTGTTCTGTATTTTCTTATTACTTTCCAAAAAAGATTGTAGGAATTTATAATACCTTTAGAGATATATAAAGATCTAATTTCACTGCAGCCTTGGACTGGATCGTTTTGTTAAAATTTAGCAGGTGTAAAATGATACAAATGAAACTGAATTTGCATTTATTTGATTATTATCAAGTGTGATTATTTTCCACATGTTTTATTTCCTCTTTATATTTTTTGTTATGTGAATATTCACATAATCAACCTTCTCCCCAAGCACAGTCAATTACAGTAGAATAAAAAGTACACTAGGTTGGTTGTGGGACCTCTAACTCCATGGTCTAACTTCTTTCTGCCCAATATACCCCTTTCTCTGAAGGGAATTATCTGATCTCCAATTCTTTCTAGCTCCCAATTTAAATGACTCTAAGTACTCTACGTGAAACAGACCAAACTCAACTATATAAAGTATCATTAAGTATTATATCTATAATTAGCATTGGTAAATATCTGGAATTTAACACTGGGGTGTCTGGGATTCTCAATAGATTCTACGGATTCACATGGTTTCTGAGAAGAATGTGGAGGTAAATAGGGAAATTCTTCATTCCTGTGTTTACCGACTTACTTAACAGTTAGAGAGGACCTGGAATATACTGGACTCTGTCATAGATGCTCAGCATATAAATACGAAGACAATGATGTTCTCAGGACACTACGGTCCAGTGGCAGAGACAGGCCAGCAGAATCATCACAGTGGAGAGTGGTGAGGGTGCAGCTGGTAGCACAGTGAGTGCCCATTTAGGAAGAATTCACAGAAGAGGAGGCATTTGAACCCAAATTTGAAAGATGAACGGGATTTTGCCAAGAAGAGGATGCAGGAACAGGGGTATTAAGAAAACTCTAGGAATTAGAGGGAGTAGCATGTAAAAGGCATGAAACTCAGCAACAATGAGAAGTTAAGCTTCTAGAGTACACAGTGCATTGGGCAGAAACAGAGCTGAACAGATAAATTGAGGTTCGATTTTATGCCAAGCAAAGGAGTCTGTTTTTCATTTTCTGGGAAGCGTGGATACAGAAGGGGACCTAGTGGAGGATTAGAAGTAAGGGAGTGATGTGACCAGAGTTCTTTTTAATTTTCTTCTTTTAAGATTCCTGAGTACCATTAGTGTCTACTCATCTCAAAGCTAAGGCTATTGTGTGAACTTGGGTATTCTTTGTTTTGAGGCCTTAACTGGTTTGCATTTCACTCACTGTTGCGCTCTCGTCCTATATTTGCCTATGTCCATCAGGTGTCTGCAAAGTTCGGAAACTTATGGATAAATAGGATAAACTTATGTTTAAACAGTATGTTAGTTATATTTTCAAATCATGCATGACGTTTTCCTTCAAACTCCAGACATCAGGTGAAGCACCTCTTCATTTAAAACAATGGGGTTCAATTGTGTATTTGAAAAAAAGTGTAATAAATACAGCGCCCCATGTTGGTTAATAAATAATTCGGTCTCATCATCTGTGACATCACAGGTCTTGTGGCAAAGTGAAAGAAAACAAGGTAGAGCCATGGGATGGCTCTCATGGTTTCTGCTCCAACACAATACATATTTCTTCTGCTCATATTTATTGATCAAAGCAAGTCACACACTTGCTGAGTCTGAGTTCGGTATGCTTCCTCCGAAGGGAATGCACTGAAAGTCACATGGACAAGCAACCTGTATACAGATAGATTGTATGCTTATGCAATATATACACCAGTTTCTACACTTAGATATTTATCTCGATTATTAAAAGAGGTCTTAGTTTTTGAGTGATGAAATCAGGGTCAGTCATTTTCCATTGGAGCTTGGCTACATTCCCTCAACTTGCCAGCTTTGCTTTATATTTGAGAATGCTGATTCTTGCAAAACATGTTTCTCAGGCTTCCTTGACTTTGTTTAGGTTTGTTCAATGGTAGGGTCTAGTTGGAAATTGGAAGATGTAAAGAGGGGAGAAACTGGGGTATTTTTTTCCTTCTTTCTCTCTACTTCTATCAGCCATGGCTGTATCCCTTCCACAGCTCCGGCAACCACCTCCCCGTTGGTCCCAGCTGCCTATGGGCATCCTCCACTCATAGGCTCCTTTCTTTGTCCATCCATCCTCGGGGATAAGAGCGGCTTCTTACAGTTCCCGATTCCTCATTGACTCATTGTTTGCTCCTTTAGTTTTTTAAACACCTTTTAAACAGTTCCCCATATTAAATTACTGCTATTGGAATGACCTGGTATGTGTTCTATTTGCCTGTTTGGACCTTCTGTTCTGTCCTACAAATTAGTTACCCTTCTCCAACTCATCCAGTAGGTAGAAGCTTAAGTAATGTTTACTCCAAAGATAAATTTAGTAGATTTGGCTATGGATACTCTAGAAAATGTGGTTAAGCTCCTTTAATTCTCATATCCCAAGACTAGGCCCCTAGATTTTTGTTCTAGGCCTAACACCTATAACAATGTGGCACAAATACATACTTTAAATATTTAAAAAATAAATATCTAAAAATATTTACAAGTTGGCATCCCCTTTCAAAACATTGCAGGACAGAACAAGGGTGGGAAATTAATCTAAAAGCAAATAAGCAAGTGATTGGCCCAGGTTCCAGCTCTCAAAAAATAAGATAAACTTTTCTGCGTGTGTGATTAAGATATATATCTACATGTAGATATTGGCACTTACCTTACCATGTGGGTACATATACATGCACACACATGGCATTTATAACTTCTTATATGTAGATATAGATGTCTATCTACATACACATGTATTATGTATATACATACTATTTTTAAAAGACTATGGTTATTAGTAATCGTTAAAGAGATTATTTAAAGACATTTAGAATGTAATAATCAAAGCTAAAGTTTGATTCATTTAAAAGCTCCTATGTTTTGTAATGAATGTCTACTAACGTCTTTGATAGAATAGTGGAAGCAGATTTTGAATTTTGAAGGAAGTAGATAGAGATACTGAAGAAAAAAAAGATTTGATGGCATCCAGACAGAATTTTTTGCCAATAAGTAGTGAGTGAATGGGCAAATGACAGCCTTGGAGACAGTGGAGTCACATGATGCTTCCCCTGAATTAACGAGGGAATTTGGCTTCAAGGTCTATGAGGGAGAGGAGCAGGAAGGGCTGGTTTCTAGGGAACAGTGTGCTCCTTCTGCCTCAGTCTGCTACTGGTCTAAAACACAGCAGGCACGGCTGCTACTAGGGAGGCAGTGGCGGTGGGAACATAGCTGAATGTTTTCTAATGATCCAAAGGGACCCCGAGGAGCTTCTCTCCTGGGACTGTTAGCACTGGGCAGGCCAGGGTCACACATGGGAGTTGGGCAGTCATTAGGATTTTTTTATTCAAAATGCCAGCAGGTTTGTCTGAGGGACATTTGCTAAGGAGGAATGCAGTGGCATAGGGTCCCTGATGTGCCTTCGTGTGGATTTCAGAAATAGACTGACTTGAACTCAAATCCTGGCTCAGCCACTTACTGGTAATGTCAGCTTGGGCATGTTACACAATGTTTTTGAACTACAATTTCTGCCTCCATAAAAATGGGCAGGAGAGAGGGGGAGAGAGGGAGAGAGAGAGAGAGAGAGAGGGAGGGAGGGAGGGAGGCGAGGAGGGAGGGAGGGAGGGAGAGAAGAGCGAGCAGGCGAACGAGCTCCTGGTTCATAAAAAGCACTCAGTGATGCATTATTTTTTATTATTGATAATAATAACAGTTTTTCATATACAATATTTGTAAAATGCTTGCAACCACTTTATAATATAATTATATCCTTCTGTTTTTCTACAATGCTACACGGATCCTTGAATCTAGGTTTCTTACCATACTGACTAAGAAACTAAAGCCCACAGAAGGTACATAACTTGCCCAGTTTACTTCTCACTTGCTCAGCTAGGGAGAAGTAAACACAAACCATACCTCATTTCATAGCCCTTTCTACTTAACCAGGAAGATCAATAAGCATTTCAACTGGGTGGACACATTCTCCTTGCCCATCCCCTAACAGTGACTTTCGCAACAATGCTGGCATAATGTATCAAGAAAGGGTCACATTAGCATCAAGGCTTTTGCCTTTCCCTCATTTAAATTGAGTCTAACTCCCTGCCTCTTTCCATCTCTTGTTCTCATGCTAGAGGCTGAATTCTTTCCCTCCGAATCTTATTCTCTACTCACTCTCCTTTAAATGCTCTGACATTCTGTGCCTATTTTATTTTTGAATTCACTCAACAAATATTTATTGAACAGTTTTGAAGTGTCACATATAAAGAATAAATGTTTGAGATAACTCCAGGGCTTGCAATCTATGGAGGACATGAATTTGTAAACAGAAATTGCAGTATCTTTGCTGAAGATGGGAACAGAAGACCTTAGGACCCCACGAGCCTCCCACCAGCAGGAGGCAATATAGCATGTTGGTTGACAGCATGGGCTCTGGAGTCAGATGACCAGGATTTGAATCTCAGCTGCCTCCATCCATGTGTGCTTTTGGGGGGACTGTACAGACTCAAAGAGAGAATTTTATTTTCCTCCTTTGTAAAGTAGGAATAATAATAGTACCTGACTCAGAAGGAGTGTAGGGCTTAACTGCAAACTTCTAAAAATTGAATATTTAAAAATATTTATAAATTATCATCTCCCTTTAAATATAGAGCTGATCAGAATAAGCGTAGAGAATCCAATTGAGAGCATATAGTAAGTATTCAATCAAAGCGATTTCTTATTTCCTTAAGAAGGAGCATAAACAAAGATTATTCATTATTGAATAGTTGGGGTTTAAGTTATTTATGTAAAAGGATCAGGATCTCTCCTCTTTCTGTAGCCAAAGCAAAAATCTCATAGTTCTGTTCCAAACCCAAATGATTAACATGATCAAGAGAGGCTGAAGAACTGCCCCTGAGGGTGATTGATGATTGACTTTATTTAGAGGGTGGCTTGCCAGAGCTGATGGGCGAAGCCTGTGCAAATCCTGCATCCTACAACCTGTGTGGTCCAGCTGTGAGCTGAACAAAGAGAAGCATATGTGATGTGAGAGCGTTGAATAGAGCCTCAGATTGCATGTTTCTGTGTGCGAGAAAATGGTTTACTCAGTGAATACTCGATTTCTTTCTAGCATCTTTTCCTACTAAGGATCATAGGGCTGAAACCAGGAGGATATTTCTCTACCTTGCTGGCTCTGTCTCCTGGGAAAGATGAGATTATCATTTCCTATTCAGCTCCCCACTAATAGAGAAGTTCCCCAGGCAAAAGCAAAAACACACTGACAAAAAATTATGATAGCCAGAATAAACACAAATGTCCTCTCCACCCCTGTTCTAGCCATGAAAAATAAACTCATGGAAAAAGGGGACTTGTACACTATCATCAACAGGTTGGCAATACTCCCTAGGGTTTCAGCTACAGGAAATCTGTATGCTATGTTAATCTGTGTGAGTGTTATGGTCTCTGTGTGTGTGTGTGTGTGTGTGTGTGTGTACGTGTAAGTTGGTGGGGGTGGGGCACTGGTTTAGAAAGGATTACTGTAGCTCAGACAGGGTGGAAACTCATTTTTGTTTGAAATCAAATGCATTCAGATCTGGGTAAAATGAAAAACTTTATTCAGCATTTTCTGAAGAAGCCACTCCTTTCTCAGCATCTAGGACCACAAATGCCACTGAAGTCACACAGAGTGTGTATATGCACACACATATGTAATTTTTAATATCCTACACATGACCAGAATGGATTTGCTCCATTCAGTGGGAAGCCACAGCATTTATTACATCTCTTTCTCAAATAAACCTCAAAGCGAGCATTTCATCTTTCCTCATGTAATCATCATAAGGTAGAAAATGAAATTTTCCAAACCTAAAAGCATGTTGCTAAGAGCTCCAGGGCACTGCATGTCACTTCTTACTTTGATGTGTTCATGGTGGGGAAATGACAAAAAAAATGAGAAAGAAAAGAGAAAGAAGGATGCACTGCATCTTCCTTGAGATTTTCAGAAAGCACATATTTTTTTTTAACTCTTTATGTAGTTACAAGATGGAGCTGATTAAAAGAAGACAAGGAAAGTATCCGTGCCAGACCACTTCAGAAATGAAGCATTCCAGAAAGGCATGTAAGAACTCCTGTCAGAAACAGGAATGATTTCATGGCCCCTCTTGCATATTAATGATCTACAAGTAACCTCAGTTTAGTGGTGCAGATGCAACATTTCAGGAGCTGTGCCAAAATTCAGCGATAAATGCCAGCTCCAGGGGAAATACATTTCACGATAGAATTAGGAAATCAGCCATCTGAGACGTCCACACAAATCGCCCCCACCCCCTCCAAAATGCAAAGGGGTTTCTGGGGAGCAGGACACTGCTGGCATTGTGAATGTGGGGTGTAAGGTGTTATTTATCTGATTTTGGTTCCTGAACATTCGCCCAATTTTCAACTCTTCTGACACTGCATATTCCCTTAAGCAACAAATCCACCCGCCTAAAGGTCAAGTGCAGGTGAATTGATTAATTTTGCTGCCTATTTTTCTGGTGTGATTTAAAAAAAAAGTGTTTAAACATATAATCTTCCTTGCTTTAAAAACAAAACTCTTTTTTTTTTGGCCTCTTCTCCGCCCCACTGCAACTGCCTGTCAGGTGTTTATCTTTCCCAACTTCTTGCAACCTATGGTTGCCTTTTCAGACAGAAGACAAGCTCTCAGCCATTCCCTTTTCTTTCAGTGCTCCTCCAGAATTTGTTCGATTCTCACTCCCTTGCTTGCTCATTCCCCTTTGCCCCATGCGCATCGTACAACCGTCACTATCGTCTGTGCTCACCATCTGTTTCTCAAATTCCTATGATACAGAAATCACATGACAGTTTGAGGTGCAGCCATTTCAATATTGCAAGGTTTCGCTTGGCAGCGTTTGGGAGTGATGGCTGTGTGGTTCTGTCTGATGAAACTGACCAGCTAACATGGTGTGATAGTTAGCTAGCTCTCTAGAAGGACCTTCAAAAACAGCTGCTGACTATATAATATGTTTTTGTGAGATTGAAAAGGGAAGATAAAGTTGAGCCTTCATTTTTAGCTGAGAACCAGTTTAGATTGCAGCCAAGAAGAGAAAACATGGACAGAGCGATGATCTGTGCTGTCGTGTAAGAAAATAGCACACACCAGATTTGATGTAATTGTTCTCTCAGTCAATGCTGGCCACAATAATGCTACATACTAAAATACTCTGAAATTCAACAGCTTAACGCAACAATTATTCATTCTTGCTCACAGGCCCAGGTCAGCTGGGGGTTGGCTAACCTAGGCTGGGCCTCCTCCCTGGGCTTGCCTCCAAGCTGCAAATTAGGTCCCAGTCTGGGCCACATGTCTGTCTTCCTCTTAGATCAATAGATTACCTGGTTTATGTTCATATGGTGATGGCAGAAGTACAAGAGGATAGATCCAACTGGGTTTGTGTCATATATGCTAACATTCCATTTAGCAAAGCAAGTCATGTGACCAAGCTCAAACTCAAGAGCAGAGAAGGGTAAGTCACATACTTAAGCCCAGGAGTCAGAAAGTATACTCCTCCCATGAAGATGCGGAGAGGTGAAAATAATTAAATAATAACATAAAATCAACCACACTTGCTGTTTTGGACATATGGGTGCCCTCCCAAGTACCCACTCTTTCTTTTAGTAATAATTTTAATTTTCATTCTGGTACCTAATTCTTTAGCAGTTATACCTTTTGGAGAAATAGATGCTCCACCAGGTTCTAGAGATTAGATATGTAGAGCATAATCCTATCCCCTGGCCATCATTATTGGTTTAAGAATAAATGTATGATCCAGTCTGGACCAATAAGAATGGAAGAGAAATTTGTTAGGAAATCCTGGAAAATGGCTTTTTTCATATGCTTAGAGAACTACTAGAAGATATACTCTAAGTAGTGTGGTGTATAGCTGTGCTTTTTGCAACTGCTGAGGAATGAGAATGAAGCTGACACATAGAGGAAGACATATGTGAGAGAACTGTATGAAAAATCAATTTATCTCTTGACCAATCCTAACCTGAAACCTATTCAATTTCAAGAATTTTTAGTTAGGTCAGCTAATAAATAACATTATTTACTGAGTTTTGAAATTACTTGCAATGAAGACATGTATGTGACTCTTGGGGTTACTGGAGTGTGTGTGTGTATCATGTGTGTCTGCATCTGTGAAATGAGATGAATCTCATCTCCTTGGCTCTACCATTGGTGATCTGGGCTAATTCTACACAAGGCCTTGGACCTGAAATAACATGAATAAGTTGGAACACCTTTTTACAATCATGTAATAATATATATCAAGGCTTTAGCACACAGCAGGTAAAGCTGAGGAACAGGTTGATCCCAGATGTGGAAACAAGAGGGGACTAAAGTCAATTCGCCAAGCTCTGTGCAGAACTGCCTCCATCAAGAGAGGATGTCTTTTTCTAATTTCCCCCAAATCCATGGGCTAATAGAGGTCCTGATAGAAGACATTTAACAAATATTAGTTCCTTCATTTCCCTTCTATGATTGTTACTTCTTTTTAGTTAAAAGGTAAAAACAATTGACTTTTCTGTTGTTCAGGAATAGGATGCTTACGAAATATTAATTTTATTGTTTCTTGCTTGAAAAGCGGTCAATTTCCCCCCTATTTTGTAGTCACTTCTTTTCCTTATTGCTTTTCTGAAGCTCATTTCCTTTCCCTCTCTATTCTTTTTCTCTCTTTTCATGCTTGTCCACTAGTCTTCTCCTTTTGCCCTCTCTCTTTTCTTTCCTCTTCAGCCTTTGCTGATTTTTGTCTTCCTCTCTCACTCTAGGAAAGGACTTCTGAGAATGTAGCCTTTTCAACTTCAGGGTTTCTTCATGTAAGAGCTGATATGCATTCTCTAAGAACAGAGTTTCTAGAATAAGACACATCTGAATGCAAATCCTATTTTTATGACTTTGGACATACTAAGCTCTCTGGGCTTCTCTTTCTCCCTCTGTGAAACTGGTCTAATTTGCTTACCTTCTGGACCACTGTGGAGGACAAAAGGAGGTAATGTGTGTCAAGTGTCTGAGACCGTATAATAAACCAATAAACTGTAGCTTCTTCTCCCCTCCAGATTCATTAAATGAGGTTATGGCTGCAAATGTCTGGCATTTAGTATGAACTAAATATTTGAGATACATTACTCACCTCTGATTTAAATAGACTAGCTATTGACACCATCATCTTTCTGTCTTAGCCTTCTTCCCTGTAAGCAAGACTTTACCTAATTGTTTGAGTATGTCTTGTCCAAACATAGACAGAAAATATAGGGCTAAACTCTTTAGTTCATGGCTACTGAGAGAATTCTGGGAATGCTTCCTGCATGCCCTTAGGCAGATGGTTGGCCTATATATATTTCAACAACACAAATTAATATAAAATACATTCATATATATATTAATGCTAATGTATTCACAAGAGCTTCAGTTAATGGGTAGTCCATTCTGACACCTCCTAATTCATTCACCCTAAAGAGGCTGAATCTTGCTTAATTCCAAGCTCAAATAAATAGATCTACTGTGATTTGAGAGACTCCCTTTCTTCCACACTCCCTATGGCCACCTGCTGGCTATCTAAGAATTCCTCCCATATTGTGATCATACCAGGGGAGAAAAGGTATCTGTGCAAATACTAGGCTAAAGTAATACCTGAGCATGAATGAATTTCCGTTTCAGAGAAATTAGATAAGAAATATGTATGACAGTAAAGTCGTAGTCCTTGAATAGGATGCTGAAAATGAAGTTGCTTGGGTTGGGAGAAGAACTCACCTGAAATAGGCAAGTATGAAGAAGTCAGAAGGTTGCCCAGAGTCAAATTTTCTATCTTGAAATACAAGCTGTGTTCTGAGAAATTTTTTCAGGGAGTAGCATGACACAAATTAGGTTGAATTTAAGGTTGTTTTTATTACTGCTGTCTTCTTAAACTGAGTTGCCTTCAATGGAGGAGCATTTTTTTCCCCAGGAAATTTTTAAATGGTGGAACTTGAATACATAATTTCAAGACTGATAAGGTCTCTGCCTTCAAGAGTTTATATAATCAAATTTGGATAACTATGGAATGAGATAAGACAAATGTCAAATGCAAATAAATCTAACATGCTGGCCCCCATAGGCCCTCTCCTAAAATACATATTCTGTTGTCCTCTTTTCTGCCAAATGTGCAGATCTTTTGTGTTTTCAGAACTTGTGTTACTGGGAGATAAACAGTTAAACAGAAAGCTCACCACCATGAACCTGGAGAGATTGGCACTCTGCTTTCTTTTTCCCAATTGTCATTTATCTCTTCAAACTCAAAGATTTTCACTTAGAAAAAGGAGAAAGCATAACCCATGCATGAAAGACAAATCATTAATACAGGGGATGAAGAAGAATATAGACCAGATCTGGAAAGGGCACCAAGAGAATGAGTCAATGAGAAAAGCAAAATAAGCCCTTACATTTTCCTGTGCTGGGCAGTTATCAAAGCCCTTAAGAAGCACCGTCATAATCATCCTGGGAGGGCCTCATAGAGTCCAGGTTTATATTCACATGGGTTTCTGCTTTCCTAAAATAAGGAGCTTGAAGGAAATGGCTATTGTGGAAGCACCTTCAAGGTGGTCTCCACTGTTCCCTACCTCCTGATATTTGTGACCTCGGGTAACTCTTCCTCCTGACTATGTGCTGGATCTGGTGACTTTTAATGACTAGAATACAGCTAAAGTGATGGGGTGTCACTTATGAGATTAGGTTATAAAAAGATTGTGGTTTCTGTATTGCAGACTCGCTTCCTCTTCGACACTCTCACTCTGGGGGAAGAAAGTTGCCCTTTTGGGGAAGAACTAATGGTCAATAGCCAAGCGAGAGAGCTCAGAAGCAGATCTTCTCCTAGTCAAGCCTTGAGATGACTGCAGCCCTGGCTGTCACTATGACTGCATCTCAGTGTGACCTTGAGCCAGAAGCATTCAGCTAAGCTCTTCTGGGATCCCTGACCCACGGAAACTGTGAGATAATAAACATTTGTGTTTTTTAGCAGCTGAGTTTTAGGGTACTTTGTTATGCAGCCATAAATAACTAATTGCCTTTCTGTCATTATAAATGGTGCCTTTTTTGCTTGTAAAAGTAAAATATGCTTATTATTAAAACAGAAAAACAAAAAGAACACTCCAAAAAGGTTACCAATATTCTACACATAGTAGACAGAGTGAACCATTTAAAATGTGAATCATATCAACAGATCTCCTGTTCAAAACCATTTATGGCATCCCATTACATTTGTACTATAATTCAAAGTTCCTACAATGTCCTCCAAGGCTGATGTGACCCCCTTGCTGTTCCTCTGTCCACATCATGTCTGCTCTTCCCCTCACTCACTGATTTCCAGCAAGGGTGGCCTCTTGCTGCTGATCAAATCTGCCTTGTATGCTGTTTTGTTTTGTTTACAAGAGAAATTGCATATATTTAAGGCACACATGTGATATTTTGATATATGTACATGTAAAATGCTTACCACAATCAAATTAATTAACATATCCATCATCTCTCATAGTTACCCTTTTTGTGTGTGTGTATGGTAAGAAAATTTGAGATCTACTCTATTAGCAAATTTCAAGTATATAATACATTATTAGTAACTATAGTCACCATGCTGTGTATTAGGTCTCCAGAGCTTATTTATCTTCTAACTTAAAGTCTGTATCCTTTGATTAATATCTCCCCTTATCCCTCTCCCCCAGCCTTTGGTAACCATTATTCTACTCTTCGTTACTATAAGTTTGGTTTTATTTTTAGATTCCACACATATAGGTGAAATCATACAATATTTTTTTTCTGTGTCTGGCTTATTTCACTTAGCACAATGTCCCATCGGTTCACTTATGTTGTCATGAATATCTGATAAGGAGTTAATATAAATTTCTTTATATAAAGAATTTATATGACCGATAGCAAAAAAAAAAAAGGGTAACTGGATTAAATAATGGGCAAAGGACTTGAATAGACATTTTTCTGAAGAAGACATACAAATGGACAACAGATACATGAACAAGTACTCAACATCACTAATTATTAGGGAAATGAAATCAAAACCACAATGAGATATCACCTCGCACCCGTTAGGATGACTTATCAAAAAGACAAGAGGTAAGAAGTGTTGTCAAGGATATATTTAAAAAGGGAATCCTTGTGCATTGTTGGTGGGAATGTAAATTGGTGTAGCCACTATGGAAAAGAGTATGGAATTTCCTCAAAACATTAGAAATAGAACCACCATATGATTCAGCAATTCCACTTCTGGGTATTTATCTGAAGGAAACGAAATCACTATCTTGAAGAGAGATCTGCACTCCCGTGTTCATCGCAGCATTATCCACAATAGCTAAGATATGGAAACAACCTAAGTGTTCATCGAAAAATGAATAGATGAACAAAATGTGGAATATATATAAAATGGAATATTATTCAACCTTTAAAAAGAAAGAAATCCTGCCATTAGCAATAATGCATCCAGCATACTCTTGCCTTAGGGTCATGTACTTGTTTTCTTTGCTGAAATGCTTTTCAACCAATAGTCTCCTGGAGTACTCCCTCACCACATTCATCTCTCAAAAGTGGTCTCCTCAGGGCTCTGGTCAAATGTTACTCAATAAAACAGAGACATGTTCTTGGAAAATCCCATCCAAAACAGCCCCCTTCATCCTTTATCCCCATGCTTCACTCTTTTTCATAGCGTTTATATCATGTTATTTCCTGTTACTTTTTGTCTGATTATCTGTCTCTCTCTCACTAGAATGTTGTTTCTGTAGATGCAAGGATTTTTTTTGTTTGTTTAATGCTCTACCTCCAATTCAATAAATAATTGTGAACGAATGCTATGACTACTCATTGTATTCCCTTTTATTCTGTATTCATTTTCTCTTTCTCTTTTCCTCCTTCTATAGAGGTTTCAGATTTAAAAATTTTTAGTTTTATAAGCAGAAAATAAAACACAATATAAAAAGATGAAACTATACAGTTTTCAGATTTTTGAATTCTTAAAACACAACTTCCATGTAATATTTTACCATAGGGATGGGTAATCTGAATACAATGGGGCATAAAAAAAAACAGCAAAGCTTTCTGTGTTTCTGTTTCCACATCTTGAATATGGAGATGTCTCAAACAGCATAGAATGAAATAAGGCAAATAATTCACTTTGCACAAGGTATGTAATGAGGAATCAATAAATGTCAAAAAAACAGGGACCTCATCTCAGAAGTTTCAGTGAGTATTATAAATGATGAAGATATTTATTAAAAGTTTCCTTGAAAAAAAGAGTTTACAAAAAGAAATAAGCGGCAAAGTTCTTTGCCCATTCTTCTTCTAACAATTTCTTTCCCCTTTTTTTTTTGGTCCTGTGTTCCCCTCACCCCTATATTTTCCTCTTTTTTTTTTCATGTAAATCAAGCTATTTTCTCCACTCCTGTAGATGTAGCACTTCAACCCCTCATAACTCAGTAATTCATCCTGATGAAAAAGAAATTTGAGGATGGAGAAGGAAGAAAGGAAGGACAAGGAAAAGATTTGACCAGAATTTTCCTGGGATAGAGGCAGGGTTACTAGAGAAAGAGATAGAAAAAGGCAGTGAAAACTCATGACAATGAATCTAGTATAGAAAAAGTACATTAATTATATTAATTAATTATATTAATGTATTTTTTCTATAGTAGATTCACTGTCATGTTTTTAATTCTTCCTAATTATTAGACACTTAGATAGTTCCAGAACTTTTGCTATTCTAAATATTGCTGTGCTAAACGTGTTCATGTCTCACAATTCTGATTATTTCTCTAGAGTGGTATATTAGTTGAGGTTCAGAAAGGAAACGGAAGGCACATGTAAATAGGTTAACTGAGGACTATTTAGAAAAGTGTGGACAGCATTAAAGGAGACCAGTAAGAGCTGGTGTACAGCTGGGAGCTGTCATAATACCTAGGTCTAAAGAGGCAAAGAGAGGGAGCAGTGGTTGGAATTGATAGAGGAAAGTGAAGCTGAAGCTGTAGAGGTGGCTAGAACTATAGAGGAGAGCCTCCCAATAAGAGCGATCTCATGCAGTAGAGGAATTCCGCCACTTCTAAAATGTAATCTTGCAAGGTGGGGTTAGGGTGGGGTGACAGGGAACTATATATTTTCACTTTTCACTCCTTCTCATTCTCTGATTGCCTGCTGGTACTTTCTATTGGCTGAATCCAAGCAGAAGTCAGAATACTTGGGAGCAGATAAGGCAAGAAGAAAAGAAGGGTGGAGAATGGATCTGGAGGACCTGTTGGAGAATATCCATCAGAGAAGGGCTTCTAGAAGTAAAATTTCTAGGTCAAAGGGTATGATTTGGTTTAAAATGCTTACATATATTGCCTTAGATCTTATTATTATTTTTTTATTTTTTAAAAGACAGTCTTATCAACACATACTTCTATGTGTTCACCAAAATCTATTTCTTCTCCCCTCTGGAACACAAAACTGGTGTTTCCCAGCCTCCCTTGCAGTTAGGTAGTAGCCATGTGACTGAGTTCTGGCCAATGGGGTGTGTGTCTAGACCACAAAAACTTTCTGCGGTCAATCCTCCATGTTTCTTTTCTTTTGTCTAGGTTGAATAATTTAAAAAAAAAAACAACAAAAACCTATAGTGACCTCAGCCATCGTGTACTGAATATGGCAGAGCCACAAGATGGCAGATGCCTTGATCTCACTGTTTAGAGGACGGCTACCCAAGACACATGCACGTGGTTGTGATGTTAGCGAGCATTAAATTTATACATTGTTATGCCACTGTAGCAGAAACTTCTAGCACCATAAGTCACATTCTTATGTTTCCTCAGCCCAGCTGTGATTTCAGCTACCGCTGAGGTGAAAAGTTCTACAGTAACTTGGGCAGATTTTGTGATGACCATATCCCACCTCAAATATAAACTATCTTTCTACATTTTGTCCTCAGGCTCTTTTTCTGCCCCTGCAGCAATCTGCTTGGCCTGCACACAAGCAAATGCATCACAGACAAGCAAGAGTATTAACATTCCAAGGAGCAACCCTCAACCAGTAGGGGATAGGGGCATGTGAGTAAATACTCCAGTCTGTATTCTTTAGGAAGACAATTCTAAGGAGCATTCTATAGACTTCTCCAGAATCCATGCAGAATTGAGCCCACAGCAGTGGTCTCAATAATACATTTTATACTGTGTTTTCCTTCTTTCCCGTCTCACTCTGCTTACTCCTTCATTCTTGCCTCCTGCGGTCACTTTCCAAGTGAACTACTATCACTCGTGTCCTTGATGGCTTCTGCTTTTGGAGGAACCCAAACTTGGATAGCCATTGATGTTTCAGAATTTATCTCTTACATCTCCCAGAATTATCCTAAGAAATAAAGTGGTATCTTTAAGTGGATGCTGAGTTATATAATAACATTTAAAATATGGGACATAATGTAGAGGTCAAGGATGGGTAGTGAAGAAACTGATATTGGAGACAGAAAAAATAAGAGAGACATAAAGTGACAAAACACTTGGTAAAACTGTTTTCTGTGGTGACCTGAAAGATAGATTAGGTGTTACTAAGACTGTAGCTTGAGGAGAACTTGTTGCCAGAAATTAGAGTAATGGAGTGTGTTGGCTTTTATTTTCTACTTTAAGTAAATTGTTGCAAAGCAGAGATAACTCCGGATGAATGAACAAAATGTGGTATGTACATACAATGGAATATTACTCAACCTCAGAAAGGAAGGAAATTCTAACACATGCTACAACATGGATATACCTTGAAGACATTACACTTTGTGAAATAAGCCAGACACAAAGGACAAATACTGTTTGCTTCCATGTATATGAGATACCTAGAGAAGTCAAATTTACAGAGACAGAAAGTAAATTATGGTTGCCAAGGACTGAGAGGAGGGAGGATGGGAAGTCACTCTTTAATGGGTACAGAGTTTCAGTTAGGGTAGATTAAAAGAGCTGTGTGGATGGATGGTGATGATGGTTTTACAACAATGTAAATGTACTTAATCCCCCTGAATGATACATTTAAAAATGGATAAAATGGTCAGTTTTATGTTATGAATATTTTACTACAATAACAAAAAGGGAGAGAAACTCAGGATGAGGGTGGGGGGTGGCTCCATAGTGTAGTGGTTAGCACGTCTGCTTTACAGGCAGAAGGTCCTGGGTTCGCGCCCCAGGTGGAGCCACGGATCATACCCTGGGTGCGCCAAGCCCCCCGGGTGTGCCAGGCCCCCCGAGTGCGCTGGGGGTGCCAGGCCCTGCGTGCACACCGAGAGTGTGTGGGAGGAGATGCCTTACCTTCAGAAATCCAGTTAAGGGGAAATGGCAACATCCATAGGTCAAAGGTGGAAGTGTGGTTGGGTAGGTGGGGGAGATTAAAAGAGGAGGGAAAAAAAAAAAAGAGAAACAGGATGGAATCGATCAGTTTACAAGTAGAATAAAAGGGATTAGAGAGCCCAGAAATTTGGAGAGCACCAAAGATTGAAAACGCTGTTTGCCTCTAGGCCCCAATAGTAAGAACTGAGCATGGAAAAGGATTTGTGCAACAGAGATCCAATAAAATGTAGCCCTGTGGCAAATATTAATCAAAGGCCTGGCCTTCTCATCCCAATCGTAATTCTAGATAGCTTCAAGAGAGTCATCACTGAGGTGAGAGAGGCATGGGTGGTGAGAAAGCAAAGAAATAAATCAGGTCTGAAAATAACATTTAGGAAAGAACTTGGGGTGTGGTTACTGGTACATGGAACTAAATGAAAGTAAATACATCAGAAGCAGAGTATGTCTTTTAGGGCATGGTGACTGCCAACAAAACCACAAGCCTGGACTGAAAATCCCTAACTATTTGAGTCTTAAAACTACTGTAAGGCCTCGAAATTTGGACCAGCTTGAAGCGTTCTGTAGAAACTATATTGCCCCCAGGGGTGATTTTCTCAAGAGTGACTTTGAAAATAGACAATAAGGAATTTCTCAGAAGGCAGAACCAGTGACAAGGAACGATGGGTGAAAGAGTTGCTCGCAGAGAGCAGAATCAGGGTCTAACCAAGAACCAGCCCTCTCTGCAGGGCAGGTCGCCTCAGAACACCAGCCCTTTGGGATTACATTATTGCCAGATATTGGAGTCTGTGGTATATGTCCCATTCCTCCACTGTCTGCATGGGAATATTTATTGCTATAATCTTTTCCCTGTCCCACCAATGAGTGGGTGTGTTGGGAGGAGATGCAGGAGAAGATGATTTGTCTTTTTAATTCAAAGGCTTCTGGATCGATGGCATGAACTGTGCATTTTCTGGAGATAAAGGGCTTTGAGATGTGTGTGGTGTCTGGTTGGAACTTTTCGGTTTCTCTCAAAGTTGTCTCTGGGGAAGGAAAGGTATGTTCTATGTGTGAGAATGAAAGTAAACGGTTATTTAGTGACCGGAAGAACAGATTGTGGCTGACTTTGATGTGTTCACCAGCAGCCTTTCTCTTCTCACTGGGCAGACAACTAAACTATACTTCCCAGCTTCCCTTGCAACTAAGCGTGACCAAGATCTGGCCAATGGGGATGTAGGCAAAAGTGAGTATGGGACTTCCAGGCATGACCCATATAATCCTTTCAGGTGGACATCTTTCTCTCCTTCTGGAATGCTGAAATGGTCACAGTGACCAGGGAACATTGGTGAGTTACTTGTGGAAGATGACAGAACCACAAAATGGAGAGGGTCTGAGCCTTTGAGTCACACATAAAGGAAACGTACCCATGAACAACCTCAGTGGAGTGTGATAAAAGCAAGAAATAGCTTTTGTTGTGACAAGCCACTAATTTAGGAGATAGAGTTACCTCCACTAATATATTATTATAAAGGTAATACATGCTGATTATTGATGATTCTGTGAATTCAGAACATAAAAGAAAGAAAACAACTCCCTATTTTTCCATTCCCAGATTTAATCACTTTTAATATTTTAGCAGTTTTACTCACTGCCATTTCTTCTATGCATTCTTTTTGCATAAAAACACTCATCGGTATTAGGTGGAAATATTTTGAAGTAAGTTCTGATGACAAAAAATATCTCCCAATCCAAATTTCAGATTGGATCATTCAACATGTGTTTTAAAAATATAAACTCTATAGTTGCTTAAATAATTAGCAATAAAATTGACCTTAAGATATTTTTCTTATCTTACCATATTCACAAATTTTACAAAGTAAAGACTTCTCTGTATTTTCACCATTCATCCTTAGTGTGTAACACAATGTCTGGTAAATAGAGGCACTTAATAACTATCTGTTGAATAAACTGGAACATGAATGAATACATGTAATTCTGCTTTAGCCTAACAGAAAAAATGTTGTTAATTAATTATCCCAGCAGTGCCTAAACCATGTAAATAGTTAGCCATTTTGGAAAGGCTGCACTGGTTATTTTAAGCATACATCAAATATGCTAAGATAAGCCCTCTGAAAGGGGGAAAGAAGAATATGGCTAATGAAAATATTTCTTCTTCCTGGGAAAAAAGTAGAAACATAAATAAAGAACAGTTGAATAAAAGGCCACACCCTTAACCCAGGCCATAGTGTCTACCAGACAATAAATGGATTTTTGAGTTTATAGGTTAAATGAGAAATAATGACCTTCAAGTCTTTTTATAACTTGAATTCTCCATCCTAGAATTTCTAATATGACTTCATTTCTCCATTAAGTAGACTATACTAGAGTAATTTTTCTTTTCTTTTCTTTTTTTTTTTTTTTAAGGGCTTTGTAATCTGAGGACTTAAAGACAGAGACAATTTTGGGGAAAAAAAATCCTAAGTCATGACCTTTTCATGTGCTCATGAATTCCTGCACATAATGTTTCAGAAAATTTTGAGGTCAGCCTGATATTTTCCTCCCTTGATGATTTCCGTTTCTAATTTTCCTTGTACTTAAGGTGTTTTTATCCTTTATACTTGAAATTCAAAAATTTTGCCAGGGTTTGCCTAAGTGTGGGTTTGCCAGTTCTCATAAAATGTGATGTGGTGAGTTTTTTTCGTTGGCACATTTGTCTTTTTCCATTCAGGTAAGTTTCTTCAATATTTTAATCAGATTACTTGTGTATGGATACTTCACTCCAGTGACCTTCTAAAGCCAGAAACCATGTATTAACAATATTTAAATCTTCAACCCTTGATACACAGTAGACATGCAACAATGGATTATTGAAGTAATGAAGATTAGAACTGTCTGGAAAAATCTTTAGTAAAGTAAGGACCCATTCTTTGATAGAGTGATGTTTTACGGCATTTGACTTCCACATGATTTCTTATATCTACGTGGACCACAATTATTGTGTTATTTCTTTAACCCGTGAAACTTTGGTCAGGTGATTTGCTTCAGGCTATGAGACATTAGCAGGTATAATGCCAGCATAAACCTGAAGATCACTCGTACACTGGGGCTTGCTCTCTTTAAATGTCCAGAGCACGCTGATACTGCCATGTGAAGGAAGAAAGTTAGCCTATTAGAAGATGCAATGCCACATGGAGCAATGATGAGCTACTTCAGCTTAGTTGCCACCTTTATCTCCCCAGACCAACTCGTCCCAACTGCCAGACATCTGAGCAAGACCATCTTCCACCATTAGGGTTCAACAAACTCAACCAGGCGAGGAGTATTTGCCACTGACCCACAAAACTGCAAGAGAAATTTAAATATTGTTGCAGGCCACTGAGTTTTGGGCTGACTTGTTATACAGCAAAAGTTAATTGATACGGGAATCCACTAAATTTTCCTAATTCGAAGGATGACATTACCTGACTCACATTTTTAAAAGATAACTCTGACTGCTCTGTGTATAAATATTCTTGGGAGGTGGGGCCAAGAGTGGAAACAGAGCACTTAGAAGGCTATTTCCATAATCCAGTTGAGAGATTTAGTGGGTCTGTTCCAGGGTGATGGCAGATCTCTCTCTCTCTCTCTCTCAAGAGAGAAATGAATACAGTTGGGACATTGATTGAGGAAAAAGTGGTTTTGAAGAATTGCTTTTTTTTTCCCCCAGAGAAAAACACTTAAAAACCCTGAAATGAGAAGTAGATTTATAACAGACTTCTCAAGAGAAGTATACAGGATTCTAGAAGACAACCAGAGCAGTGCCTTCCTGCTTCCTCCAATTTTAAGTGAAAATGATTTTGAACCTAGAATTCTGAACCTAACCAAACTGTCAATCAAATGTGATGACAAATACAAACATTTTCCAACATGCAAACACTCAGTACGTTACCTTCCTGGCTTGCTTTCTGAGGAATCAGTTGAGAAATTAAATATTTTAAACTAAAAAAGTAGATATAAGTCATAAAAAATGGTGCAACTAATTCAAAAGTCTGTTCCAGATATTGCCTGGTGACAGCCCTACACTGATCTTCTTTATTCCCCCCTCTGTACTGCAGGGGCTGGGAACCTGAGAACTGCCTTTTGAGGCATCACTGACAACTGGGTTCTGGTTTGTTTCATCCAATAGGAAGATTTCGAATGAAATTAAAAGACAATGAGGAGATAGAAGACCTGATTCTGGAGATGACTTCAGTAGTTTTAATACAAGTGCACCAGCCACACTAGAAGAACTTCTAACAGTGTCCATGGAGTATGTGTTCCTGGAGCAACAAAGTATGGGCTTCTTGGTGGCAGAGGGAAGTGTGGACTCAGGAGTTCCTGCAAGGATGGTGGTGACTTACTACAGTTACTATGCCTGGGTAATACTACCTTCTTCCTTTTGCTCTTTTTGTCCTCCTAACACTTTAGTAATGAATTACTTCAGGAGGTAATTCATTCCTTCCTGCTTTAATTATCTAGAGTGGTTTCTGTATTATTATTATTATTTTTTGGCCTGGACACGGAATGAAATAGAGTCTAATGAAATGAAATCATAAGTTGAAAGACATTTCGATAGGTCCTAAAAGCAATTGATCTGTTTTATATAGGAAGTCAACAAACTCTAAGAATATCCTCAAGAAGAATGGAATGATTTCTAAGCATTAGAAAGAAAAGTCTAAGGAATATGATAAAAAAAAAAAAGCCATGTATCTTTTCTCTGAAAAAGAAAATATGACTACTAACTCCAGGAAAAACAAAAGTCTGATGAGAAAGTCATAGTGAAAATATGAAGCAAAGTAAAAGTAAAATGTATCATGATTTTGAGACTTCGATGCAGTTTAAGAGATTCCATTTGACCTAGATTCTGGAATCATTCTTCTTTATGTGGTACAGTTGTCCTCTCCTTAAACTCACATAGAAATTAAACATAATCCTAGAAATACTAGGCTCTATGTGAACAAATAATAAACATTGTTCATTTCATCTTTAAAAATCAATCCATTAGGAACATGAAAGGGCTACACATAATTACGGTTATAGAATATAATGCAAATGTAAGGATCTGAGGACAGGAACTGGGGTTTGGAAGGACAGAGATATGGGCAGGGACATCTTCATCTTATAGGTAGAGGTCAAGAAAAACTGTAAAACATTTGATGAAATAAGACATAAGGTGTCTTAGTATATCATTTAATGCTACAAAGCACTACCAGAATTAATAATAGTAACAATACTATAAAATTTTGAAATGGAAAAAAGGTAATTAAAGTAAGCTAAATCCTTATTGTTTTAAATGAAAAGTCAATAAATAATTTTTAAAATTAAGGTATCAAGGAATCCAGTTTTTAGCATATTATTTAGAGTTAAGTATTTAGGTACATGATCTTCCAGGTAGCAGAATTGGTATTGGGCAGGGGTTTCTTTCTTTTCTTTTTAAATTAAATCTCTTCTATACTATTTTAATGATCACATACTATTTTGATAAAATATATTTTTTAAAAGAACATTACATCAGGGAAGAAGGGAAGCCTGATAACATTCCTGTTTATATATCTCATAACTAAATTATCTTTATCTATAGAATAAAGAAATTAAATTAGATAATTTGTGGTGTCCAGATGTAAAATACTGAAAATCTTTTCAGCATAAAATGCATCCCTCCTAGAAAGAGACTTTTGAAAGTGCCTTTACATTCCTATACCTTTTTCCTATCTGAGGATCACACTTAGAGATGGACATTCAAAATACTGAGTTCTAATCATGGCAAGAAGAACACCATTAATGCAACAGATATCTATGAAAGACCTCTGAGAGTATTAGGTTCCAGAGTTGTCATTTGTTAAATTAAAAAAATATATATATAAACATCACAATGATTCATACCATGTAATTAGAGATAGGAAAAACTCAAGTATGTACTTTAAAAAAAACAAGTCTACATATTGACAAGGCCATATTAAAACAAAACAAAGTATCCTTGGTAGAGTTTTCTTTCTTAAAGTTTGGAGTGACAGAAGGAAACATTTTTACCCCCGAAAATGCCTGTGTAGGAAGCATATAAAAATACTACAAAGGCCTAATGTCTACCACCCAATTACTTATGATTTTTCAGATTTGTTAAACATAAAATTTCCCCACAAAATTAAAATCTGCACTGTATGTTTTTTTCATGCCCTCTTAGCAATTATTCTGGTAGAGGCCTGCCAAGTTATATGGAGTCATTCAGCTCGTTGGCAAGGCAGCTTTGTCCATTCATTGAACCCTGCAGGCAAGGAACCTATTCCCTTTTCTTCCATCTGCCACATTCACTTAGAATCCGGTGGGTAGTTATCATCCCTTCCAAAATGAAAGCCACCCCCCTTCAATCTGTAGGTCGTCATTATGTCACATTCCATAATATTATGCTCCTGCCATCATAGGTCTTCATTCGATACAAAATGGAAGAGCAGCAAAATCTATTAAAAGGTTTCCCATCAACTTAGGTGCAGTAAGCTTGGGCTAGAAGCCATCTACTGACCAGATGGTCCATTGAATGCTTGCTTGCATTATCCCAGAAAACTCCAAACTCCAATAATCTTAATCATTTTTGACTTAAAATATGGTAGGTGATAGTACTTATTATCTGATCCTTATAAGAATAAGGATAGCAGCTTTGTTTCTGCAAGAGATTTTTGCCATAGTATTGTTTTCTTTTCATGCTGAGAAATTATTTCTTCCCGTGCTGGGAAAATTGCTTTTTCTTTAAGCACATGTTATCCCCTTTATATATACGTGCACATAAGTTTGTGTATCTATCTATGTGGTGTTCTGCAGATTCAGGGCAGTATTTGTCTCAGTCAAGTTCATTGTACCTCAGGGTCATGTCTCATGCAAGGCCTTCTTTTCAATAACGGCTTTTATTTTCTAAGTGCTGAGAAGGAAATGAATTCCTAACACATGGTTCTACTAAAAGATTAGCTGATTCCTGGACTCGGCTTAATTTTTCATTTGCTATATAGAGCAGGACACGTTAATATATGGTAGGTGTTTCTCTGCTGGCAAAGCTTCTTAGATGTCATGTGTGCTGTTTGGGGTTGGCATGTTTCTTACAACAAGATTGCTCCAGAAAATGTTGCTATTAACTTTGCAGGTGAACCCTGCAGGGGCAACTTGGGGAGTAGGTGCTTAACTCCACAGGTTCTGTCAGTGAGGCATCTCTGCTTGAGATCCCTGTTGAGTCTTCTTGGTCCATTCTAACTTCCCACATTCACCATACATTTCAATTTTCTTCCTCCTTCACAGCACCTCTGCAATTGCTGCAGGTTCTTACCCAGCTGCCATCAGCATCAATAGATCTGTGATATTCAGTTGAAGTCTCCAGATCCTCAGGGGGTGACCAGCATAAATAGCAACATCTAAGAATGACAACCCTGCAGACATCTTCAGCTAGAGGTGAGACTCCCTTAATTTAAGGCCAATATCAGGTGACAAGGTTTGCAGTTTTCAAATGATACAAATTAGTCACCTATTTCCCTACCCACAAATTTTGTAATGAGAGTGCAAACCTACCCTGGCATGAAGGAATGGCTGGGGTATTAATTAGGGAGGCCTGGTCCAATTAGATGTTCAACACCTCAGGACTCATGTTGCAGAAAGGGCCAAACACAAGTGCTCTCTCTAGGCAGCATTTTCCTCCTTTTTCCTGGTATCACAGAATGTTAACCCTGGAAGGGACTTTAGATCTCCTAATTCAGTGTTTTGCTTAGACAAAGAAGGGGAGTAAGGTAAAGGGAAGGGATAGCAGTCATGCCCTACTGGAGCCTGAGTCAAAACTCAAACTCAAACATCATAAGTCCTAGACTACAGTCCTATCTCTATACCACTTTGCCTCTTTCATCGTTCTTTCCCATCCCTCAGTGACTGGAGCAATAAATGACCAATTTTATTTTTATTAAAAATTATTGGGGTGACATCGATCAAAAATATCCAATAAGGTTCAAATGTACAATTCAACAGTATGTCATATATATATTGCATTGTGTGTTCACCATCCATAGTTAGATTTCCTTCTGTCACCAAATATTTGACCCCTTTTACTACTATCTGCCTCCCCTCATCTCCTTTCCCTCTGGTAGCCACTAATCCACTGTCCACGAAATGACCCATTTTCAAATATTGACAAGTCCTTCTCTACTTTTGAAAATTAATGGTGGAATAGGTAGCTTCAGCAAAAGAATCTCAAGCTTTTATCTCTTGTACTTTCATAGAACTCTCTTGATTTAGTCACTTCGAATTGATACGCAAAAATGGCATCTGCCGTACATAGTGACGGAAAGACTA
Organism: Pteropus medius; assembly: GCF_902729225.1. Taxonomy (NCBI): domain Eukaryota; kingdom Metazoa; phylum Chordata; class Mammalia; order Chiroptera; family Pteropodidae; genus Pteropus; species Pteropus medius. The sequence goes on from NW_024340692.1 coordinate 14,455,577, forward strand.
GACATTGGGTGGTGAGCACAAAATGCAACATACGGGTGGTGTATTATAGAAATGTACATTTGAAACTTATGTAATGTTATTAACCAATGTCACTCCAATAAATTTAATTAAAAAAGTGACATCTGCCTTCAGGGGTTTTTGATGGACATCCTTCTTTTTCGTGGGTATTTGACAAATTGATGTTGTAAGTGAAGGCAAGAGAATGAAATAGATGTTCATTCAAGCGCTAGCCTAATTATAAAATTTGTAAAGGAGTCATTCTGACATGAGAACATACATTAAGTAAAGACTGGATTGTTAGCATCCTGTAAGACTTGAGCAGGAAATGTAAGAACTCCAGGATCCATCTCCATGAACTTGGTTCACCTCAGTCTATATCTGTTGAAGACAGACTTAAAAGACAGCTAGCAGAGGTTAGGCAGCGCCATATGAAGATGCCTCACATGGTGATTTTATTGTGTTGCATTTTCCAGTGTTCAGTCTCACAGGTCGATAAAATTGGTTTTCATCCACTGAAAGTGGGTACATTTTCAAGAGCATACTTGCTCTAACCAAGCCAGGGGATATTGACGTGTAAAACCAGAAAAGTAGAATTCTTATTTATTAACTTATATTTGAAAATATTTGTGGTGTGGTCTATACCATTTATGTTAGCACATTTACCCCTGGTTTGAAAATCTCCATGAGTAGCCCTATTATTAAGAAACTGGCTGCTGAGGATCAAATCAGAGAAAGGGAAGGTAGGTGATTTAACATAAATGGCATAGGGCAAATTAGCTTGATGTTGCCATTTTTATATAGGACTATTCCAGTGAAATCCTAACGCTGAAGGTTCACCGGATAAGACTCTTCTTCCCTGGTCAAATCTAGGCATGCAATTCAACACTTGTCATTGTCTTCTTTTAGTCCATGCTTCCGTTTCAGATCATCTGTTCTCCTGATTGACATGTCTAAGGATTTGCTGATATCTTTATTATCTTAATAGTTTAGTCTTACTGGCTTGGAACCATTCCCTTTTTAAGGTGCCTTTGCATATATTGACTCTAATCCATTCATGTAGACTTTGTGCTCTATCTCTAATAAATGTCATCACTTCCAAATTCTGAGGCATAATTCATTGGCAACTCTGCTCCCAAAGCGGGTACCAACAACAGTGTCCACATGTAGAAATTTGTTCTTTGTGATATGGCAAATGGTTGCAGTTTAGCAAACTATTGTTTCATTAGAAACAATATCCCCAAGCAGTAATACAAACCTTAATGTCTGCATTAGCAGAGATATTAATGATTTCCATCACTTTTGCTGCACAATTTAGTAGTATAAAGTTTTCTCCAGCACTTTGGGGACTGAGTTAAGAGACAACAGAATGCAGTGTTGTTGAGGCCACTCAATGGGAATTTAATTAGAAAAACGTACAGCTATGGCCTAAGCAGAGAGAGAGAGAGAGGATACTTTTTCTCCCACTAACAAAGCCAAGTACACCAGATACAGTCCTTTAGTGATTAGATCTTTTTTTTTTTTTTTTTTTTTAATCAAGTGCCATTTCTTGGTCATCTTTCTCAGCAGATTATTTTCCAAGAATACACTCTCTAGAATAGTGCGAGCTTGCTTGTGAGGTGAAGGGTGTTTGTAATAGAAAATACAAAGGATAGAAGGGGGAGTCAGATCTCATACACAGTATCTAACCATTATAAACCATTAGAATTTTCTCCAAATACTTGAGAAGCACTTAATTGAAACAGCTGTGTCACAGGGTTCTCATTTAGGAATGTCAGTATTGCTTCATGACAGGAAAGAGTAATGAAAGTGATATGTGACTTTTGGTTGTGGGAGATGCTTTTGGCTAAGTGGGAGGCAAATTGAGATTAAACTAAATCTAGTGAAGTGAAAGCTAAGTTGGGAATAAGACAATCAAAGTTATAGAGCTGGGAACTGGGAGAAGTCTGTATTTACCATTCTCAGTCTTAGTTGCCATATGAAAATGCGTGTATGTGTTATCCTTTACCCAAGGCTAGTCCCCGCCAGGTACAAAACTACAGACAAATTGCTTTTCTTTTTTTGAGCTTCAGTCTATTCATCTATAAGGAGATAAGATGTTTGACTTTATATTTAGTGATTCGAATGTTCAGATATTTTCTCCTCCATAAGTAGAGTTCCAAAATGCAATCTTCATACCTTTTACACCCACTTCAGTGGGAAATACAGTCTATCTCTGTTTTAATCGGTAATAATTTTGGCTGCAAGTAACGGAAACTTTGACTAAGAGTGACTTAAATAAACAAATGTTTATTCTTGTATAATGTGAATTCTAGGGGTGAACAGGTGCTGGCTTTAGTTCAGCAGCTCAATTATGTCAGGACTGCTGCCTCTAGAGTTTTCTTATCTTTTTGCTTTTGGTGGTGAGTTGGCCACCACGGCTATAACAGCAAATCCTCTTTCAAGGCTGCAGTAGAGGGAAAGTTGTAGGTCGGGGAGAGGGAGTAGATGGTAGCAGCTGCATCTGCTCCTTTTTTTGAAGTACAAAAACTTTCTCCCAAACCTTCCCAATAGATTCATGCTTAGGTCTGATTGGTCCAAACTATGTCACATGACAAATCCCAGGCTCGAGGGAGGCTGAGGAAGTGAGTGCAGTAAAACTTGGCTATCATATGATTAGTGAGGTCCAAAATGTAATTGCATAAAACGCAGGACTGTATTGCTTTAGGATTAAGAAAAATAATATTTTTTTTAGTCTGTGTGTACTGTTACCCAATAGTAGTCAAGCATTTATGGGATTTAGCTGGCCACCCACTGAACTGAGAAAATCTCAGTCACTTCCTAGTCACATCTCTTCTCCTGAAGAACTTCAACCCACAGATGGGAGCTGGGAAGAGCATGGGAGCCAATTCTCAGTTGTGACTGTGTTTTATTGTGGGGTGTGTCATGATACCACAGAATTTTACTTTATAGAGTTTGGCTCTACTGCGAAGGCAAGCTATAGGAGAGGGGAAGAGATATTAAGTTATCTTAATACTTAAAAGATGTTGAATAAGTGGATGAATGAAGGTGCAGAAGATTATAGTCTATTTTTAATACAAAATATTAATATATCCACATATGTAATAAGATGAAAAAACATATTTGATATAATACTTCTCATAAATACTCTGCGATTTGGGAATCTGTTGCGGTAATGGTGTTGTAAAGTTTGTAATTGAGGTTCTAAATGCTATGCCTGAATAAAAGTTTAGGATCAGTAAGTTGTTATTTAAGGAGCCTGGTTAACTGGATGGATTTTGTTTGCCTGAGCAATGAAATAATAGGCATAAACAAACTTTGAGGCAGAGATAAATTGTTCTACAAAATAGGGCTGGCCTTATATGACAAAAGGGGAAATAGGTAAAAAAAAATATTTAAGTTACTTTAAAAAAAAAAATGCCCCCATGAGACATTTTATGTAAGAATAATCCCTGAACCAGGAGTTCGACCTTCACATTACAGACTATCCATAGTCATTAATTAACAGCTTTAGTTAAGATTCATCTTGTCTCTGGTCCTCGGTTTTTCTCATTTGTAGAATGGGAGCATATAATTTTAAAAATCCTCAAATACATTATTTGAAGTACATACTGACATTTTTGAAAAAGACCAAGGGAATGATTGATGAGCATAAAATACGCTGGGTATCATTTTTAAAGTTGGTATTATTTTCCATTTTGAATTTTAGAATATTTTGGGATATCTCTGTTAAAAAAATTCTTTTCTTGCAAAGATAATAAACTGTCATCTGGAGTCTCCAATTCAAGTGACTCTCTATTTTAGAAGGATACTATATAGTTCCTTGCACACTTTCTGAGCAAGGAGAAGAAATCTCTTTCATTTCTATTATAATTCTTAAGTGAGAAAAATGTCAGCATTTTTAGGATTGTCATAGATTCCTGATATGTCATAGAAGAGGGAAGGAACTTAGCACTTGCTATCTCTTCCAAGTAATGCTTCTCACATTAAAAAGAGGTCTCAAAAAATATAAGTAAACTCTACTATTTAAAATGCACATACTGCATTTAATAATTTTTTAGATTTTCTAGAAGAGCATACTTCCAAATCCTACAAAGAACCATTCTCATGTTTTTATATTGACATTTCTGTTTTGACTTAATAACTTTATTACTCAGGTTGACTTCTCACTATTTCTTGATCTGAATGTTTTTGCTCCTCGTAATTTCAAAAGTAGAATGAATCCATAAAAAGAAAGATTCAAGATGATTAAAGATGTTACAAGAATTCAATGCTGACCTGTAAGGTAATTTTAAAAGTTTCACAAATATTTTTTCAAACAATATCTTCTCTTGAATAGGGACTTCACTTGTTCTATTCACTGCTAGACTGGGAACCCAACAAATGCTTATGAGTGCATGAATAAATGAACAAATGGCAGCTTTGACTGAGAAATGCTAATTTAGATTTAGAATGTAATATATATACATAAAATATATAATAAATATATTGCATATTATATTTATTATATATTTGTATTTATATATTATTAATTTATATATTTATAAATTATGTTAGTTATATTATTTATATATTGTATATTGTATATATAATTTATATAAAATATATGTGTATATTTAACAAAACTATCCTAGCACTTTTGTTAAAAACTCACTCACAGTTCCTAATGTGCGCATGTCACACATTACTATACAACATACTTCTACCATCCTCTTTCTTATACTCTCTCTTGGCCTCATCTGTTTCAGGTTCCAGATGCCTGTGAGGTGACCATTTTAAAGGATCACTCTGATTGCTGTCAGAAATGGGTGACCATTTCTATAGGTTCCAAACAACTGCACACAGGTGCCATCTGACAGCCTTTTGGCTCTCGTCCCAAGGCTTCTCCGTTGATGATCAGGCATGGACCGTGGAGTACTGTGCTGGGCACCGAAGCATGTACAGCTGGAACTGTGGAGGACTTAGACCCCATGGGGTGAGTTTTGATCAATTAGAGATGGGAAGTGGTGGATATATTTGCCCTTCTCTCCCCCACAAGATGAATGGTGACAAGATGGAGCTTATTCAGCTTCTTAGGGGATGCTGCAGTGAGATTGGGCAATCAGTCTCACTTACAGGTGGCCAGCTTAATAGTGGCTACTGTGGGGTCTCTCACTTTCCTATACCACCTGCCTGTCCTTTAGCTTCCTCGGAGTACACTTCCTGGTAAGTTATCTGCACAAGCCTTTGCCTCAGCCTCTGCTTTCTGGAACACCCAACTAAGGCAGTTCCTAATGTTTGATTTAGGAGGCAGGTTCTGTATCCAGTTTGCTTTTTTTTATTTCCACCTGTCCACAACCCAAGCCCACTGTATTCTTTCACCAAAGGAATCAAGTGTTCTAGAAATAATAAAATGATCAACCTGTGGCAGAGTAATATTCTAAGATATTGCTTTGTGTTCTTCCTCTCCCCCTACTCTCAATCAAACTTGCACACAGGACTTTCTACCAAGAGAGAAGATACTTGTAGGACTTTTCCTTTTCCATCATTTGTTCTCAGAGTCAAAGCATTTTGAAGAGCTAGGCAGCTAGAGGAGTCAGTCTTTGAGAATAATTGGAAGGAAAAAGGTAAACTTTGCTGAGATACTAAAAAGAGGTCAGACTGAGTCAAAAGCAATAGTGGGAGTCATAAACAAAAGTCGGTTATTTCTCAGGGGACATGGGGTATCCTAAGTGCACTGTGGAAATAGGCTTATATTTCTAAAGGTAGTGGTCCCATGAAGAAACAACGGAACCAGATTTTCCAGTTTTTCTGGCCCTACTTGTTTATCAGAGAACCTAAGAAATTACAATGCTATAGCTTGTGTTAAGATTATGAATGATGGAGGCAATTGCCAAATCAACTTGGATACCCGCCCCTTCTCTTTGGCAAGGGTGACCCTTTTTTTGAGAAAATTCTTATTACTCTTGGAATCTACATTAGTATGGAAAGTCACAGTTGACTATCAAGTCTGGAGAGGAGGAATCTGAGGATATTGACTAATTCTTAATATGCACGCATCTATATTGTGCCAGGCACAATGTCAGGATTTTTGCATACATTATTGTACTTAATCCTCATTACAACTCAGAGAGAGGGGTATAGTCTACCTCTTTGTGAAGATAAACTATGACTCCCAGGCTACACAGCGAATAGGTTAGTATTGTATCAGTCAGATATTTCTGTATAGCTAGCAGCTGCAAAATCACTGTGGTAGGCAACAATAGACACCTCTCTTACTTGTCTGTGAGGTGGCTAGTATGGCTTTGTCCCATGTGTATCATTCTAAATTCCAGACTAGAGGTGCTTGCTACCCAAAGTATTTCTTCTTATGCCAATGGCAGCAGTATAAGCAAGCAAATCCAGTCACACAAGCACATTTCAAGCCTCTGCTTACATTACAACCACTAAAACTCATTGGAAAAAGCAAGTCACATGGCAAAGTCTAAGAGAGTGGAGAAGAACATACCTCTCATCAAAGGGCTATGATGAGGACATGGATATATGATACTAATACAGGACAGAGAGGAATTAGGATCAATAATTCAATTACCATATTGAGTATCAGAGACCATTTTCTAATACAGGTGTGTCTCATTCTCAAGCCCAAGTTTTTTCAGTCGTTCAGTCATGCTGGATATGGTGAAGGATGAATTTCTGTTCAATGCATATTTCATGGTACAGAATGGGAGTGACGTGGAAGGCTGTGTGAAGCATTGAAAAGCCATGTGCTCCAGGGCTCAGCCTTTAAAATTGTCTTCTCCTCCTCTCCTCTATACACTCATTCTTTTGGTGATCTTATATAGTCCCATGGCTTTAAGCATCATCTGTATACTGATGGCCGTCATCATTTATAGCTCTAGTCTGGACTTTCCCCCTGCACATCACATATACTCAACATCTCCATTTGGATGTTCAGTAGGCATCTCTAAACTTAACATGGTCAAAACTGAATTCTAATCATCTTACTCCAAACTTGCTTCCCTCATTGAGATTCTTTTCCTCATCTCAGTAAGTGGAAACCCTATTCTTCTAGTTGTTCAAATTGAAATCCTTGATCCCTCTCTTCCTTTCATGACCTGTATCCTATCACCAGCAAATCCTATCAGATCTACCTTAAAAATATTTCCAGAATCTGACCACTTCTCAACTTCTCCACTGCTATTGTCTTCACCCAAATTCCTGATTTGGTACCTGGTATATATTAAATCTCTTAATTGGCTTCCCGTGTCTGCCCTTTCTCCATAAACATATTTCTGATGGCAATCAGAGTGATCTTTTAAAATGTAAGTCAGATTTTGTTACTCTTCTATTTAAATTTACCATGGCCTCACTAATCAGGGAGAGTATAAGACAAAAACATTATAATGACTTATAATCTGCTCCTTCCCCCTGTTTCTCTATGGCCTCATTGCCCACTAGGCTCTCCCTTTCCACTCTTTTCCAGGAACATTGGCTTCCTGGTTAGTTTCCAACATCCAGGCTTGCTTCTACCCCAGGGTCTTTGCACGTGTTATTCTTTCTGCCTGGAAAGCTATTCCCCCAATATCTAACTGGCTTTGCTCAAATATCAACTTCTTAGTAAGCCCTGCCCTGACTACTCTATTCACTGTTTCAACACCCACCCTTTCCCCAATCCTGTTACTCGTTATTTTCCATGTTTGCTTTACCTTTTATTCACAGCATTTATAAATGTCTGCTCCATTTTTACTTTTCTAATTGTCTTCTAGGATGAAAGCTCAATGAAGACAGGGCCTTTTTTTGTCTGTTTTATGCACTACTGAATTCTCCATACTTAGAATAATGCCTGTCACATTGTGGGTGCTCTGCAAATACTCACTGAGTGGATAAGTGAATATTGGTGCTAACGGCACCTATAGTTAAGCAAGGAGGTTGTTATTAAGGAACACTTCTTGAGTTTCGTGAATTGAGGCATATATGCCCTATGCTGTAGGTTAAAGGGAAATGTAGTAGACACTGTAGTGTATTGTTCAAATTCTCCAAAACCAAGGCACGCATCTTCCCAGCTGCTGGGAAGGTTAGATGCTGAGGACTCCAGCTGAGATCTGTTCTAGGAATTGCCCTTATCAAAGAGAGATGAATCACCCAAGGTAGATCCAGGGGTATGAAGACCTGGCCTTTGTGCCTCTAGTAGGGAATACCTGAGCCTTATCTCAGCTTCAGAGCTACTTATGGGATCCACATTATAGTTCAACTAATTCCTCTATAGAGCCCTACTTCAGTTACTTCCTAATGAACCTTTTGCATGAAAATCTCTATCTGAAAGTATGTTTCCAGGGAACCCAACTCAAGACAGGGAATGGTTCCCTTACATTTTAAATTATTCATTCAAGTAATGTTTGTGAAATATTTACTATGTTCCTAGCACTGAGATAGACTCTGAAGGATACAATGGTGACTATGGTAGACCCAGCCCAGGTCTGTGTGGAGTTTATTGTCTTGCAGGTGAATAACTTGGGAAAAGGCAATTATGGTTCAGTGTGATACGAACATGTTGGGATAAGCTCAGGATGCAGAAGTTACCCATTACTGTTAATGACTATGTAGGACTGAAGCAGAGAATATGCAGGCAATGATGAGTGGTACAATATGTGGCTGGAGAGATAGGTGGGACTCTAATAAAAAATGAACTTGTCAGTCATATGAAGACATTTGGGCATAATCAGAGAATAAGGGGAATCTCAAATGTGATGAGACATTTTAAATAAGATGTTATCAGATTGGTTTTTGGAAAATATCTTGGTGATAGTCACTGTAGAGACTATATCAGCTAGATCTTCTGATAACATAAAATTATTGAAGGTTCTGGGTTTTCACAAGGCTGTAAGTCAATTTTTTCTTCCTTTCTACAAACACTCCTAGCTTTCTCCTTTAGTGACTTTTTTCCTTCAAGTATGGACTTATGTACATTTTGATCCGATTTCATTTTCCTTTAAGATGACTTCACTGGAAAAACAAGTTGGAGCATGTAAATAGAAAAAGGACATGAGAACTCTATGTGTATCTTGGGGATTGAGGTAGGAATAAGCAGTAAGTATACTGTGTAACTTGTGTCAGTCGATCCTCCGGAACATTTTGGATCTTAATTCACATCTATGGACCAGTCACTTCAAACATTTTATTGTTGTCTCTGTGAGTGTTCTATCATCTCTACTCAATTTTAGGTTCATTAAGAGCAGGGCTTGTGTCTTATACATCTCTCACTTTACTATGCACTATGCAAAATCAAGACCGTACTAGAGGTTCAGTTGATATAGTGAGTGAGTGTATCTAATGGATGGGAGATACTTTGACAGAAGAATGGTATGGGGAGCAAAACCAGGCAATAAGCAATAGTCATGGCTGGTTTGCTCTCTGTTCAAAATTCACCCAGAAAGTCTGTGATGGGGACAAAATATTAAAGAGTGAATATTATTTATAGCTTTTATCCTTCTGCCTTGTGTCATGGGTGGGAAGTTTTAGACAGTTGGGAATGAAAGGAGAAGAAATAATTGGGAGGGGGCAAACAGCAACAGTAATAAATGGGACTTTGGGGATAAAGATAGGTGAAGAAGATCTTTAGGATCTTTCTGTGTCATAAAATATAATATGCTTCTTTGGTGCAATTGAGCGGTTTTAGTAAATACTTAAATTAGTAATGCTTATTTGCATGTTAGATTTTATTTTTTTGTAGGAGATTATGCTGAGATGGGCATTAAGAAGGCCCAATTTATATGTTATACGAGGAAGCAGAGGGTTCTGTGTGCTTCTTAGAAAGACCTCTTTAAAACAGAGAATGAGACATCGCCCTTATTTCTTGAGATTGTCTGCCATATGCAAAAACTTTCTGTGGGTAAAATTGATCACAATGGATGGCACCAAAGTTTGTCTCTCAAATCCTTTGGGAGACATGTCTGGTCTGATCTCCAAAACTTCCAGTGAAACAGAATTGGATTCTCTTGGAACATTTCTCTCTTCCCAGTAGGGAACGCTTTACTTCCTCCTACTGCTCCCATCCTTCTGTAGATTTCAGCTCCATGCTAGGTTCTCAGAGATGCCACTGTCAGAATATGAGTTGCTTCTGCCCAGTATGTTGGAGTGATGAGTCATTCTGGCTGCTTCTTTCCTCAGATCTTTTAGCTTAATTATCACAATAACATTTTTGCCTCGTCCCTAGATTCTTCCTATGCCCTGTTCTGTGCTTTTGTCCTCTATCTTGCTCTCAGGGTCTGAGATCCCACCTTACTAATCTGTCAGGGGACCCTCCTTGTTTTTGCCTGCCTCTCGTCTAAATTTGGAGTTTCTCCTTGACCTAGATTAGTGCCTTGATCGTTCAGTACCACCTGACCAATATCTCTAATGCAAGTCTCTACTTCTAAAGACAGCCTGCTCCTGGATTGTCTGTCACTGAAGTATAGCACACAAGGGCTTTGGAGAAAAGGAGTTTCACACTCAAATTCAGGATCTACTATTCACTAGTTCTGTGACCTTAGACAAGATTCTTAACCCCTATAGCAATAATTCCTTTATCAGAAATAGGGAATATCAATACCACTTTGAAGAGTTATGATAAAAAAAATGAATGACTTGCAAAGGACTCAAAGAAACAATAATGAATATGCTGTTGCTGCCGCTGTTGCTGATCATACTCTTCTGTCTGCTCCTTTGAACATGGTTTGGCTTCCAATATTACTGATAATTATCTGGAATATCTTTTCTGGGTCTTGGCCTTTCCCAGGCCATTCTATCTTATCGTGGTCCACCAGGTCATGCCAAAAATACATTGAGATATGACAGCTGAAAATTTAAGTTCATGGAATTCCTGAGTATGTGTAGGTAGGTACTGGGCATCATGTTACAAAGAGGAAGAGGGTGGACAACTCTATCAATACCCTATTTGACACACTTTTGTCTCTCTGGTCTGTATTTGCATTAGGTTCTTACCAGAGTGGTGCCTCCATACTACTTTCACAACCTGTCAGATATTTACTGCACATCAATCACACCAGGCACCAAGGGGGTTACCAAGGTTAATAAGAAAAGAACTAACACCTACTCAGAATCCGCTGTGCTACAGCCATTGTCTCATTTACATCCTTTATTTAATTTAACCCTCAGAAAACCCTGTGAGACAGATTTTATCCCCATTTTATAGATGAGTAATCACGAGTTTCATGAGAAACAGATATGAGACTTTAGTAGCTATATGTTAGTTGAGACATCTAACCAGAAATGTACAATAGTAACTAAGTTTTGCCCTGTTAATTATTTGGATCGGTCCTTATTTTGTCAACATATATTTGCAGAAGAAAATACCTGAGTGGCATGCAGAAGCCATGTCCAGAGAGGTTACATAAGTGGTTCACTGACCCAGCAACGGAGCAGAAAGATTGAAACCTAGATCTCCTGTTTTTAGATCAGGGATTTTGAAAAGAGAAGGAGGAAAAAAACCTATAGTATTAAAACACCAAATTAAAGTAAAATGCTTTTTCCAGCATTTCAGAATTACTTTTCGAAGTCTGTCCCTGGATCTTCTTTGCTTATATTTCTGTTTTTATTCATGACAAAGCACTCTCACACCTATCATGTTGTGTAAAGGGCCAGGCAGAATAAGGGAAATCCATTTGGTTTGTTTGAGTATAGGCTGTTGCTCTTAGCCATTTGAAAACTGTCTTGTGAGGTTTAGGGGCTTTCTCTCTGCTTTGTTTTAAAAGCTTTGCTAGCAAACCTCTCTCAATCAGGAGTTTCTGTTTTCAGATCTCACCATTAAAATGACAGTTTGCCTCTGGGGAGGCAGGGGTCCCTGATGCAAATGCGGAGTATAGAAGGAAGCAGGAATCTCTGTGCCTGCTGGGGCTTGCTGCAGGCCAGCTCACTCAGCTGACCACGATCCTATCTGCTTTGCCAGGAATTGGCCAGCACTGAAGATCAACAGAGACTCTGCAGCAAACTGCAAAGTCAGCCAAGTTCACCCTCAACTCCCTGCCTTCTTACCAAAACAGGGAATAATTCTGACAAGTTGCCAAAAAGAATTCTTTCTCACCCAGAGGGCTCACTTTCCTAGGTATTTACATCTTTTAAGACTTTAATTCTTGCTTGTTAAAAAAGAGAGTTTATTGGAGGTGTATTAGGTACTTAGTCATTAGCTGGGGGAATAACCCTTGTGGCTGAGAAGTCTCAGAAAGGAAGTTCTGGAAATTGTTAGACCTGGAAGGAAGACTGCCTTCCTGTTTTTTGTGTATTTTAGAGTGTTAGCTCTTTCTCACAGTTTCCCTTCTGTTATGGCTGAGTTGTAGTCTCCCTCAAAATTCGTATGCCGTTGTCCTAACCCAAGGAACCTTAGAATATAGCAGCATTTGGAGATAAGGTCTTTAAAAAGTTGAATAAGTTAAAATTAGGTCTCTGGAGTAAGCCGTATGTCAAATTTATTTGTGTCCTTACAAGAAGAGGAAATTGGGACACAGAGAGAGACACCAGAAACATGTACACACAGAGGAAAAGACCGTGTGAAGACAAAGAGAGAAGGCGGCCGTAGGAAAGCCAAGGAGAGGCCTCTGAAGAAAACAAACCAACTGATACTTTGATCTTGAACTTTGAGCCCTCAGAACTATGAGAAAATAAAGTCTGTTGTTTAAGCCACTTGGTCTATGGTAGTTTGCTGTGGCCACCCTAGCAAACTAATGTACCTTCCCTTCTGCTGCCAGAGTCTCAGAAGCCAAAATGTTGGCTCCATCTCCCCTGTTGGTTTCCCCATCCCTTTCAGAAAATTCCAATAGTCTAAACTTTTTGCAGTTTCTTTTTGTCCTTCTGGCATGCAAGACATCAGATGAAGGAACCAAAAGCAGGCATTATCTGAAAGGCCTCTTGCTGGTGGTAAGGAATGTAATAATACAGTAGTCTCAGAATTGGTATATTATCTTAGGAGAGATATACTGGATATATATGTTCCTAAGATAACATGTGGCTCACTGATGTTTTAAAGTGTCAACATCCTTACGTGGTTGTGTGAGAGAGGACAGGACATGGATTATCATGGAATGATACATAGTATGGAAAAACAGATAACCCTGATGCTAATTACAGAATAACAAAGCAAAAAGAGAGGAAAACCCAAAACTTGGGTTGGCTGTGTATAAGAAATACTAATTACAGTCATTTATGTGAAACTGCTCACCATCGATAGCTAATTATCATGCAGCACAATAACATTATGTATATCATTAAATATGTATCAAATTAGTTTTATTTGATTACAATAATAAATTCCAGAAACATAGAGTAGAAGGCATCGAAAGGTCCTGAGAGATCAACATCTAGATCTAGCTCCTCATTTCACAGATTAGGACACTGAGGCTGGTATGCGGTAGCTATTTATGGCAATGCTGGGACTGAAACATATGTTTCTGGCTTTTCAACTATGCTTCTTATGAGAAATCTGCCTGAGGCTAGAGCCAGAAATCAAGAAAGACTGTGTCCTTCTTGACTGTTCTATTTAAGTAGTACCTGGCCCAGGCATTATCACATTACCCTGTTGTATTTCCTTCACGTCACCCATCAGAGGTTGAACTTACTTTGTTTATTTGTTTGTCTTATTTCCACTGCTGTAGTCCTAGCATAGACTAGGTGCTCAATAGATATTTCTCAAATGAAACTGATGAGTGAATGATTCATTGAGAGACTCTGGTAGAAGGATCACCTTAGAAACATGGAGTCAGGACACGATCGGACCTGGAGGCTGGTGCTGAGGTTTCCCAACAGCAGCTTCTCTGTCTTTCTGCTATTCATGCTTGATTGTAAGAATCATCTGAGACACCTGTTAAATATACAGATCCCCACGCCCTTCCCTGGACGGACAGATTTGGTGGGCCTCGATAGGGTTCCAGGAACTTGTATTTTTTTTTTTAACAAGCACTCCAGGAATTTGTTATGCTCAGTATATTTAGAAAGCACTGATTAATATATTTGTCTCATCTTGAGAGCATGACTATCAACTCACAGCCTTAAAGAAGTAGAGAAAACTTTGATTCTAAGTAGTACTATAGAGAAAATGCCATGTTTAGAGACTATTGGATTGTTTAAAGAATCTATTGGTGGTGATATGACAGGTAGCATCTGAGAAAAAAAGAGCACTACACATTCTCTTAGCAAATTATGCCGTGTCAGGTCCAGTGCTAGGCGCCGGGGGCAGGGGAGCATCAATGGAATGAGAGACACAAAATCCCTGCACACAGGGAGCTCACCATTTAATGAAGTGACAGATGAGAGACTAGGCAATTCTTTCCAGTCTTTTCAAAGTATTATTTACATAGAGTAAAATTTACCATTTAAATGTATAGTTCTGGGATTTTTGAAAAACACAGTTTCATTCCCCTAAAAATTTCCCTTGCATCCCTTTGTTAAGTTCCACGGTGACCAACTGTCCATTTTTGCCTGGGACTGAGGGGTTTCCTGGGATGGAGACTCTCTGGTTAAAACTGGGACCGTCCAGGTGAACTGGGAGTGTTGGGCAACCTCTCCCTCTACCTCCAGCTATCTCTCACTGGTGTCTCTCTGGCATCTTAACGTGCAAGTATACCATAAAGGAGCATGAGGGTAGGTGAGGGGAGATTGGAAGTGACACAGCTGTTGGCAGTGGTTTGCACTGAAGGATCCCAAAATACTGCACACTCTTAGTGCATGACTCATTTTAGCTTGGATGTATAGCCCTGAAACAGTGCATGGACATCAGAAAGAAGTCAGTTGGCGCCTTGTAGGAACACAGCAGGTGAAAGAGGAGGAAAAGAAAATGTAGATCCAAGGCATCAGAGAAATGCCTACTCTCATTAAAAAGTACCTAGGTTAAGAACATCAGATCTAGCTTTTATAAAACGTCCAGAGAAAGCACCACTCACCATCAACTGTATAAAACTAATTTCATCTCCTTGAGAAGGCAGGAGCCAGAGTCACTTCCAGTTAATGAAAAACTTAAGGTGGGCAAAGTAAAATAGTCTCACCTCGACTCAGGAGGATATCTTTAAGCAGTGACAGCAAATCCAAACTCTTTCCCCCTTTCTTTGCCTTTTCCAAGAATAGACTGCAAAACCCAGCCACATTTCAAAAGAATACTCATCTAACAGCTCTCTCTGCAGTCTCTCAAGCTCCTGACATTTTCTCCAGGTCAGAGACACTACATGCAAATACCTGTCTGTCTATTCATGTCCTGCCATTCAGGCAGTGAGGCAAAAAATCTGGACTCAAACCTTGCCTTGGGATAATTGCTTAGCAAACAGGATGCACATAATCCATTTTCATTATTAATACTCCAGTTAGGAGTTAGGCTCTGTGTTTGGTTGCTTGTAATGAGAGGTGCCTTACAATGGAGGTGATGAAATCTGCCATTCAGCTCACAGTACTGCGAGGAGGCAAAGAAACCCCTCCTGTGGCCAATTTAGATTCCAGACATTTCTATTCCCCATAAAGCAGTGGGCTAGATGGGCCCTCTATTGAAGAGTGGGACGTGCTGATTTTCCTGCCTGGGTGATTCTGGAAAAATGTTTCGCCTGCTCATTTGCTTATTGTATATTAGGCGTTCTTAATCGGGGTCTGATAGCTCCTTCGAAGGTGTCTGCCCCATGTGATTGCACACCCAGGGAGCAGAAGTGCTGGCATGAAGTAGAACAGAGTTTGAAAGGGATTGTCAAGCAGGGCTAATTCAGATGTAACCAGCACAGCCCTTGTGGCTGGCTCAACCACACAGCAGAAACTGGTTAGTTCTGAAAGGTTATTTTTTTAAATTCTTGAACTAGGGGGGTTTCCTGATAAGAGTTAAAGGACTTCTTGGTGAAATCTGTTCTCGTTCTCGTGTAACTTTCATTCCATCTCAGTGGAAGATGGTTTGCTATTAAAAGAAAAGATAATCCATTATCACTATGAGTCTTGAACTGCCATGGGGAAGCCTGCAGCTGACTGTGAGGAAAAGCTGATAACTTGCATTTAAAGAAAAAAAAAAATCAATTGCCAGTTGGTATCTTGCCATCAGTCAGAAATACACCATAAATCTGTCCACGGGCAGAGGGACTAGGTCCCTTGGAAGATTTGCAATGGGATTTGAAGGCTTCTTATTGACCTCCAGGTGATTAATTTGAACCCAGTTTGGATCTGCAGTGACTGAGTTGGTTATTTTTGTCAAGTTCTTTGGTGACAGGTGTCTGTGTTACGAGAAACAAATTGGCACTAATTGGGCACTCCTGTTGGCATCTTGGCAGGAGAGAACAACAATGGCTTGATTTGGGAAACTGCACATTAACAGGAAAAGGACACCTGTGCTGGACATACCCAGTCTGTCTTGTCGTTTATTTGTTGTTCGTTTGTTTCAGGAATATGAGACATGGTAATAAGTGTGGCAATTTTTACCAGCATTCTCACTCCTGTCTACCCCCAACGCTTTCTCTCTCTCTCTCTCTCTCTCTCACACACACACACACACACACAGTATACTAATGATAGGTCTATCACTCTGTTTATCCAAGATCATCAATGAGAGATGTTGGCCAGTGACCCCACTATGATCAAGACATAACTTGTCAGTGGGCAGGGTTATTTTATTTATTTTTTATTTTTCACCTGTACCTGGTACCTGGTCTGGCACATAATAGATGCTGAATAAATATTTGTTAACTAAATATATATTTCTTGAATGACTGAATGACTGATCCTTTTCTCTCTCTCTCAGAACTGTTAAGGCATGACAATCCTTTCAAGTAGAATTCTAGACATTTAGAGTTGGACAGGACCTTAGCAATCATCTGAAGAAACAGACACTATTCTTCAGATAACGAACACTAGGGCTTGGCGAGGTGAGTGACTGAGCTGACAGCAGAATCTCTGTCTTCTGAGTCCTGGTGTGCTGCTATCTCAGCACTCCTTTGGAGGAAGAATGATTTCAGAACTCAAACCATTGCTGCTAATGAACAGCACAACGGACCATGAATAGAGAAGCCTGATTTCCATTTTGGGATTCTGTCCTGATTATGTGGCCTCAAGGAAGTCACTTAGCATTATTGGGTTTCTGCTGTTTACAGTCTATTTGGGGAGATAGACAAGTAACCAGGCAATTACAATAAAGAATGCCACATCTGAATAATAGAGGAACAACCTGGAACACATGGGCAAAAAATACTAGCACCATTTTGAGGGTAAATTATTTTTCATCTCTAAATAATCAGTACATTGAATTAGAACATGTAAAGCTCGTGAGAGGTGGCCCTTGTTTTAATGTCTTAAGGGCCCATGTGGTGATTTCAGAAGTGACTTGCCCAGCAGACTCTAATGACCCGCCAGGGGTGGGGGTAGAGGTCAAGTTGTTCTGTACCAGAGGAGGTAGAGTGATTTGTGTTTTGTAATTAAGAGGAGGTAGGACAGAGGAGGCTAGATTTAGGTTAGTGCAAATTAGAGGAGTCCTATTCTTACTTACAGTATCTTCCCTATTGGTGGCATCTACATGAATCTACATGAATCTTCAGGACTGACTGAAGCTTGAGTTCTCACTGTGAACCTGAAGCGACTCCTTGCCACCTTGTGCCTTTGCAATAATGTTTTAGAGATAGAAGTCTAAAGAGAAAGGAAGATGTAAGATGGCTTCTTGGCTGTAGATAAATTAAATATTCAGTTACCGATAGTAAGGGACACAGAAATAGATGAAGCTCTTCAGCTCTTCCTCCAGGAACTATCTCATTCAGACTTTTGCTACAGCAAGTAGCCAGACCGATGAAATTGAATACACTTATCTTTTCTAATGCAGATGCTCAAAACTACCATTAAATGGACAGAATGAAAAAAGATGTGTTCTAATCAGAAAAAAATGTATAATGATCTCATAGCATCTTCCTGAGAAGTTTCAAAGAAAGACTCAAGTTTGAGCAACCAGCAGCCAAAGAAGAGACAGCTATGCTGAAAGACGAAAACTTCTGTGGCGAGTAGCTCTAGTCCTGAATTGGCAGGTATATACCTTTCAATTTAAGAGTGTTAGAAAAGGCCAGAAAAGATTCTGCTAGACTTGGCCAAATTCACACATGCTAAAGAAGGAGATGGGACTTAGCAACTCACTCCAGCTTAGGAAATGATCTCACCATTAGAAGATCTTCTTATTACTGTATATGTAGTAATTCTTATTGCAGATTGTGGCTATTGAGTAGTGTGGCATTATAGAATGGCTCTGAAATGGAAGTCCACTTTGCGATGCTAAGCTGAAAGGGGAGATACTTCCCTTTGTGTAAACTCTAGTCTAGTAATAATAGCAGCAACGATAACAACATCCAATATTTGTATAGTTCTTACCTATATAACTCTATATTAACTTGGTCCTCACAATCCTATGCATAGGAACCTATTATCATCTCTTCTCTATAGATGAAAAAACTGAGGCACAGAGCAACTGAACGACTCGTCCAAGGTTATACGACATGTCAAGAGCCAGGATTCAGACTGATGGGCTCTAGCTCTGGAGATTATGTTGCTAATGACTACACCATTACAAACTTATAAACAGGTATAGGAAAAATATGCATAAGTTATTCTCAGACAAGAAAAGCAGCTGTTTTTCTTGTCTGAGAAAAACGGATAATGGAAGGAAGCCGTTATCATCCTTTTGACCTTGGCCATACAGATGATGAGAACCTGGTAGACTATTCCTGTGTGGCAGGGGGTAGGACATGTTTACCATGGGGGATAGACGCTGGTGTTTAGAGGAAAGGAGGTAGTTTGGCAAGGCTCTGTAAAAACGTGCCATCTCCGAGGACAATGCGCAGTTACAGGAAATTAGCAACCTGTATTTTGAGACCTGGTCTGGTGCAGACTGTGTCTGGTATGCTGACAGCTTCCTGCTTCTCCCTTTCTCTCCACTGAGGCCTGTTTCTGGTGTCAAGGGAGCTTGCTCCATCCAACTAAGTACAACCTGCCTGACCAGGAGATTTAATTTCTCAAAGGGCAGCCATTGATATATGCCCTAGCCTCCTTACATTCTGATGGGTGGGTTTGGAGGTATGGTTCACAGTTTTCTAGAATGAGTCCTGTAGGATTAAGCTCAAGGTGTTCTCAGCAGTAACTCACTCATTAACATACTTTTTATTGGTTTTTCTTACTTCCGTGTCTTACCTCCCAATCCCTCACATATACTGCCTGGGATCAGTTCTCAAATGAACTAACTATGCCCAAGTCCATGTTCCAGGCTCTGCTTGTGGGGGAAGCCAAATTAGGACAACTTTGGAAAGAGTGCACATGCCCCCCTGGAGCTGACTGTGGTGGTAGCAGGAAGGCCCAAGGTTAAAGACTTCCCAGGAACAGGAAAGTCAGAGGAGAGTCTCCTCTGCACTCAAGGGCTCCCATGTAGAGGCTGGGAATTCTAGAAATCAGAATGTGTTCCTTCACTAAAGGGAGCGTTTGCTTTCCTTTACCCCACACTTTTTTTTTTTAATTAAAGGAATCCATTCCAAAGCTGAGAGATTCCACAGACTATGCTTTAATCAAGTGAGTAACTGAAAAGATTAGCTTTCTGAAATAGATGACTGTCTTTGGTACAATGAGCCCAGAAAACAGACTGATGAGACGGATACACCACAGGTTAGAAAATACCCTCAAAGCCTCAGTTCCTTGCAGTTTGAAAACAAAATGAAACTCCTTTATGCAACCATCTCCAATCAGCAAGAACTCTAGGCCCTTTCCTGAGAAGCAGAGGTGACAGGATGTCATGGTCTGCTCCTTGCCTTGTGTAGTTTTCATTGGCGGGTGACTTTATGCATGGCTTTCCTGTGTGCAGATCTCTGCAGCAGGGGACCTATAGCCTTGTTAATGCCTGACTTTCATGAATGAAAGGGGGCCTATTTGTATGTGATAGGGTAGAGAAGAAGCTGGTGGTAACCCAATGGGTTTCCAGAAGAACAATTTTCTCAGTTTTCTGTGGGAGACTCTAGTCAAGCAAAATATGACATCCGTATAAGATACTCAGGCTATGACTCAGGTATTCAGTCACCAAGTTTTAGTTCCCAGAACACAGAGAGCTTTCTATGCTGTTGATCTACAGTTGATTATTTCATTCAGTTCTGGAAATCACACTTTGATAAGGCTTTGACAAACTGGAGAATGTTCAAAAACCTAGAAACCATGACATATACAGTATAAAGTATAAATTTTGGGGTGTTTTCCTCTGTCAGTGACAACTGCATCCTTTCTCCATTCAAGCTTAGAAGCAATTGAGAAATACAGAGGGTTCCAACTATCATCTTTATTTTTGGCAAAACTACATTAATGGATATGGTTTAGACTAGCACCATCTAGATTTTGGGAGTTATGCTTGCAAAGATTGAACTAATGAAATAGATACTGACACAGCCCATGAAAAGGGGCATCTGTGGTCTGCCTCATAACTATTGAGCACAGAGGGAAGGGACAGAGACGGTCCTTCAGCCATGCCTCTAGTAGGCAGCACAGGGCCTTGATCCGGGTCTTCTTACTATCTCATCTCTCTAGAGGTCTGCCAAAGAGATGGTCAACCAGAGGCTCAGCCTCCCATGTTCAGGACTTGTATCAATCTCCCCATGTACTCCTCTTTGAGGGGAAAATAGAGGGGACAAGTGAAACAGTCCTTTTCAATACTCTAAAGGGTGAAAAGTCCTATCTGATGGGCCAGCATAAAATCATGGCAGAGGGAGAAAATGGTTTTGACAATAGAACATGTTTATCTTGGGGAAGAGAAGACTTAGAAGACATGACATTTGTCTTTAAGTATTTGGCAGTAGGTCATGCATAAGTGGGTAGAGTGAGTCCAATCACTTAAGTACAAAAGCAAACAAAAAAGAAAATGTTTTGTTAGTTCTCATTATTAGGTTAATTCTGTCCTCCCCGCAAAAGGCTTCCTTAGTCATAAAAGTTTTTTAAGCAAAATTGGGGTTGTTTGTAGAGATATTTAGTTATTGATTTGGGATCTGGAAAAATTTTCCTATGGTCTTTCTAAACTCTGAGATTCTTTGATTCCATGAAGGGCAATGTAGGTCAATACAAATCTGTCTTTTGAGTAGAATGAATAAAGATTGTTCTAAGCACAGATAATTCTTGAACATATATATGATTAAAACACAGAAAAAGAATAACAAGAGAATAGCCTAGATAATACAAAATGTTTTCTTCTAACTTCCTACCAAACTTTCCTTAATACATATCTTAGTCGATAAAATAATAGAAACTTCAAATCCTAGCCATGTTTTTCTCTTAGTACAAATGCTTTCAGGAGAGAAAAGGAAGACAACTAAGAATTCTGGGTGATTCACATTCTGAGAATCAGCTCGAAATAAATGTAAGCAGTTAAACCATTCCTATTTCACTTGTCCTCCTTCTCCATAAAAATACCTAAATGGTCCACTATATTTTTTAACACATCTGCTTTCCTAGAATAAAGAGCCTTAAGAATAAAAGGGCTACAGTTAGGAATAAATTGGGAGACACCAGGAAAGGCCCCTGCTTGAAAGTCGCTGACCTTCTCCACTGCCTACAAATTCTTTGATGAGAATTTATCCCTATCAAAATGAAAATATCACTGGAATAAAAAAAAAACAATAGAGCCCCAAGAGGGTTGTTTGCAGGACTTACTATAAATGACCCACAGAAATCAATGACATCTATATTATTACTGTTCTAAAATTAAGCTCTGATAATGAATTAGACCATAAGAGCTGAAAGCCAGAAGCATTTGCCTAGGGACAAAACATAAGTTTTTCTGTTTTATCTATGTTTGTATTCTCTTTAGGGTATACAGTTTATTTAGCTTCTAGTATGCCAAAGCAATACCTATCACTTAGAAATTCCTTTCATTTCTTCATTTTTTTCCCACATTGTATAGGTTTTTATCTATGAGCTCATTGAATGAGGGACTAAGTCTTATGTTTCTATACTTCTAAGAAGCTGAGTAGCCAAACAGAAAGATCATGAACTTTCAAGTTGGACCAAACTTGCTTTGAATCCTACTTAGCCATTTTGAAAGCTCAATTTCCTCCTCTGCAGGAGCTTCTGGCAAACTATTTTATCTAGATATCTGACCCAGTGTTTAGCACAGTGTCAAGAGTCCACTAGATTCTCCATAGGAGTTTGTTGAATGGTTGTCAACTTGCTTGACAATAAACAGGATTGGTCTGAGGTACTGGGAGAAGGACAAGAAAAAGAAAGGAAAAAGCAGTTGTGTGGTATAGGGCAAGCTGTCCTCTGCATTTACCTTGTTTGCTGACTTACTTAATGTAGCCTTAAGTTTATACTGTGTTGGACGTTTTGCGTTTTATTTCCTACACAGAGATATTTGGGTTAATCAACTACGATATGTTTAAAAGCGGGAAGGAACATTTGATACCCTTCTCCAACAAGTTTCTATTTTGTAGGGTTATGGCTCCAAATGTTTTTCCTGTTTTTACAATAAATAATTGCCTGGTATCAGTACCTAAGTGTGACATTCACCCTAGAAAACACTTCTGTTTGTCCATATCTGGCTTAAATTCTAAACTTCTTGATGGCAAACAACTTTCTTTGCCCCATGTCTAACTCGATCAGTGTCTTTTACTTTAAGTAACTGTAAAAACGACTCCAATGGTTTAAACAACGAAGGAAATTTATTGTCTCATATGACGAGTTCTGTGGGATACCAAGGGGATGTGGTTGCAGTGGTCTGCCCTGTGGGAACGGTATTTTTATCACTAGTATTGTTGAGAATTGTCAAGGCATGGTGATAATGGAAAGCAGACTGACTTGTAGGCAGTGCGATTATTGTTCTAATATTCTCCAAAGACAATGTACCCCCATTCGCCTGCTCCCGTGGTGGGCTGCTCCTACTGCTTCTCTTTGGGTACACTATTTGGAAAAGGATGTGTTTACCACCCTCCCTACTTGCTAACCAGGAAAGTAGTTTATAGAGGAGTGGTAGGGGCACAGGAAAGGTTTTACATTTATTTTATCTGTTTGATAATGTATCTAGTACTTTTATTTCTTTTTTAGTGTTATTTAAAACTGATTCATCTGAGATACTTTTGTGGGTTCAGAGGACATTCCCATCAATGGGGCCATTCTCCCAATTTTCTTGGGTGGTTATATCTCTTTTATGAATGGTCAGTCGTGAATCTTTTCTCTGCCCCCAGGAGACTAAGGTTCACTTCCAGGTTGTTGCTTTTAGGGTCCTCTGTTCCTAAAGGTGGCTCTATGATGATGTGGCATTGCTGTTTTTCTGCATGGCCCATGACTAGTACTAGGGAATCATGTATCTTTCACCCTGACAAACTCTGCATGTGCAGGTCAGTCTCAAAGTGCCAGCTCTCTCCTAGCTGGTAGCTCTTCGCATGCCCTCTAGAGGCAAGAGGCAAAACTGGCACCATGGCTTCCCCCACATGCCAGAAGGGTAGAGGAAGCCCAGCCTCTCTAGGTGTAAGGTGAAGCAGTTGCTACCCTCCCTGTTTCCTCTGGAAGGAAGGGGAACTGTGGCATGGTGACGAGTCTCTCTAAAAAAATATTGTCTCCAAAATACGCCTTCTCCTTCATGTTTTTAGCTCAAGAGTTATAGAGCTGATTTTTACAAGGTCTTTTGGAAGTGCTACACGAGGAGCTGTGGGTTCACCTTCAATGTACATATGCTCTTTGTCCTGTTGTCTCTGTCACAAGTAAAGTAGTGGTTGTCTTATCTTAACATCCAGTTACATAGACATGACAACATCCAACAGAAGAACAAGACACTCCTCCTGTGTGTCTAGGAATCTGTTTCCAGTTATTCTAGAAGGCTTCTTCTCATATCCCACTACTCATTACTGGGTCCTAGGTACTCTCCCAAATAGCTGGCCAAGAGAATGGTGATAACAAGAGTGGCTCAGACAACTTAATGTTTATTCTTGAGCCAGGAATATGGTCACCTCCCAGAGCACATGGCTATGGCAGAGAAAGGTGACACGTGATCAAATTGAGGGGACAGGTATCCAACGGCATCTGCTAATTGGCATGCAGTATCTGTCAAATGATAATGACTTTGGAAAGCTCAGAGTCAAGGATGCCTGCCAGTAAATTCAATCTACTTTAAAAATTACTAGGCTTTTGGAGGTGAATGACAAGTTAAGAGAAAGTATGGATGGGGCTGTGCAGATGGCTCCAATCAGAATGAATATGGGCTCGTGGCAAAGGGATCATTGGGGTTGTCAGCACGCTTATGGTTTCTGGCCTGTGAACAGATAGCTGGTGAAGGTCCCTCTGTGGGCTTTTCCTCTTTGGGAAATTTTCCCCATGGTAAAGTTGAAAGACCTCACTTTGAACTGCTGGAACGTACTTTTCCCTTGCTTCTCTGTTGACAACCCAAGGCTTCCCAGACAAGCTTACTAGAATTGCGCTCGATTTCATCTGTGGAGAGAACTCAGTCAAATGCAGACTGATACCCAGCATACTCTGGGGCCCTTGTGCCAAGCCCTTTTTCTGTCCTGACCTGTGAGATCCTGCATTCTGCTTCTCACTGTCAATCAGGCCAAATTGTGTCAAATTATGCAGTGCTACACTCAGCCACAAGAACCAGGTTGAGACCTACAAATTCATTTTCACATGCAACTTAAGCCAAGACTTTTTCTCAAGTGTGCAGTGGCGTTGAAAAGAAATGGGATGCTAAGGGCCAAACATGTGGAATAGGAGATTAAAACTCTGCCCTTTCCCTCAAATCCTGTAGTATCAGCCCATCGTGCCACCTGTCTAACCCTGATTTCCTTTTCTCCTGGGATAACAGTTTTTAAAGTACCCCAACCTCCACACTTGGGTTTTAAAAAATAAAGTTTTATTGGTGGGTTTCTATTTGTTTTGTTTTGAACATCACATACATTATCTCAACATTTTTCCCCAGGGCTTAATTTAAGATCTAGGTTATCAGTAACTCTAGACTGATAGCTCTCTGCAGAATTAATCATAACTTTTTTTTTTTTAAGCACCATTTTGGAGGGCAAGAGATGCAGTCTGGACATATAATGAAGGGGTTAAGAAACACATTCAACATAGTATACATATGTATGCATGTATAGCGATGTACTTTTATAATTACAAATTGAATAGACATAAGATATTAAATATTTTATGTCTATAGCTATGTGCTATATCTAACTCAGGAGAAAAAATAGTAGGAAGGTAATACTCAAGTGCTGAAAGTTTTCACAGCTGCATTCCTTGAGCCTATTTGCTATCAGCCCCGATGAGTTTACTTTTTTTGGAAGAGGTCTAGGTGGGCTCAGAGTGGGAGGAGAATAAAAAGAAGATCTGACAACTGAAGCAGCTCACTGCTCATTGATTTATTCCTGGAACCTTAAAGTTCTTAAAACTGAGATCCTTACCTTGGTTGTTCCCCTGACAAATTCTAGATTTGGTTCTTTCTTGGAGAGCAGGGCAGATACCATTCCATCTTGTGACATCCCAAAGTGGATTCTTTTGAGGAAATTAAGTGAGAACCTGATTGTCATGAATTCCTAGTCCTCGTTTCTGCACGGCCAGAGGCTCCTCTCCCTACACAGTTCTCAGATTCTTGGAGTTTTCAGAGTTGCACTAAATTGTATGTAGTTTGTACATTTCTGCAGCTAATGTTAAGGAGAGCTAATATATATGTAGTGCTTCTTACGCATTTCTACCCTGTTCTTAGGGTAGAAGTTAATTCAGATACATACAATCATTATTTCCATTTTACAGATGTGAAAACAGAGGCATAGAAGGTTAAGTAACTTACTCGAGGTCCTACCACTGGTAAGAAGTGGACCCAGAATTTGGCAGTCTGCTTTGGGGTCTGAGCTCATAACCTGCCATGCCTTCTACACTCTGCCATGCTATGCTTGTTTTGCATTCAGAGGCAATAAGGAGCAAGGTGCTTATACGGATGAGAAGTCATAGAACTAGAAAGAAGCAGCATTTGGGAGTCCAGATCACTTTCATTCTTCTCTATATCATATAGGTATGTCAGTTGCAACTGAGGTGGGGGAGTCTAATCTTGGTATTTTGATACACAGACATCACACATCTAATAGAAGAACAGGAGATGCTTTTCTATGCTTCTAGAAGCCCCTTCCCAGTCACTCAGAGGTATGTGGTGAGTCATACATAGAGTATTCTCAAATGGCATCACTAGACTTGAACCGCTCAGTCTTCAGTGATGGTTCTTATTAAGGACTGATAATATGTAAAGTATGTCTCTTTAATAACCATTGTTGGTAGGGGACATGTAGGGAGCAGGTGCAGGAGGGAGGATAGTGAGACAGAGAATTAGTATAAGGACTATCAAAAGAGAATAAGATTGGATTTCACCCCTCAGACTCAGGAGGGCCCTTCTAAACTTGCCCCTTATTCTGCTCCCAAATAAAACCTTCCTGTCAGTCAGCCAAACACCCTTTCCCACATCTCCTGAATGTGTAAGCTCTGCTTCTGAGTTACTGCTCCCTCTAACTGGAGCCCTCTTTCCCATCCTTTCTTGCTCAGAGAGTCTTACACAATCTTTACGACCCACTTAGATTTTCACCTCATCTGCACAGTCTTGTCTTAACACTTTCATTTCTAGGACTGTTCAAAGATGGTTGGGACTTGGCAGAACAGGGTCGACGTTCGCATCTGAGGATGTGTGATTAGGCATAAAAATCTATCTGTGGTCCAGGTGGCAGTGTGTGGGTCAAACTGTGGGCCAAGTAACTGTGGTTTGTGAGAAGACTCTGAGAGCTGTTTTGGAGCTGAGCCTGAGTTCTGAGGAAGTCAAGAGATGCCTACGTTAGAGCCAGAGGGTCAAACAGCCAGGTGTGGTCAAGAAGAGCAGGCATCAGAAGCATTCTTCTTAAGCCTAATTGTGCCCATGTGATAGGTTTCACCCAGATGGACATCACTCTCTTCTCCAAATTCCACCAGTGTACTTACTCTATCATTCACATGGTATTTGATCATTTATACCTTTGTTATAGTAATAAATGTTTTCTGTGTGTTGTCTCTCCAAGCTCCATGAGAACAAAGGATACACACACACACATACACACAAAGACATACATACATGTGTGTGTATGGAGATAGAATATATATATATATATATATATATATATATATATATATATATATACACACACACACACACACACACAAAATCTTTATTTATTTATTACATAAATATTTATTATATATATAAAGATTATGTATATAATCTTTAGTGTAGGGATTATGCTGTGTATATCTGGTAGCCATGCTAAAAATAGCTCTTGCATGAATGAATCACAGCAATTCTGTCTGTTATGGGTTAAATTGTTCCCTTGAAAACAAAAAATAGATACGTTAGAGTCTTAACTTTCAGTACCACAGAACGTGATCTTATTTGGAGATAGGGTCTTTAGAGGTAATCGAGATAAAATGAAGTCGTTAGGGCAGGCCCTAATCCAATATGACTGATGTCTTTGTAAAAAGGGGGAAATTTGGGCACTGAGACAGACATACATAGAAAGAAGACAGTGTGAAGAGACAGAGGGAGAAGATAATCATCTATAAACCAAGAGGAGAGGCCTGGAATGGACTCTTCCTTCATAGCTCTCAGAAGGAACCACCTTGGACTTCTGATACCTTGATCTTGGACTTCTGGCCTCCAGAACTGTGATATAATAAAATTCTCTCATTTGAGCCACTTAGTCTGTGGAACTTTGTTATAGAAGCCCCAACAAATATACTATTATTTATTGAGTACTTGTTCTGTGTGAGGCACTGTTCTAATCGCTTTATAAGTATTAACTCCTTTAGTCTAACAAATTCTCCATCAGGTAGGTACAGTACAATATTATCCAGAAGAGGAAACTAAGACCCAAAGAAGTTAAGTAAATTGCCCGAGATACTCAGATAGTAAGTGGCAGAGGTAGAATTTGAACTGAGGTAGTCTGACTCCAGAATACTCTTAACCAGTGTCTCCTACTGCCACAGTAAGTACCCTTTATCTGAAAGACTGCAAACTGTGGGCTTCTGGCCATGGTTACTTCACATGTGTTTTGTTTGACCCTGAGGTAGACTATATTTTCCAAAGATGCATAAAACCACATACTCTCAACCTACATACTCTTACATGCTGTGACCTTGCCACTCCTCTCAGGACACAGAGTCCATTTCTCTGCTTCCATGAGACTACGTGGGCATTGAGACTGCTTTGACAAACAGAATAGGATGAAAGATATGCTGTGAAAGGAACAAGTATGGTTCTTAACTGGCCTGGAAGTTTCTCTCTTCTGCCTCTTGGAAGCTGGTTGCCATGTAAATGTACAACTTCTTGAGACTACCTTCCCGTGAGAAGGCCAAGTACATGGAGAGGCCCTGGAGGAGGAAATACCATCCCCCGCCTCCCTAAAAAAGAGAGAGATGGAAAGAATGGACCAAGGAGCATAGATACAGAGGTGCTAGATATGTGGGAAAGAATCCATCATTTTGGAAGTGGATCCACCAGCCCTAGTCGCCTCTGCTGATGCCAAAAGCGAATCACTCAGCCCTTCACTGATCACTTGAACCTTCTCAAATTCCTAAAGCACTAGTAATGAGCAGAATAAAATGGTGGTTGTAAGCCACTAGTTTTGGGGTTGGATATTATTCAGCATAGATAACTGATACAAATCCTGACAATGTTTTAAAATAATTTAAATTTGTCGCCAGCGTTTCAAATTGAAACAGGCCTCACACACACCTACCTCGCCCACACAAAAGGATTTTCAGCTTTTCCTAAAGAATTAGAAGTTAGCTCCTCCTACTTAGCAAAAGTTGCTTGTGATAGAGCAGTGTTCCCTTTAGATGGGGCGCATGCACTCTGTATAGTTCCCCAGAGCTCCTATTAGACCCACTTTCCTCTTTTATGCTACCTGCCTGTCCCTTTTGAAATTTGCAGTGTAGCTTCAGCTGTTTCATTAAAGCCTCTCACCCAGTTCCCAACTAGTTAAGCAACATTCCTTGGCTCCTTCAGATAGTCACACAGCAGCACCAGGCACAGGAGCCTGTGAGCCACTGGCCCTCTTTTTCCTTGCTCTAGTCTCCTCCATGTACCATCTCCACATTCAAGAGGGTGGGGGCGTGTAGCCAGGCCCTCTTGTTTCTGAAGCTTTTCTTGTTTGCTTGTTCGCTACCGCAGGAGGGGTGGTTCTCCAAAATTGAAACTTCATACTGTGCCATTCCTTCATCTCATTTCCAGGCCCCCTGCTGTGTGACCGTGTGACACATAGTCATTCTGCGAGAATTGAGACGGATATTGGCAGTTTGGGAGCTGTTGTTCCTGCTTATGTATGCAAAGAACATAATTGCTAAGTGCATCATCTGCTGTAATTTACACATCCACATATAGCACTGAGCAGGGCATTCTCTTCTTCCACGGGCACCCAGGGTTGAAGTTGTGTACACACACTAGCCTAGAGAGAAGCTGGCTCATTTCCAAGGCTCCAGGCGGCCCAGTGGAGGAATGGAACAGCGAGGTTTCTAAGACCTCCAAAATGAGGCTGGCAGAGTTTCTCCTTAGATAATTTACAATTATTGCAGGGAATGCAAGGGATAATCTGTAGCATCTCACCTCTTTTGTCGCTGTTTGCATATGAGTTTCAGGCCCCTCATAAGAGTTAGCTATAATGATAGATCTAGGATTCTCAGCTATGTGCAAGCAATGATATTAAAAAAAAGGCTGATCCCTACCCTCAAGACAGACATCTTGGAGCAGAGCAGGTAGATAGACATCTCTTGATGCACTTTCAGTGGCAGATTTGTTCAGATGTGTCAAGTCTGACAAAATCGTAAAGGTGCACTCCTCTTTGACTTGGTTCCACTCTTTGGTTTGCACATATTTCTACGGCATATAGAAAGTTTCACTGGTGGATTATAAAGTGAGAAGGGGCCTTTTGCCAGGACAGTCAGCTGAGGTGCCAGCATTGAGCCTAATCCATTTTAACAGCATGCCCGAGAAGCCTCAGGTTGTACCCCAGGAGCTCAGTTTTCTCCAAAAGATACAGATATGTCCAGCAAAGTTGTGAAGGGTACAGAGAAATAGTATAAAGTATCAGTTCTGCTCTCCACAAAGTTACATTTTAAGCTTACATTTTAGGAGACAAAATAATGTATCTGAAATAATTATTTTGAAAGTCTAGAAAAAGAAAATGTCAGGAAACTCCAATCTAGGCATTACAACAGTCAGACTCTGGTATCAGACTTTCCGGACTTGAATCCTGGCTCTGTGGCTCAGCAATGTGACCTGGGACAGTTTATAGAACCACTCTGCCTCAGTTTCCTTATTTGTAAAATGGGTATAAAAGTGCCTCTCTCGGTGTCACTATGGAAGCTAAAGGACTTAATATGTGTGAAGGGCTGAGAACACTACTTAGCACTTGGTAAGGACTCAAAGAATGATAACACTTAGCATTTCATCTATAATTCTGTATTGCAAGAATGTTCTTTCTAGTCCTTGCGATTTCCTGTGTAGTTTCCTCATTAGATGTCAGAACAGCACCCTTAGTCACCAGGCCTCTGAGAGCTAGTGCTGTTCATTTCCTAGCTGCAAGGGCAGTGGAGTAGAGCTGGACTTTATGTCCAACGGAGCTGCACTACCATCTGTCAGCTGTCTCACCTTGCTCCACAGGCTTAACCTTTCCGTACCTTGATTTCCTCATCTGAACTGGGGACAACAGTTCCTACCTCAATGGATTGTTATGAGTTGAACTGCATTCCCCAAAAGGATGTTTCGAAGTCCTAATTCCCAGTACCTGGGAATGTGACCTTATTGAAAACGGGATCTGCATGGATATAATCAAGTTAAGATGAGGTCATTAGGGTGGGCCCTAATCTAGTAGGACCGCTGTCCTTATGAGAAGAAGGACATTTAGATATACAGACACACACAGAGATAGGGAGAAGAGAACACCACATGAAGACAAAGACACACAGAGGGAAGACAGCTATGGGAAGATGGAGGCAGAGACTGGCATTATGCTGCTACAAGTCAAGGAACGCCTGGGGCCACCAGAAGCTGGAAGAGGCAAGGAAGGATCCTCCCTTAGAGCCTTCAGAGTGAGCACATCCCTGCCAATACCTTGATTTTGGACTTAAGCCTCCATAAAAGTAAGAGAAGAAATTTCTTTTGTTTTTAAGCTTCTCAGTTTGTGGTACTTTATTACACAACCCTAGGATACTAATACAGAGTGTGTATACAATAGACTCGTAACAGTGTGTAGCATGGGGTGGGTGCTCAAAAGTTGTCATTCTGAAGGCTACAGAGCAGTGAATACTATGCCATGTATTTGCTGTTGAGGAGATAGCTTCATAGGCCAAAGGAGCAAAGGAGCAAAGGAGCAGGCTAAGTCCTTCAGTATGCACGTGGGATCATCTAGATGCAAGGTTTCGAAGGGAAGCTCTTCTATTTATTCAGAGCCATTGGTGAGGGAAAGTGGAGCCCATGCAGGCCTTCAACCACTAGAGGGCATTTGAAGGACATCAGATCCATAGGAGCTGACCCGTGGTCAGCCAAAGGCCACACACACACACTGTATGGCCCAGCACGTGAAAGTAGGAAATAAATGACCCAAACAATAAATGTACTTATTGGTTTATTTTGGCCAGTACCTAGTCTAGTGTTTGCGTTAGGAATTCTGAGCAGGTAGAGTGTAAATATCTCAGCATGTATCCTGTCTGACTTGGTAGTCGTAGCTATTTTCCCATCTGTGTAGGAACAGCCAGGACAAAGAACTCTAATAGAAAAAATAATTTTAAAACAACCAAAGAGAACAATAAACAACAGATTTAAGTCCAGTGATATGCTCAATTAATAAAAATAAGCAAGGCTATTAAAATAGGAAGCCCCAAGACTGGATACTTACCGCATACACTTTGAAAAGGTTCAAAGTAGAGTCTTAAACTAGAATCCCATTTAACGGAGATCCCTGTAATTCAAAATCTGGCAGGTGACTAGAGGCTGAATGGAAAAGGCTAACCCCACAGAGGCGAGGTCAGGATTAGAGACTTAATTCTGTCTCTTTCTCAGTGATTGACATTATGGCCGACCCTGGACAATTCACAACCTGTCTGGGTCATTATTTCCCAGTGTATAAAACAAGGATAATACCAGTCACCAGATCAATTTTCTAGAGTTCACTCAGGTCCCTTAATGAAAGGCGCATTATAAACACAAATTGTAATTATACCTGAGAGTGCTTTTTCCTCTGAGGGAACCACAGGGCTTTTCTATCTTTGAAACTTCAATTATGAAAGTTAGAATCTTATGCATTTGGCAGTGGTGGATAAAAAATTATTCATAATATGAATCATATAAGAGCAGTTTAATGATGCTCAGAATCTTAAAGTGGGGCATTACTGATGTGAACAAATTACCTGGAACCTGGAGACTTCGAGTCTAGTCATTATTCTACTAATTAACCCTGGGGCCTTGGGCAAGTCATTTCACCTCCCTGTGCCTTAGCCATAAAATGATGTGGTTTGATTAGCAAAATCTTTTCCAAACTTCAGTTATTCTCTTCATGATTTTTGCCATATCCAAGAACCATCTGTATTATTATGAACTTGTTAATATTTCTTTGATTGTTTTATTATTTCTTTAAATACATTAATCTTTTAAATTTAAGTGAATATTGCCCACTACAGTCTTGATGTAAATGATAATATTGATGACATTTCTGGTTTAGAGTGCTACATATATTTATATATCTAAATATATATGTGTGTATGAATATATTTTTGATTACTCATTAAAGAAAAATATAATTATTAAAATAATATTATTAGAAAATATATTTAAAATAAATATAAATATTTGAAAATACATTAGGAAAAAATACTCTGAGTATATCATCTAAAAGTAATCTTACATACCATATTAACATATGTACCAATTTGGAAAAAAAAAATTGGCCTATATTATGTTGAAGAATTCTTCCAAAGCTATGAGCCTATGAAAGAAATTAAAATATAAAACAAATACAGGAGCAGCTGATGGTTTTGATCAAATTTGGATCTACAGCATGGCAGAGAAGCTATAAATTTTTTATACTAACAGTGTTTTCTCTACCAGATAGATATATTAACACCTGATACTATTAAGGCAGAAAGATTGGCAAAAGCAGCATCAAGTAGATATTGATGGGAGAATGTTGAGAGAAAATGTCCTTTAAAAAATATTAACTAAAAAGATAGATCCTCAAGGGAGGAGAGAAACTCATCCCAGAAAAGTCAAGATTTGTGTTGATTATAGCCCAGAAAGTTGCAGAACATAAGGGTGAACTTAGAAAGTTTTTATGTTCAAATATTTCATTACATCTCTCTCTTTAGTAGGTGAATATGTACTAGCAGCTCTAAGTTGTTGGTTCATTCAACTAGTAATGTTCTTTGAGTGCTGGCAATGCTCCAGGCCCTGTTCTGGGCACTGGTGATACATCCAAGAATGAAGTATATGGGATCTGTGCTAAAGAATCACCACTGTGTATTCATAGCTGTAAGATCTATACCAAGTCTATTTACTTTTCTGAGGTTTCTTTCCCTCACCTTTAGATGGGGCTAACAATATTTCCCAGGAAAGTTTAAATTGACAGAAGATACACAAAACGACCCGGCATGGCACAAATAGCAAATGCTACATAAATGTTAGTTGAATTTGAATCTGAGAATCATAGCACCAGAAAGAAATTTATAGATAATCTAGGCTGTTCTTTCCCAGAAATAGAGCTGGAAGCTGCAAGAAATTTAAGCTGAGGGACACAATATGGAAGCTTGGCCTGCTGCCCTGTTACTCCGGTGTGAAATTTTTATTGTTTGGCTATGCAATTTAATTTCAAATAAGGTGATTCTACTCTCAGACAGAGCTATAATAAAATGTCACAATATACAGTCATCTAAACATATCCCTACACCAATTTATACTTGTTTAGTGATAATCATTCATGCTGGTTAATCAATTCCACCGAGTTTAGCTTTAGGGCAAAAAAATTCTGTTATCTGCCATCAGAGTTTTTCAAGTTACCGATATGTTTACCAACTTTGTTATATTTCTTAATACATGGCCTGGCCAGGATCATATTTAAACAATTATATTTCCACTTTTCTATTACAATTAGGAGCATAGCCAGTCTACAGTCATGCTACACTGAACAAGCCCGATCCGGTCTGATCTCAGAAGCTAAGCAGGGTCGGGCCTGGTTAGTACTTGCATGGGAGACCACCTAGGAAGATCAGGTGCTGTAGGCGTAAAAAATAAAAAATAAAAAATAAAGATTGTAAGCTGACAAGGTCTTCATAATCTATGAGGTCAACCAAGAGTTGCCCCACCTAAAAAATAAAAAAATAAAAATAGTAAACAAACAAACAAACAATTAGGAACATAGCCGACTCTATACAAGCCCTGGGCAGGAAGTATTCCTGTCCTGGTTCTGTGTTGTGGAAGTCCCTGCTCTATCCCTCCTCTAGTCACATTGCTTATCCTGGAGCAAAGAGTCCAGAGGAGAAGAGGTAATGCCTGCTATAGCCCTAGCATCTCCTTTTGAATCATACTCCTTATACCTGGGACCTTAGAATTGCCTGCCCAGATTATTCCAGCACTTGATGGTCTTTTGCTAGGCCTTCTCTACCAGGTTTCTCTTCTTTAGGATAGATAATGCTACTGGTATGCACAAAGCTAGGCATGACTTTCGTGACCAAGGAGATGAGTGGGTAGGGGAGTGCTTAGTGGACAGAGCTTGAAAGTAGAGGTTAGGGTGTCCACATGTACATGTAAAATGCCCTTCATAATGCAGGGCAGAATGGGGTAGGGGGAAATTAAAAGGAAAGTGGTGTTACGTTATGGAGTTTTATTTCTGCTTTTCCCCCCAAAGCCCTGCAAATGTTTTGTTGGAACTGACTTTGTTCTTGATGGATGTCTGGTTTGTTTCTTCTCCCTTTCTCCTGGTGGCTTCCTTTTGTCTTTTCACTACTCTCTGGCATGTCTACTGAAGGCTGGTCAGAGGCAGAACATAGAGGTTAAACTCCCATTAGATCATTCTCCTAGTTGGTGAGTAAAGAATAAATTTTGAAACTTGTGAACAGCCTTGATAAAATGTTTCCTAGAATCACAATATCTTAAAATCTGAAGGGACCTCAAGGGTCATTTCTCAAATCCATGTGGGTAAGAGAAATGAAAGCAGAAAGACACAGAAACAGCTAAATAAACTTATGATTAATCTAAAATCTCATCTTTGACTATTTTTACAATTTTATGAGGCTTCAGAGTATATGATCATTAGCTGGTGGTATTGAAATGTGATTTGTTCTTACACCAAGGGTACTTGTAGCTATGTGTCTTTGGAGTTGTATTTGCAGTCACTATATAGCAAAGGGGCTTTGTGACTATTTTGTACTCTGCAGACTATTCTGATACGGACATTATAATTCTTGGTCAATTTCATATGACTCTAAAGCACTTCCCACATTCTATTTATTTTATGAGTTTAACTAATAATATTTTTAAGTACTCACAACTATTCCTTTCCCCCTAAAAATTGTACCTGTCCTGTGATCTTATTTCTTCTGTGTCCTACTATTTATTAAGGCTATATGGTATACTCATCTAGGATATGATGTCAATGGCCAATGAAAATGTAATGGTTCCTATCTCAGGCAGCATTATAAGACCAACCTTTATTAACTCTTTAGTTAATATTTTAAAATTTATTATTTTAAAATTTATTATTAATTATATTAACTCTTTAGTTAATATTTTTAAATTTTTAGACAGAAAGGCAGACCTGGAAAGGGAAATAATCATGTAACCCTAAAGTTTTTGGAATTGTTTCGGCCACAGAATCAGCTTAAAGAAAAATGTTTTGGGTGGCAAATAAGATCAACCTTTCAACACCCAGCAGGAAATAAACAATACAGAGACAGAGACCCAACTGCACTGTGAAGGGTCAGTTAGCCATGCAGAAGTAAGCAGCACTGAATGGAGGGTGGTGTCTGTGAAGTCCTGGAAATGCAGAAAATATGAGCCAGAGAAACTGAGAGAAGAACTTCTGCAAGGGAGATCAACAGCAATACTAACAGTCATGGTGGATGCATCACAGAAATTATACTCGGTGACAAGGATAGCGCATAGTACACAGGCTCTCCATGGATGGAGAAGAGAAGAGCGGTGATAAACGGACGAGGAAAGAATTGTGTGGTGCTGAAGGAAGAATGAGGTATTGCCATCTCAGTACTGGAGCCCTTCAAAGCTCTGCTCTGTGTAGAAGGAAGAACATCTGCATCTCAGTGTGGAGACCTGGAATAGAAATTTTTAAACTTTTCTCTGTGTGATATACACCAAGGGATGATCTTTCCAGGCAAGATCTGCTCTGATGGGCGTGCCAGGGATGAAGTAAGATTGCTGGGGCCTTGCTACTTCCCTCTCACCTTCTCAAAAAGCATGTTATAATGAAAGGAAGTAATGTTTGGTACCACATGGCAGGAAAGACCTCCTCCTCCTCGGGGACAGCACTTACCAAAGCTAGGAGCAAAGGCAGCATTTGGTAATGCAACTCAAGGTAAGAAAAGTGTCAGAGACTCCTTTAAGCATTAACATAGAGAAGGCCCAGCTCGGGCATGTGAAATTTCTGCTCTATACAAAAAGTCAGTTTGCTGTCTACCCAGCCCTTACCTCCCTTCCTCCTTCTCTGTCTCTCTGTCTCTGTCTGTCAGTCTGTCTGTCTGTCAGTCTGCCTGTCTGTCTCTCTCTCTCTGTCTCTCTCTCTCCTCTCTCTCTTTCGTTTCTCTTTCTCTCTTCACACACACACCCTTGAATGTGAATATGTACAAGAACATGACTGATGATTCATGATGGCTGAAGGGGACAGAGGAAGAACACAAAAGTCTCAGTGACTTAAAGGGATCTGGTCAGAATGGAAGAGAGATATAACCAAAAGTGAGGGTTTTTTTCTACAGTAATCATGAGAGAGGCAGCCATGTGGGGAAGCCCAAAATGCTTGGGGTACAGTATCTATGACTATTGAGTACGTGGGTGAGTACAAATCCCATTGCATTGTAGACTTCCTATAAATTATAAGATATGACTCAAAGTTGAAGGCAAGAATTTTTGTAAAATTCCTCTGAATTGTCAGGGTGTATTGGACTTGGTAACAGTAAAGATGCTTGCTAATATACTTTGCCTCCCCTCCATTATGATGGGCATAGTACTGAATTACATAGGGATGATCTTAAATCTACACTACTTTTCTATTTGAAAAGTAAATTATAAACCTCATATATATTATATATATATATATTTGGTAATTACATTTTTGTATTACAAAAATTTTACAAAATTACAAAAATGTAATTACCAAATATATATATATATAATATATATGAGGTTTATAATTTACCAAATATATATATATATAATATATATGAGGTTTATAATTACCAAATATGTATATATATAATATATATGAGGTTTATAATTTAATTTTTTTTTATATATGATACGCCTTACAACTTGTGAGGACCCTTCTGTGAGTCATGCTACTGAGATGAGTAGGATCAAGATAATTTTCCCTGAATGGCCTTAAAGCTGAGAAAAGCTAATGCTAATGATCAGAAGTTGATTTGTGTGTGTGTGTGTGTGTGTGTGTGTGTGGTGGTGGGGGTATTCTGTGTCATGGGAAACTGTGGGACATTTCTTAGTGCTGAATAAGAACACTGGCCATTACATGAGTGGTTCTCAGAGAGAAAAGGAAAAGTTATATGGACACGGATTTCCATGACCCAAAGCTTTTCAAACGAGCCAAGTATTATTATCTAATTTTTTAAAAGTTGGTTGGCCCTGGCATTTTAAACTAAAACAGGGCAGTAGAAAGCTAGATAAACTTTTCGTCAACAGTTTGAACTGAATCTCATTTGAGCGGACATGAAGGTGTTGTGATATCAGAACCACAACCAAAGAATCATGTGGGGAGATGTTTATGGAAATTATAAAGTGGACGTTATATCTGGAAAAACACAACATATGAGCCAAGGGTCCCTGTGAGCTGAAGCATGGGTGATCAGGTGACTGCATCCCTAGGAAACGAGTGTCCTGAAAAGTGACTTAAAAAAATACCTACTTTAGAATAGTTCTAGATTTATTAAAACCATTATGAAAATAGTACAGAAATTCCCATATACCTCACATCTAGTTTCCTCTATTATTAACATCTTATATTAGGAAGTACATTTGTCACTGAACCAATATCAATACATTATTATTACTTAAAGTCTACACTTTATTCATATTTGCTTAGTTTTAATATAATGTCATTTTTCTGTTTCAGAATCTCACACATGATACCACATTACATTTAGTCGTCATGTCCCCTTAGGCTCCTTTTGGCTGTGACAGTTTATCAGACTTTTTTTTTTTTTTTTTTGACCTTCCTTGATAGTTTTGATGAGTAATTGGTTGGGTACTTTGAAGAATGTTCCTCAGTCGGGATTTGTCTAATGTTTTTCTCATGATGAGAGTGGGATTGTCGGGCAACGTGTTTTTGGCAGAAAGACCACAGAGGCCAGTTTCGTCACATCATATCCACAGTACTTCCTATCACTATGACTTATCACTGTTGATGTTGACCTTGATCATCTGGCTGAGGTAGTGTCTGGTTTCTCCACTGTGAAGTTCACTATGCACAATACACACTTGAAGAGGGAGTTACATTCCATTCCTTTTAGAATGAACTTTCTATGTAATTTATTTGGAATTCTTCTGTATAGGAAAATTGTATCTTCTCCTTATTTGTTTATTTGTTTGTTTGTTTATTCAATCATTTATTTACATCAGTATGGGCACATGGATATTTATTTTATACTTGGGTTATAATCTAAAACTTTTTGCTCAAATCATTCCAGCTTTGCCCATTGAAAGCTCTTTTAGGTGGCTCCTGCATCTCTGTGACATTCCCCAGTCATTGTGGTGGTGGTTGTTGTTTTGAGAACTTATTTTCTGGCACTACGAGATGCTTCAGGCTCATCCTGTATATTTACTGCCCCAATCCTAGGCTTAGTCATTTCTCCAAAGAAAGCTTGTTCCTTCTACAGGAGAATAGTATTAGAAACCAAGATATGTGTATTAGCCAGTGTGACTTTTTTTAAAGTTCTGAGCTGTCCACTCAATAGCATACCTATCAATGTGACCTGGCATATTAGGGATGTTGCAGTTGTAGCTAATGATTTAAATTGTCCTGACAGGTCAAAGAATTCATATAAAAATCTAGAAGATAATGATATTCCAGATACTGTGAATTCTACTGGGAAGTGGGGTGCTTCAGCTTTTGAGTCACTCATGTCTTTTGCAGAAATCCATCTCCATTGCATTGCCCTGAAGCTGCTTCATCTGTATAAGCTTTGCGTGACATTTATGAAAAGGATTCAACCACTAAAATATTTGTTGACATCAAAGAATTTGTCGAGAAGTAGACTGTATAGCTATGGCTAGTGTTTGTCCCCTGAAGAGTTTCACGTCTCAATCTTCAGTAGAGGCAGTAAAAGCTTTCACGGTTAAGTGCATGGGCTCTAGAGCCATGTTGGCCTCATTTCAAAGCCTAGCTTTTCTGCTTACTACCTTCCTACCTCCAAGGACCTTTCTGTGCTTCAGTTTCCTTTTCTGTACAGACCTGTGGTTTTGAGGATTAAATGGAGACTATATCTATCTATATCTATATCTATATCTATATCTATATCTATATCTATCTTTATCTATCTATCTATCTATCTATCTATCTATCTATCTATCTATCTATCTATACAGAGAGAGAAAGAGAGAGAGAGAGAGAGACAGACAGACAGACAGACAGACAGACCTAATAGTGAGGATTTGTTATTGTAGTAAAACCCCAACATTTACCTCTGTATGTATCTACAGCTTCATTAGTAGCACTTCATAATAATGACCCTGAGTAAATGAGAGATGGAAATAAGGTTCATCTAATTTTTAAGATGGCATGGAAGGTATAACATATCCAGAAAGATTTTAAAATTCAAAATCCCTGAAAGGCTGGTATGGAGCCAGTGCTTTTATAGTTAACAATGAGTCATCAGGAAAAATAGAGCAATTCAGAAGAATTTTCCCCAGGGATGTGGATGGTCATGTCCTCATTGTATACTAGGTTTAAAAGGAAAAATTTACACATGAGATTGTTAAAGTTTACTGTGGCCATATTAACATCTTAGGGTCACAGGGAGAAAGTCAAGGAGGTCAATAGTAGTGGTTGACTAGGAGTGGAGGGAAGGAGAGAAGAAAACCAGTATTTTCCTCTTAGCATGTAAGGTTTTGAAATTTTTGTATTTGTTGTGTGTGTATCAGTGTGAGTGTGAGAATGTGTGTATTACTCTGCTATGGATGCCACAACAAAATTCCACAGATTGGGTGGCTTAAACAACAGAAACTAATTTTCTCACAGTTTTGGAGGCTGGACATTCAAGAACAAGGTGATGTCAGGGTTGGTTTCTGTGAGTTCTCTCTTTCTGGCTTCTACATGGCCACTTGCT
The DNA here is from genome assembly GCF_902729225.1 of Pteropus medius. NCBI lineage: Eukaryota > Metazoa > Chordata > Mammalia > Chiroptera > Pteropodidae > Pteropus > Pteropus medius. Next base: position 14,496,107 of record NW_024340692.1, read on the forward strand.
ATGTCCTCACATGCCTTTTCTCTGTGCATTGAGAGAGATCTCTGGCCCTCTTCCTCTTATAAGCTCATCGGTCCTATCAAATTAGGGTCTCACTTTTATTTAACCTTAGTCACCTCTTTTAAGGCCCTATTTCTAAATATAGTTGAGGGGGTTAGGGCTTTAACATATGAATTCAGTCCATACCTGTGTGTGTGTATGTGTGTGGTTTTAGGTTTTATAGCTCTTGGCATTTGGACAGAATTTTCTTGTCAATTGTTATAATATTCATTTTCTTAAAAGACAAATTGATTCTGGATTAGCCTTTCAATATTAACTCTTCTGATAGGGATTAGAAGAAAACACCATAAGAAAAGGAGATAAAATTCTAAAAGAATAAGCTGAAAAAAAAGAAATATCTTAAACTAGACTCTCTGTGACTTAAGACCTCATGGTGAGAAGATGATATGCTGCTCTCTGGAGCGACCGAAGTCAAACCCTGAGTATTCTTTATGTAATCCCACTGGAAATATGTTTGCACAGAGTTTAATCATAGATGTATCCAAACAAGAAATGAATGACTTGCCAGTGCTGTACTGGACAAGGAATAAATAAAAATCAGAAAAATTAGCCTCAAAAGAATTAATTCAACTTCATGCTATGGGTTCATTTTTATTAGGATTATATAAACATTTGATTTGGGGAGGACGGATCTAATACATTTAGCAGAATCTCAAGATATTTAGAGACCCTGAAAGAATGACATTAGAATTGTACCCAGGAAAGTTTAAGCATTTTTAAACATTTCAAGGTATTTTTCATATATTTTTTTTTATTGCTATGCTGTAAAAAGATAAGCTTTTAATCAGAATTTTATATACAGCCTATCTACCCCCAAAAGGCACTACAGCCAAGGTAGAGGTCATGGTCACTTAAATTGCATTTGATATATTTAGAATTATTTTTAAAATTACTTATTAAACAAAGATGTTGAACATTTACTATGTTTAAGGAATACCACTACACACTGTGAGTATAAGCAGTTTTGTAAGACTTTGTCTTTTAATCCAATGTCTTATAATATATTTGGGATGATAGCAAAAGTACACAATTATAATAATAGTAAAAATAATAAATAGCTAATACTTATCTAGTACTTCTCAGGTACCAGACTTCTTCCATACATTATTTCACTTAATCTAATCATCAGACAACTATAAGAGATGGGTACTCTCATTTAAAAGATGTAGAAACAATACTCATAGAGATTCCATGATACTCCAAAGTTACATTGCAAGAAGCAGAGAAACTAGGACTTAAACCTGTTCTGCCTAATGCAAAAGCCTGATATTTCACTAGGCTCTGATGAAAATTGCCTGACGTCTAGCATAAATTGAAAATGTTTTGGATTTTAGGAGAAAATGTGATCTGGTGGCAAAGTAGAGAAAAGCTTTGGGCTAGACATGTAGAAATGCTGAACATATTCTCAGCAGGCAGAAATGGGTGCAGGAAAAGGGCAACCAGTGATAGGCTCAGGAAGCTAATCCACTGGCGAGGCCAGAGTGAGTTATGGAAAAAGCCAGGCACCTACGAGCCCAGGACTGACTTGGCAGTGCACCCTCCTCTGCAGGAGACAGGCACAGCCTAGGGTAAGCATGGAAAGGACAGGGCAAACTCAACAAACAGACCAATCTATACTGAGAGAACAAGAAAAATATAGAAAAGGCTGAAAAAGACCTTAAGATAATATTTCCCAAGAGAGATAAAGGAGTAGTAAAGGGGGAAAAATGGGTGCAGGAAAAGAGTATCAACCATGCATGAAGGCAGGACATGACAAGGCAGGTTCGGGAGATGAAGTATTAGTGATCATGCTAATAGGGTGAACTGGGGTCAGATTATGGGGTGGCAGGAGTTAAGCTAAAAAGTTTGGAAATATTACATAGATGTTATTGAATTAAAGCTTTGGGGTGGGTGTGAATATGAAAAAAAGAACCCTTTAGAATTAGTCAACGTCTAGTATCCAAAATAGATTAAAGATGGGGAAAAATTTAAGATTAGCTGGTAATTCTCAATCTTAGCTACATATTAGAATCATCTGGGGAGTTTTTTTTTTTTTTAAAAAAAATGGCAAATTTTGGGGCCCCACTCCAGCCTAATTTAATCAGAATTCCTAAAGTTGGCACTGGACTTAAAAATGTTTTTAAAGCTCCCCCAGGTGATTCTAATGTGCAACCAGGGTTGAGAATCACTGAGTTAGATTATTGCAGTCATGCAGCATATAATAAGTTTTTGAGCTAGGATGATACCAGAGGATATGATTAAATGCAACAGACACTATGGAGGTAGAGGAAAATGTAATAGCTGTAATATTTGGGGATAAATTATTATACATGGAGGGGAGAGAAGGGGAAACAAAGATGTTAAATGAATAGTTCTGATGAAATTGGAAGAGACTGGATTTAGGAAAACGAATCATCTAGGGCCGGTGAAGTTTTTCATCTTAATGTATGTTAAGGTTCAGTCTCGCATGGAAAGTTTCAGGAAGTCAGATATTCAGGACCAGATGGAAAGAGACAGCATGAGAAGAGATGAGATCTCAGAGAGAGACAGAAAGAAAAAAAGAAGGTAGGACCTTATAAGATGCTCACATGGAGAGGAGCAGAGAAAAGAAGGGAACAACAGAAAAATAAAACCACAAAATGCAGATTCCAAGAGGGAGACTCTCAACCAGACTTGTGTCGGAAATGAAGGAATTTAGAAATGGGTGGCTGGAATGTGAAATACTGCAGAGTGGGGATGACACAACCTACCTAGCCCCTTGTTCTCAATATGCAAGAACAATAACATTGCTGTGGCTGCTGCATCTGTTTGTGTCTTCCTCTTGGGCTCTTGAGCACATAATTTTGCTCGCTGTGAATGCAATCTGGTCTCTTTGCTTGATGAGAAAAGAAAAGCACTTTAAGTATGTGTTTCCATGGAGGAGCTTATTAAATAGGCTGAAGGTTTCTGGGATAGGTTGGAAGAAATAATACAGAAAGAAAGCCAAGAAAGAAAAGTTTTTTTTTTTTTTTTAAGAGGCAGAAGGGAATTAAAATTGGTATCAACAAGTTGGCAAGTGAAAAGCAGTGACACAGAGAAGAAACAGGAGAGAAAGAGACAAACAAAAGATTGAAAACTTCATGATTTTAAGCCTTCTGAAACAGTTATGTCTTGGTTTTATAAGGTGTGGTAAAGAAGATTCCGCTTCTGGCAGGTTTAAGGAATTCTGAAGAGAATATCATCCAAATGCGTAAGAAGCAGATTGTAGAATCTACAGACCAGTAAGATGGTCATCAAGCTCTAATAACATCAGAGACTGGCCCTTTAGTCACCTACATATTCTTTGAAAAAAATCAATAAATAAAAGGAAAAGAAAAGCAGCTGTCAGGAGGAGGTAGCATGAGTTCTGTAGGGACACGTTGAAAAAGTAAACTTTATTTCCTTTTCTGATAAGTAACTTGACCTGTTGATTAAATCACATAAAAAATGCGTATCTGACAATGTCTGTCATGATGTTCTTGTGACCAACACAGGGAAATATTAGATGGTAAGACAGCTTATCGATAAATTATAAAGATCATTGGGCCAGAAATAAAGCACCCAGGCTCTGGTTCCAACTCCATCACTTAGTAACTTTTACCCTAAGAGAGCTTTCATACTCTCTGACCTTCAGATTCTTCTTCTTTAAAATTGATTCAGTAATAGCTGCCTTTTGTTGTACACAGGGATAAGTGAGCATCAAACAAGTCAATACATGGGAGCAGGCTTTGCAATCTGAAAAGACTAATATCTTTAAGAAACTTATTATTGATGCCAGTGATGGGCAGAATACCAAAACTGACCTCAGTTTAATCCCTGGAACCTATTTATATGTTATGTGACACAGCAAGGGGGAATTAAGGTTGCAAATGAAATTATGGTTGCTAATCAATTGACTTCAAAGATTATCCAGGATATTTCAGGATCCCATGTAATCACAAGGTTCTTTAAATGGAGAAGAAGGAAGAAGAGTCAGAACAAGAGAGATGGCTTGTTCTGATCATGACTTGACCAGCCAGCCATTGCTGGCTTTGAAGCAAAAATCCAAGAATGCAGGAGCCACAAGCCCAGGAATGCAGGCAGATTCCAGAAGCTAAAAAAGGCAAGAAGACAGATTCATTCATAGAGCCTCCAGAAAGAATGCAGCCCTGCCAACACCTTGATTTTAGCCACAGTGAGACCCATTTTGGACTTCTGATCTCCTGAATTATATTAATTTGTTTGTATTAAGCTACTAAATTTGTGGTAGTTTGTTACAGCAGCCATAGGGAAACTAATACCAAATCTTTGTACAAGCCTTTCTCTAATAAAGTTCCAGAATTCTGTGCTCTTGTTCTTAACCTACACAAAGTCCTATTAACAATTTATGTGATCAGAGAAAGTACGTTTCCATAATTTAGATGTAACATAAAACTAGAAAAAATAGCACATGTTGCTTAAACCCCTGATAATTCTAAAAATAAAAATGTTCGTGAACCAAATCAAGATAAAATTTCAAAAGGAAATGCAAACTTTTCCTTTCGGGTTCAAAATATAAATTGCAGAAGTACAGAATGAATAGAACAAAAGTTGTTCATGCAAAAAGAGTATATGAATTTTAATTTTTATAAAATTATCAAGTCATTATGAATCAATAAAGACTGATGAAAAGCTAATGCAATTCAAGGCTTCATTGATAGAAACTGGGTAAAAAAACAATAAACAGTTTGTTGGACTCTCAGGTGAGTCTGTATATGGAGTACTGTTTACCTTTTGAAATACCACATAATTGACTAATTGCATATTGTCAAAGTAGAGAGACCAATAAGGTAAACTGTCAATACCAATGCCAGGACTTGACCAGTGATAAAAGAATAATCTGTTTAAAAATAGAGATTTATACCCCCCATCCAAGACTTAATAAATTAGAATCTCTGAAGAGGAGACCAATAATATGTATTTTGTGTTCTTAGCAAGTGCCCAAGGTGATTCTGATGTGCAGGGCATGTCTGAGGTATGAGACACAGGCTAAATAAAGTAGTGAAGTTACTGAGATGAAAGGTAGGTAGGTATAGATTGTGGAATCTCAGATTTAGGGAAAGCATCGTAATTGTCTTCAAATATTTGAAGGGTTATCAAATGACTACCCTCTGGAGTTACACAGAATGAATAAAAGGTTCCAAGTAACAAAATGCTATCTCTATAAATACATCCAAGCTGATATGTGAGACCTCCAAGCCTCCCACCTTCAAACGTTTCTGGGCGTCTCCATGGGGTGTTACATGTGTCTGAGAACTAGCTGTTGTTTTCTAAGCTTTTGTAACATATCTATCATCTTCTATCTCTACATGACTATTGCTAATATCACCAAAGGTACCATTGTAGCCTCATCAACCAAAGCACAACCCCCTGGGAAGTCTTTACCATAGAGTTATGCCTTCTTTAGCAACTTCCTGATTTCCAATGAGTGTGGTTTCTCTTACAGCTCAGCCTGCTGGGTCCACTTGAGATGAAATGTAATTTAACGATTACTCCAATTAGGAAGGGTTCACAGTCAATTTATGCCACTCTGTGACACAGACTCGTGATCTCAATATTTTATAGATATCTATCCTTCCTTCCCTCCCTCTCTTCTTGCCTGACTGCTTTGCTTGTTTCCTTCCCTCCTTCTTTCCTTCTTCCCTCCTTCCCTCTCTTCCTCCATTCTTTACTTTTGTCTTTCCTTTAACTTACTCTGCAGCCTGTCTCTCCAGTAACTAAGGAAATAACCAAAATTTAACTCCAGTGAGCTCAAGGAGAAAATAAGAAACTTATTGTACAGATTCAGAGGTAATTCAAGAGAAGCTATTCACACTTTATAAGGGATTACCACCTGAACTGCAGGAGTATCAGGAGCCAAGGCAGAAACTCTCTGGAGCCACAGAGCTTTCTTTTCATAATTTGTTTCATGCATCTTTGAGACCAGCTTTCATTGCTTCCCTGTGTACAGTGTAGAGAATGGCTGCCCCAATTGACATTAATTTTCTGAGTATTCACAAAGATTCATCAGAATCTATGGCTGCTACTTAAGGTTAAATTTCTCAGGAAAGAGAATCTAATTGGCCAATTTGAGGTCAGGTGTCCACCCCTGGTCCAATCAGTGGTGGCCACAGATCATGTGGCCCATTGCCTTATTAGCAGATATGAAAGTAGAATTTCTAAGTAGTATGAGCAGTGTTTCTGTGATGAACATTATTAGGAGAAGGAGACATGGAATAGGCAGGCATCGTGTGTTGTTCCTTCACTAGTCTTGGACCAAATTTTCATACTTCTACTTTCTTCCCTTTGGATGAGTTTTTTTCTGAAAGAACCTCATGTGAATAGATTTTTGTTGGGCTACTCAACCAGTCTCTGAAAGACATGCTCAGCCATACCTGCTTCCAAGTATAACATAGCTCTCATTCTCAACCTAAAATCTCTTTTACAAATAATTGTCGGGAGATGAGCTTCTTATCCTAGGAAGCATTAAAAGTAAAAAGAATAACCTATAACAAAATTGTAGAAAAGATGCATCCTTGGCACAATAGCCTAGACAATTATCATGTTTTTAAACTCATCAGTAACCTAAGTTCACATAAAATATAAGTTGATGTACTAGCCATTCTAATCGAAACTGTCTAAAAGCTTGAGAAACGACAAAATAAACCTACTCTCAGGATTTGATATATATTTTTAAAAATATTCCTTCTATGACCACAGATTCATTTACTTTGCCAAGAGAAGGAGGAACACATCGAATTAGTAGTTGTAAATTAAGAATTTATCAGTCGAAAAGGGTTTCTTGTGCTCTTTTTACAAATGTCGTGGGGATTTTAAGAACGATTTTCCAGGTCATCAAACTAATTAGTATTTCTTAAAGAACAAGAGTGGTAAGAAAAACTAGCGAATATAGTGCAGTTGAGAGACTAGCTACTTGAATACAGAGCAGATGCCCAGCAACGTATTTGGGGCAGTTGGTGTCGTGTTTGCTAAGTAGGCACCATTGAGCTTTCAGGCCCATTTGTCGACTTCTTTTCTGCTTTTGTCAACTCCCATTTTAATTGTGTTTAATGCTGAAGACAGTAGTCTTTAAGTCCTGCTTTTCTAGATATTTTAATAAACAAAGTGTGTCTTTCTTGCTGTACAAGTCATGGCAAAACATAGTACTTCCTCACAAAACTTACTCCCTTTCTCCCTCCAATGGAAAAAATTATCTAATAACTAAATAAATAGACAAGGAGGCATCATGATATACTAGAAAGAGCATGGGTGTTCCGAATAGACAGACATAGGTTTAGATACTAACTTGATCCCTTGCTCTTTTGGCCATATTAAAATAGGAATAATAACATTGACCTCAACGGAATATTGGAAAAATTAAATGATAAATATATAAGCATAATATATGCTCAATAAATGTTATTTCTCTTCTTCTTCCATTGCCTTAAAACTTGTGGAGAGGATTGAATGGGACCATGTGTATCAATAGTGCTTATAAATTTTTGAAGTCATGGAATCCTTTGAGATTTTTATAAAAACTATGGAATTTCTTCTGGGGGAAAGTGGAACCCTATAGATTTAAAAAATGAATGAATGAATTAGGGCTCAATTTGAGGAAATTCTTGGACCTCCTGAGCATAACAATGGATCAGCAGAATAAGAACCTCTGTTACAAAACAAATGATCAATAATGTTAATTGCCATCTCCCTGCTTGTTTCTTTTTTTCTGAACTAAATATGTACTCAGGGCTGACCTTAACATACAGGATCAATGTGATATGAAAGACTTCAACAAAGAGTTTGTACCTTCCAGACCTAAGAATTTGAGTTTAAGGCGTAGATCATTGTTCTAAGACTAAAGTGTGGTGACTAAAATTTACACCTTGTCTTGAGATCAGATAGATTGCAGACAGGGAGACCCTGGGGACCTGGATGGAGAAGGAAAACAAGTGACCACCTTGGGAAAGGGTTGGAGAACAAGGGGTTGGGGGTTATTGGATTTTTCTTCACCTACTTTACAATTTTAATCAAGTATTTGCCTTAGCAGGTGCATAGTCTACAATTCTTATTTAAATATTTGTTACGTTTTAAAAATCAAAGTAAACATATGCCTGATCTTAAAAAATGAAATAACATAGATAGCTATCAACAAAAATAAAACTCACACTCGTCTACCATCCCACCTCTACCTAGTCAAATCACTTTTCCAAGAGAAAACCTCACTGGCTTTAATTCTATTATTTCCCACTATAGATATTTTATGATTTACTCCTATGGTAAGTGAGGATTTAACTTATATCATCTATTTAGTGAGGAGAGAGAGAAAGAGAGTAGAAGGGAGAGAGAGAAACAGAAGAAAGAGTATGGGGAGAGAGAAAAGACAGAGAGAGAATAAATATATCTAAGGTAGTCACTTCAGTTGGAAGATTCACATGTCTTTTGTTAGGTCTGAAAATTTTTATCTTATTATTTCTATGTAAATGTGCTCCCCTTCATTTTCTTAGTTCTCTGTCTTTCGAGAAACACTTTTAATTAGATTCTGCAACTCCTCTTTAATTCTCTTTCTATATCCCTTTCTACAATATGTTCTGGGAGAGTATCTTGCCTTTATCTTCCACTCCTTTGAATCTGGGTTTTTGTTTTTTTGTTTGTTTGTTTCTTTTTTTTTTTGTAATTATATATTTTTTTAAATTTCTTGTTTTCTGGTTGTTCCTTTTTTTTTTTTTAATAGCTTCCTGTTCTTGGCTTATAGATGCAATATTTTGCAATATTTTCTCAAATCTCTCAGGAAAATAGAGGGTTTTTCAAATTTATTTTTTATTATTATTATTTTTAGGCAAGGCAACCCTTGGTTGACCTCACAGATTGCAAGGACCTTGTCAGCTTGCAATGCCTTATTATTATTATTATTATTATTATTATTATTTTTTATGCCTACAGCACCTGGTTTTCTTAGGTGGTCTCCCATCCAAGTACTAACCAGGTCCGACCCTGCTTAGCAGCCAAGATCAGATGGAATCAGGCTTGTTGAGGGTGGCATGGCCGTTGATGTAGAGGGTTTTTTTAAAAAAATTGTTGTTGTTGTTGTTGTTCCCTACATCACCTGTTATCTCTCAGTTTTCATTTTGTTTAATTTGGTCTTTTCATTCATGTTGAACATTTTGATGAAATATCTGGGAAATCCTTGGTTGTTAAGTTTATATCTTAAATGAAGGAATGCTGACAGCAAGCTCTATTGGATGTAGGAGTGGAACTCGTAGACTGATAGCACTGCTATAGTGTGAAGAGCAGGGAGACAGACAGTAATCTTGGGAGAGGGGTGAGGGGACCCGAAATCCAAAAAAAAAAATTGTTTGTTTGGAATTCCAGTAACTACATTACCTTTCCTAATTCTTCACTAGATGGTTTATAGTCTGTTCAATTTATTCAGAAAGGAGACTTCTAGAGTTTTGTTGTTGTTGTTGTTGTTGTTGTTTAGAACCAAATAGTTGGATGCTGCCTCTACCTACGGGGAGGGAGAGGCCATGTGTTGAATTCAGATTCTTATCTAAATCTACTGTTTTCAGTCCCACCCCTTTCTTCAACTCTGCTGTATCTGTTATTGCCAGGTCTATATTGTCATAGAGATTTTTTTTAAGGAGAAAAACTTCCTCCTATGCTCTCCTCCTTTGCAAGACTCTTAGGTTGAACTTTCTCTTCTTTCAATCATGATAATTTTTCCATTTGCTTTTTGTATTTGAGAAATTTGTTGAAATATGTTGTCTGATGATGATCTGTGTTCATTCTACTCTGTGGGTTTAATCTGAAAAGGAAATCCACTTTTATAATTTTCATGAGGTGCCAGGAGGGAAGGGAGGCAAATGTGTCAGTAGAGAAAGTTATCATGATATGTAAGTCACAAAAACTCTTAGTTTCTCTCATTTACGCTGATCTGGCTCAACGTCTTAACATCTTCCACATTGCTACATATATGTAGCACATGTGTCCTCTGATATGTCACATCCCTCTACCCAAAGTGGCATACCACCTGGGGAGTAGTGATATTCATCCAAGTCTACATTTTTCTCAAAAATATTTTTCTTCCGAAAACAGGGGAAGGACAGAGAATATAAGCATGTACAGCATTGTCTAAATTCTGTGTTCTGGGTGAAAGGGAGTGAGGAAGGCTGTTCATCATTACTTTTACTGGCTGTTAACCCATCAAAAATGAAAGAATGAATTTCTCTGCAGCAAAGAAAACAGTAAGGTCAAGTCTTTTTATTTACAGAGAAATACTGCCAGGTAGTTGGGCATTGAACGACAAAAGAAGAGAGAGCACCTGCTTGAGGAATAGTTTTTCATAAAGAAATAAATATTTTCTGTATCCATAAAATTAAGTAACAGATAAAACTTATAATAGAGAAGATGACTGAATAAAGCCTTTGTTAACATTTCTCAAATAGCACTGCATTCTGTTAACTCAAACTATTGAAGTGACTTCTGAATTTTACTCAAAGTCATGGAGATATATATCCACTTCGATTGTCTCTCCAATCACAGTCATAAATACAAAAAGTGAAAGCTGGTAAATCTGCCATTTCATAGCAAAAACAATACCATGACAATTTAACTAATGATTCCATCACACCAATTTTCCTATACAAAAAGTTTTCTCTTTTTGACAGAGAAAGACATCCTTCATAGTTTCTTTGCTTTCTTTTTCTTTTTCTTTTTTTTTTCAGAAGGGCAGAAATGTATGTCTTGGTGATATAGAACATTAAACTGAAATATAGAAATCAGGCAAAGAAATAAGGCTACTCCTTCTTAATGTTTTTTATGATTACTTTTTCCTTCCCACTCTCATCCTTTTTTCTATTTTTTATAAATATAGTTTATACCTGGATGTCTTAGCATGAGAGTTGAACTGAGTTGATGCCAAGCATTTGATGAACTTAATAGTGTGGGTCTAACCAAGGGCTTTTTTCCCCTTATCCCTTTGTCCTAGTCAAACCATTCTAGTCACTGTCCCTTGAACTTGCCCTAAGCCATCTTATTGTCATGTTACCATGTACACCATTTTCCTTGTTTGAAAATTTATCCTCTCACTTGTATGTCTAAAGTTCCACCCGCCCTTCAAGGTTCTATCCAGTTCCCACCTTCTCTATAAATCTGTTCATGACAGACCCTTCCTCTTAAAGTAATCTCTCCCTCCACCGAATTTTTATTTCTTACATTGTTTGTTTTGTCTTATGGCTCTTGTGTGTACATTGTATCTCTCGTATCTCTCCAACTGCAGCAAGATTACTCAAAATTCTGGCTTTTGTGGATCAATCTCCATTGGGCATTTCACCAACAAAGTAAGTACCAATTTTAGAAGAATTTTTAAAAAATTGTTAATAATTTAATTTAAAAGCCTAATATTTTTAAAATTAAAAAGTTATTTCATACTTGAGGGAGAGAAATGTTTTAATATTTCATCAAAATATCTATAGCCAGCTAAATGACATATAGCTCAATTTATAGGTCAGTTTCCTTATCCAGTTATATCTTCTCTTATTCTCTGTTCCTGCTAAAGTTCAAAGCTCTAGTTCACAGTTTCTGGTTTTTATAGATATTTTATGGACATGAGACTTACATATAGACCAGAAGTTAGGGATAGAGTCCTCACTAGAGACTTCTTACAGCACTCCCTTTTACTTTTTGCCGATGAGCACACCTACTGCAAATCTGGAAAGTTGAATGATTTATATCAGAGAGAGAAATGAAGGATTTGTAATCCAATGTTTGGTTGCATTTGTCTTGGTTAAGTATTTCTTCATATTCTGTGAAGCTTGTATATATACATTTAAAATATATTCAATAGGGGTTATAGTTTTTTTGTAGATGATTAAAGAAAATCATTAAGTTTGGGAAAAGGTCAAAATTATGATGATTGAGCTGTTTTCACCATAATTATGACTTCATCATAAATTTTATATGTTAGATTAAAATTCACGATATTTCATCCCTTAAATTATATGTTCAGAATATAATAGTAGTTGTTAAAATATCTAATATTTATTGCATGATCACTATAAGCCAGGCAGCATGAACATTTTATAGGGATTGTTCCACATAAACCATAGGACAGTTTTTTGAGGTAACTTTATTTACTTATAATGAAATTACATCATAGAGAGATTAAGTGACTTGTCTAGAATGACATAGCTTGTGAGTGGTCCAACTGGGTTTTGAACCCAGGAAATCTTACGCCAGAACCTTAAGTCTTAACTTCTGTGCTTTCATTCTTGACTACATCATTTAAGAAAGCCACTTAAAGAAACAATTGTGGCTAGAAATATTAACTTCATTGAATTGTTTTAATATCATTCATCATTGCAAACACCACTTTCCCTAACAGCAAGCATTCTTATGTGTTAGAAAAGCAACATTTTACATGGCCGCCATTTTTTTTGCCAAAAAATCTGTGAAGTCCTATACACAACAACCTACAAAAATCATGATACTCATTTACTGTATTTAAAAATGTCACTATTTCTCTCAAAACTAAGAAAATATTACAAGTAATGTGGTTGACCATCACCTGTATTCTAGGTTTTATGTTAATTAATTACATTGCAATAGATAACTAATAAACAAAATAACTATTTTGTTTCCCTTATATACACACTATTCACCATTAACTATGACTGTTTTGATATTTTCTCTCCAATAACTTAAATTATACTTGTTTTTACTCAGTGCAACTTTGAATATATTTTTTATTTCACTTCTTCCTTTAGTACCAAAATTCATTATTTCTAACTGGAAAAGTATAAATTTTCATTTGTACTAGAGAAATTCAATTAGTTTATTAGCATAATCATGGTGCTCTGCCTAAATTCTGATGGTTTCATGACACTATTGGAAAAAAAAAATTAACAATGAATTAAAGATTATGGATCTCCAGTCCACTGAAAACATTTTTTGAATAAAAATCATTATGTTTACTATTTGTACTTCATTTTTAACTATTTTACAAAAATCGTGATACTTGTAGATTTACTTACTATATAGCACATTAAAATTTATCCACTATGTCTACACATTCTCTTAGCTACTTAATTTTATAATTTTTGTCCTCAGTGGTAACATTTACCTTCAGAATATCCAGCAATACTTTAAGACTATCTAAACTACTTTCAAGCCATTGGACCATTATGTGAAATAGGATGTAATACAACATGACAGTTATATAAATTTGCAATTTAACATAAGTAAATAGACAAAAAATACATATCTCTCTGCCAAGGGTTGTTGAAAATATCAGTTAAATTAAAAATCTGTAGTCAGACTGATAAAATAAAAAAAGGAGACAAATTATTCATCTCACGAACGAAAGAGGAGACACCACTACAAAACTTACTGATATTAAAAGGCTGGAAAGAAAAAATCATGGACAACTGTAGGCAATAGTTCAACAATATGATGAAATGAAAAGTTTCTTTGAAAGACTAGAACTACCAAAGTATAATTAAGAAGACATAATAACCTGATTAACACTATGTCTAGTAAAGAAATTGAATTTGTAGGTAAAAACTATCCCACAAAAACTTCAAGTGCAGATAATTTCAGTGATAAATTTTACCAAATGTTTGATAAAGAAATAATACTAATTCTACATAATTTTTTTCCAGAACATAGAAAAGGAGCAAAAACCTTCTAACTCATTTTATGATGCCATTATTACTCTGATAGCAAAATTAGGCAAAGGCATCACAGGAAAATAAAACTAAAGATCTATATCCTTCAACAACTTAGACGCAAAATCCTTAACAAAATTTTAGCAAATTCTCAATAAAATTTTAGCAAATCAAATTGAGCAACATATAAAAAAGAATACTATTATCTTGAGCAAGTGTGCTTTATCCCAGAAATGCAATTTTGATTATAACAGTTAAAAGATAATCAATGTAATGCATCATATTAATAAAAAGAAGACCCATATGATCATCTTAATAGATGCAGGAAATGCATTTGCCAAAATTCAATGCCCAGCATTATAAAAAGTAGAAATAGAAGGTAATTTATCAACTGAAAAAAGGAATCTACAAAAACTATAAGCTAACATTCTACTTAATGGTGGAGTACTGAAATGCCATCCCCCTAAAATAGAAACAAGGCAAGAATATCTGCTCTCACCACTTCTATTCAGCATCATACTGGAGATTTCAGTTAGTTCGATAAGGCAAACAAAACAAAACAAAACAAACAAACAACAACAAAAAAAAAACAGAAACAAAAGACATACAATTTGGAAAAGAAGAAGAGAAACTGTTATCTCAAAGACAGCATGAATATCTGTCCAGAAAACGCTAAGGATTCTGTAATAAAGTTATTATAACTAACAAGAAAATTGGTAATGTATATTTCACACATAATATAAAGCCAATATAGAAAATTCAGTTGTAGTTTTGTATAATAAAATTGAACATTGGAAGTCAAAATTAATAAAATACATTTATATAATAATATTTTTAAAATGAAATAGTAATCAACATAACAAAATATGTGCAAGACTTATACATTGAAAACTACAAAACATTAGAGTATTTAAAGGAGACCTAAATAAATGGAGAGATAGACCATGTTCATCAATTGAGAGACTAATATTGCTAAGATTTTAATTCTCCCTAAAATGATCTGTACATTTAATGCAATTTCAATAAAAACCTCAGTAGAATTTTTTTATAGTAAGTGACAAACTGATTCTAAAATTTATATAAAATAAAAGGTTTTGGAATAGACAAAACAAATTCTAAAAGGAACCAAGTTGGAGGACCTAAAGTATCTAATTCCAAGATTCATTATAGAGCTACAGTAATCCAGGCAGTGTAGTGGAGGAATAAGGATAGACATATGAAAGAATGTAACAGAACAGAATCTAGAAAGGGACTCACCCCACTAAGGCCAATTTTTTTTTTTTTTTAACAAAGGTACCAAAAGAAAAGAACAGTCTTTTTAACAAATAGCCCTATAATTGAATATCCATATTAAAACAAACAAACAAACAAAAAACCTGAGACCTTATATCACAACATATACAAATATTAACTTGAAACAGATAATAGACCTAAATGTATGAGATAAAACTTCTAGATAAAAACATTAGAAAATCTTTGAGACCATAGGTTGAACAGAGAATTCCTAAGTAGGGCATAAAATGTACAAAAAAAATTAATAAATGGATTTCACCAGAAATTAAAAACTTTTATTATTTGGAAGATACTGTTGAGAAAATCAAAAAGGAAGCCACAGACTGGGAGAAAATATATGCAACACAGATATCTGGATTAAAACATGTATGCAAATTATATAAAGAATACTTAAAAACAAGAGAAACAACCAATTTTAAAAAATGGGTAATATATTTTAACAGAAACTTCACCAAAGAAGATATTCGAATGGCAAATAAACATATGAAATGATGTTAAACTTTTTTAGTCATTAGGGAAATACAAATAAAAACCACAATGAAATAGCCTTACACACCTGCTATTATGACTAAAATTAAAATGACAGGCAATATCATGTGTTGACAAGTGTATGGAACAACTAGAACTCTCATTTCTGGTAGGAATGAAAAATAATAGAGATGCTTTGGAAAACAGGTGGGCATTTTCTTATAAAATAAACACCTACCCATACAGCCCAGAAATAACACTCCCAGCTAGTCACCAAAGAGAAATAAAAATACATACCCGCATAAAAATTTGTACACAAATTTTGTACAAATTTTGTACAAAAAAATGGCAACTTTGTTAATAATAGCCTAAAGCTTAAAACGAACTTAACATCCAAAAACGGGTAAATCAATAGACATATTATGGTACATTCATGCCATGGAATAGTTGTCAATGATGAAAAGGAACTTGCCCCCAGTAAGATAAGATCAGACCTTATTGATGCCTATAACTATAGATAAATCACAAAATAATTATGCTAAGTAAAAGAAATTAGGCTTCAGAAAACAGATGATATGACTCTGTTTATACAAAATTCTAGAAAAGGCAAAGCCATAGTGATAGAGATTCAACCAGTAGGTTTCAAAGAGTCTGGGAGGGCAAGAAGAGAGCTCACTGCCCAGGAGTACAGGGAACTATTTAGGGTGATGCAAATGTTCTACATCTTGATAGTGCCAGTGGTTGCATAGCTATACACATTTGTCAAAACTAATCAAATTTCAGTAAATTTATTTTATGTAAATAATTTTAGTAAAGTCTATTTAAAAAGAAAAATTTGGACGGGAGAAAAAGAATTACTCTAGCCAAGATGAATGCCACCTGGTGAGAAAGCAATGAAATTTAAAAGCACAATAGGATGTTATGGAAAAATTATAATTAATATTATTTTTCAAATTTGTGAAAAAATATGTGGATAAGATTGTTTTCCTAATTTTTTCTTTTCCTGAAACTAACCAGCCACTTATAGACCACTTGATAGTTGTCCTTTGTGACACTGTAATCTGGAACATAGCTCTCGGTATAAATTTGTCTTGACTTACACTAGTAAATTTTGGTTTCCTTCACTGGATATAGAGTCTCCACTCCCTAAATGTAGACATTTCTCAATACTCTGCTCTTTGTCCTTCCCCTTTCTTTTCTTTTTCCCTATTCTTCACTTCTCTCCATTTTTATATCCAGTATATTGTGTAGTCACTCCCACTAGAGGCAGAGTATACTTCTATATCCCTTGACTTTGAGCTTAACTATGCTTTGTTCAGTGTGATGTTTAATAAACTTAACCCAAATAGAAGTTAAATGTGTTTGCACAGTTAAGCTTGTTTTATAGCACTTCTGTAACTGCTCCAAGAAGAGGTTCTCCTGGGTAGCTTCTGTCTCTTCAGCCTGGGCCCCGGAGGAAAGTCTACATATGTCAATCTCCAGTCAACCTGAAGACTCATGAGCATGAGAATAAATATTATATGCCACTGAGTTTTGGAATAATTCATTAATGCAGCATTACTGTTAAAACCTTTCTGTTCCTTCTCATTCCTTGCCTTCTCCTTTCTAGGGACTTTTGGTGGAAGAGATGATCCACGCCCATTGCTATAATTATCACCTATAGGGAAAAGACCACAAAATCTGCCTCCAGCCAGCCCTTTCTTCTGAGCTTCAGACTCTCTCAGGATGTTTAAAGAATAAGTACCCACTTGATATATGAAAGTAGGAAAAAATGAAACATGTGTCAATTAGTTGCCTACTACAAATTTATGCACTTTATATATAATTTGTACTCAGTAAATATTTTTTATTAGTTACTGAAAGTATTATTGCTATAATTTTAATTGGAGAGAGAATTATTTATGATTACTTGCCCCCAGTAAAATCTAACTTTGTTTTTCTTTTTTCTTTCTTTCTTTTTGTTTTGATCTTATTTTTCTATCATGTTTTCTCATTTGGAAAGTAACTCTTAAAAAAATAGTCCTAAAATTCTAATTAATGACTTCTTAACTATTTTTTGGTATAATTTCTAAGAATTTAAAAAGACTGTGGATACTTACATGGCTATAATCTGGAGCTGATATTTACATAACATATTTAGTTTCTCCCTTCACTGTAGTATATATATATATACTTATCATTTTAATAGGAAGAACCCGAGATGGATTGGAGTTGGCTTATTGAGATAACTTTTTAAAAATTCCTGCTATTGTCTTTGAGAGTGTATTAAGGTAACATATAATTGCAATATAACCTATCATTGCAATGGATTAAATGAATAAGGATGGGAATGGCTATGTCAGGTGTATTAACAATTAAGGTGTATGAACAAATTATTTTGGAGATATAGAAGAGAAACTACTTTTTGAAATATTTGGGAGGATGACTGAGTTAAGATACTTTTTTTTTGATGCTTAAATTTTATTAAAATAGACTTTTTAGAATAGTTAAACATTTAAAGAAAGTTTGAGAATATGGAACTGAGAGTTCCTGTATACTCTTTCATACAGTTTCCCCTATTATTAACATCAGCAGGGTATATTTGTTACAATAATGAACCAGCACTGAAACGCTGTTGTAACTAACGTCCACAGTTTGTCCAGATTTCTTTACTTTTTACCTAATGTCTTTTTTTCTATTCCAGGACCCATCCGAATTACCACATCACATTTACTTGTCATGTCTTCTTAGGCACCTTTTGGCTTTCTTTATTTCCTTATTTTTTATTAACTTGACAGTTTTGAGGAGAACTGATTAAGTATTTTGTAGGATGTCCTCTACTGAAGTTTGTCTGATGTTTGTCTCATGACTAGACTAGAGTTATGGGTTTTTGGGAAGAAGATAAGAGAGGTGAAGTGACAGTTTCATCGTATCATAACAAGAGTACATAATATCAGCCTGATATATCGCTGTTGATATTGACCTTAATCACCTGGCTGAGGTAATGTACAACAGGTTTCTCCTCTGTAAAGTTACTCTCTCGCCCCTCTTTCCATACCGTACTCTTTGGAAGAGTATGTGCTGCTTACACTTAGGGAATGTGGAGTTATATTCCTCCTCCCCTCCCCCATTTTTTTGACGATAGACTATCTATGTAAATTATTTTGAAATTCTGTTCATGGAATATTTGTCTCTTCTTTCCCACTTATGTGTTTATTCAATTATTTATTTAGTATGGGCTAAATGTTTATTTTATGCTTTGAGTTGTAGTCCAATGCTACTTTTTTGTTGTTGCTCATTCCAGCTTTGGCCATTAGGAACTTTTTATTGAATTGAGTTGTCCTGTGTCCCTTTAGCGAAGCTCTATCAATGTAGTTTTATTTTTCAGTACTTTCTTACTTGCTATTTCAGGTATTCCAGGCTCATCTTATATATTTCCCACTCTAGTCCAGAACCAACCATTTCTCTAAGGAGCCGTGATTCCTTTTATTGGAGAATGGTATTAGAAATACAGATGTGGGTTCTAGGTATACTTGCTGCTACTAGGGTATTATTGCCTCTAAGGTCTCTCAACTGACAGAGCAAAAACTATATACTAAGTCATGTATAATACATATCCGTAAATATTTTCTTATGTAACTATCTGTATGTATAGTAAGTTAAATATGAATATATCCTAATTTCTCTAACTCTAATCCATTACCATATAGATCATTCTAGTCTCTTTCCTTGCCTAACTACAGATTCCCACTCTAACAGTGAGAAAACTGGCTCCCATCATCTGCCATACTTCTACTTAATTTTTCAATTCTGGTATACATGTGTAGGAGTACCAGAAGTGTTGAGCCATTCTCCCATGGGAAACAACTTTATTAACTAGAGTGCAGTGCTTATATATAGTTCCTTTTGCCTTTGGTCTTACAGACTCCACTCATTTCCAAAGTTACTTAGATTGGCAACTTCCTTTTACTTCTTTCAATGGAGTTGTTTTACACATCTGTTAGATTCTCCTGTCACAGTCCACAGATCCCTGACCTCCTAAATAATTTTTAAAACGTTGTACAGATTAAAGTTTACTTTGTGCTGTAAAGATCTATGGGTTTTACAAATGCAGAATGTCAGGTATCTGCCATTACAGTAGCATACAGAATAGGTTTGCCACACTGAAATTCCCCTATGCTTCACCTATTCAACCCTCCTCTTCTCCCACCCCTCCCCAAATCTTTGGCAACCACTAATCTTTCTGCTGTCTTTACAGTTTTTCCATTTACACAATGTCATATAATTGAAATCATAAAATACACAGCCTTTTCAGACTGGCTTCTTTCAATTAGTAATATGCATTTTAGATTCATCACTTTTATTTCATGGCTTGGTAGCTCATTTGTTTTTATTGCTGAGTAATATTCCATTGAATGAATGTATCACAACTTGTTTATCCATTTACCTATCGAAGAACATCTTGGTTTTGGCAATTATACTCCCATAAGCAATGTATGAATGTTTGATTTTCCACATCCTTAACAATATTAGTTTCATGCTGAAATAGGAAATTAAGTGAACATAGAGATGCTAGATGCTGACACTCTCAGACATCTTCCCCTACCTGGATTCCAGAATTCTTACACCAAGCCTTTCGTCCTCCAGGAGGGACACTGAAAGTGTTTTCTCTGGAGAATCTAAAAAGAATCCAAGAGGAATGATGTGAACATTAATGATTCCCCAATATGATGGCCCAGTCAGGTCACCTTTGGTGAAACTCACAGTCTACAAAACCCACCTAAGTGGGTTTTAGGTGGGATTCAGCAATCCTGGTGAGTTTTCAGTCTCTCACTCTTATGTAAGGAGACAAAGATCACAAAAATTCAGAGGAAAGACTCTAACATGAAAAGTAAATACCAATCAAATACAAAAGGCAACTTGGAATAAATATACTTTGAAGTGAGAAGAAAACTGAAATATTCCTTTTCTTAATTACCTCAGAGATAGAAAATATTACAGCCACAAAAGGAGAACAAAATGCTGTAAAAAAGAGAAACATTCAGAGAACAAAACCAGTTTTCAGCAGGTAATAAAAAATTATAGCAGAAATAAAAAAAATTCAATTGAAAGCCTGAAAAGATGATAAGAAAAAACATAATAAAGTATAAAAATATTAGAGTACTAGAACAGGAGGTTTAGTCAGTTATCATTCCAGAAGAGAGAATAGAAAATACAGAGGTAAGTATATTACCAAAGATACTATTTGAGCAAAATTGCCAGAATTAGAACATCAATTTCCAGATTCAAGAGGTTCACAATCTGGCATGAACAAAAATAGACTCATACTAAAGCAAAACTGAAACTTAAAACACTGGAGATAAAAAACAGGTCTAAAAATCTTCCAGGTAAGGAAACAAATTAAGTCTCACATAGAAGATTAGTAATCCACAAGACTTTGGATTTCTTAAGAATAGTACAGAAAAATAAAACAAAAAGGAAAATGCCTTCAAAATTCTAAAGGAAAATTATTTTCAACTGGGAATGTCATACTCAGTTGAACATTAATCAAATATCAGATTAAAAAGTTTACAGTCTGAAATAATTTATCTCCCATTCATAATTTCTCAGAAAGCTCCTAGAAGATGGCCTCCATGAAAATAAGAGCATAAATCGAGTAGTGAAAAGCATGGGGCCCAGGAAACAGAAGAGTTCACACAGGAGAAAGGTGGAGATCACTCTGATCATGGAGAAAGGAGATCTCAGTAGAAGAGGTGGTTAGTAAGTAGCTGGTCCAGCAGGAACCTGTCAGAAGGCTCCAGGAAAGCATTCGCCAAGACAATCTGCTAGAATACCTCGTGTGCAAATGGATTGAGAGCATATTTAGATCGTTGACAGAGAGTTTGAGGTTGAAATGGTGATAAATATACTCAAAAATACACAAATGATAAAGCAAAAAAAGAATTATTAACTCCAGGGAAAAGAAAAAGTTGTGCAGGAAAATAAAAACCTATCATAGTTTCTCAGCTGTGAATAGTATTTGCACAGTCATAGTAAACACTGAATATCAATGCAAACAAGATGCAATATAACTTTCTGTATTGGGAGGATAGGGGAGAGGAAGAGTGTAAATGTGATAGAGCTGAAGTTAAAATGAAAACTAAGTCTTCATATTCCTACATCAGAAAGGAAGAAAACTATTTTTAAAAATCAATAATTATTGAAACAAACATGTTTTTTAGACATATGGAGGAAAGCTGTGAAAGAATCCGCTAAACAAATCAAAAATTTTAAGTTTGCCTCTAGGGAAGGCCCATTTGGGGGGATTGAAACTGCTACTTTTGGTAACAAACTTGAAGAATTGAATTTTATATGGTATACAAGTAACATTTTGATAAAGATAGAAAGTAAAAATTTATTCAAATACTACACTGCGAGTCAGAATCTGGCTGATTCGGGATGGAATCACAAATGTCCCTCCTCCCCACCACGCTCCTAACCCAACATACAGTTCTTTTTGTGAATTGGTAGCATGCAAAATTTTGCTTTAATTAAAGGAGAAGTGAGGAATTTGGCTTGTTTGTATTTGTAATAGGAGGTGATGAGAGGGAGAATAATGATAGAAGAGAGGAAACATATAGAAGACTCTGGCCTCATATAGCCCTTCTCTGCCTGTCCTCTTGGTCTGGGTTGCTTTCCCTGTTTAGAGAGAAATTATACCAAAAGATTAAGACGCCATTTTCATCCAAGATTTTTTTTTAATATTCTCGGCCAAGTTGTCCTGCTTTAGGACCCAGGTGTCAAAGTGCAGCTGGGAAGTGGGCCATTCTCCTCGGTTCTCCACAGAACTAGGTTCTGCTGGTTTGGAGCATTAACCCATCATCATCTTGATGAAGAATCCTACCAAGAGGGGCAATGATGAAATTACTTCAAGTAGATTCCTGAATAGCATAGTTTTGGCTAGCTGAAGCAGACCTAAAAGAAAGAATATGGCAGATGTTACTTTGTATTTGTAGCAAAGAGGCAATGTCTTTAATACCTGTGTCATTGCCTGGTTTCCCTCCAGAAAGTAAAGCTAAAATCAAGGGCTCATGTATTGCTAGTTTACTCTGGAAAGTAATCCCAGGGAACAGTGGTAAAGGACTAAAAAGATTGAGTAGGAAGGGAGAAAGAGCCAGTACAAAAATGTATTGAGCTGATCACCAATTGAGCATTGAAGTTCCATCCTATTGGGACTTTCTGAAAAGCCATGCAGAATTTTCCTCAGAATTATGCATTTGAGAGATCATGGAAGATGATAACAATTATGCATGACTCTCATCTTCCATTACCCCGGGTTTTACACCTGTGAGAGTGCCTTCCCTTAGGTATTCTACTCAGAATCAAGAAGTACGTGACAAAAAAAGAGACATTCCTCGTGCAGCTGAAGCTACATGCTCTCAGGTTACAGCTGTAAAGGTGGTTCTTACAGTAACAACTGGAGTAAAATAGTGTCCAGAGAATATCAGGTGGGGCATAGGAGGTGTTTGCTGCAATATTTGATCACTCTTATGAGTATTCCCAGGAACATCTGGGAGAGAGGGGTCTTGGAAGAGTAATCCTATATGAGCAAGCAGATGAGAATAACACTGGAACTTGAAATGTTATTGTAAGGTGATATTATTTATATTTTTAGGCTGCTCAAGACTTGGCTATTTGGTTTATATTTGCATTTATATTTGTCTCTTATGAGAGATCAACCCCAAAAGGATGCTGAAAGAAGTAGAGTTTGGAGATGAAGAGTGATTTTCTCTGCCATCATCACTTCTATAAGCTCTCCTATCCCAGAGGTGAGCTCATCTTGACAGTATGACACTACACCCTTATAAAATGCATCCAAATAACTCTAAAAATTCCACTGAACTTTATTTCTGGACTTGAAAACACAAACCATGAGTTATGAATAGAAAATGAAAGTGAACTAGACAGGTTGGGCAGAGCCTCCAGAAAGCCTTAACTGGCAGCCAAGTAGTTGGCAACTTTGTGGAATGCTGATTTTTCTCACTTAGCATTCCTGGTTAGTAAAATCATCCCTACTACCATATTGATTGAATGGGGGACTGCAAGAGGGGCTGAAGCAACCAAATATGGCTAGGGCAAGGCTGATCATGCAGCTGATGAGGCAACTTTTCATACTACCCCCACATTGCTCTAGAGCCTTGACATATGTCTTAAGGGTGAAAAAGAGCCTGCATGACTCCTTTCTATCCTAGGGGATTTAGCTGTGGCACAACTCATTTCTGAGCATGTCGAAATAAATGTTGTATTGTGCAATGCTTTCTAAAAGTAGCTACTTCTTACAAATGAGTCAGAAGAATGTTTTGAGAAATTATCATCTATCATTTCTCTTTATTTTATCCTTATCCTATACTGTGTTCAAGCAAGTATCACAGCTGGCTCTGTGAACATTACCTCAAAGGAAGATTGTTTGTGTATATAGTGTATGTGTGCACACACACATGTACGAGGGATAATTCTCATAGAAAATAGAAATAGTCTATAAGAGTCTTTATGGATGTAATTAATTAAAACGAGATCATACTGGATTTTATGGTCCCTAATCCAAAGACTGTTGTCCTTATAAAAAGAGAAATTATAGACACAGAGACACAAAGAGAGCGAAGATAGCCACGTGAGACAAAGGCTGATATCAGAGTAATGCGGCTGCAAGTGAAGGTACACCAAAAGTTGACAGCACCCACTAGGAGCTGAAAGAGGCAAGAACCTTCTCCCAACAACCTTCTGAAAGCACCTGGCCTTGCTTTTATCTAATGTCAGACTTCAAGCTTTCATAACTGTGAGGGAATACATTCCTGTTGTTTTAAGCCACCCTCTTTGTGGTACTTTGTTATAGCAGCTCAAGCAAACTAAAACAAAGGGATACTTGTACATAGTCATTTTGGCCAAAAGTTTGACAGATGTAGGAATAGAAGGCTGGGCAAGAGAAGAGGTGAATGAGGAGAGAGACAGATCTGTGAATTCCAACAGCAGAGAAGAGCTATACTCTTATATGAGTTAGGGTTTTCCAGAGAAACGGAACCAACTGGATGGACAGGTAGACGGATGGATGGACGGACCAACAGACTAATGGACTGATGGACGGACACAGAAGACAGATTTATTACAAGAAATTGGCTCATGCAGTTATGGAGGCTGAGAAGTCTCAAGATAACCAGTCAATAAGCTGGAGGACCCAGGAGAGCTGATGGTGTAGTTTCAACCCAAATGCTGGCAGACTTGAGACCCAGGAAAAGCTAATGTTTCGGTTCAAGTCCAATGGCAGGGAAAAACTCAGTGCCCCTACTTGAAGCCAGTCAGGCAGGGAGGAGTTCCCCTTACTCCCAAGAGGATTAGCCTTTTGGTTCTATTCAGGCCTTCAACTGATTCGATGGGGTCCACCGACATTAGGAAGGACAATCTGCTAAAGAATGAGTAAACTCAGTTTACCTATTTAAAAGTTAATCTCATCTAGAAACACCCTCACATGCCCATAATAATGTTTGACCAAATATCTTCTTGTCCAGTCAAGCTGACACTTAAGATTAACTATCACAGCCCTGCTTCCTGGTAGAACTAGCATGGAGATGGCAAGTCCTTAAGGAGCAAAGCCAGGCAGTAAATAAAGCAGCAGATGGGATGCTAACACAAGGGACCTCTGTGTAAGCATGGCCAGGAAGCCACAGAGAGCTATCATCCTGAAGGGGACCCATGGATATGGTTTGTATGGTTCAACCATAACCAGGGCAAACTGAGGACATGGCAAACAAAGATTTTGTAGGTGTCTAAGCTTCTCTTCTGCAAAGCTTAGACACCTACAAAATCTTGACATGACACTAACGAAGTTAAGTTTCTTACAAGCCCAGCACATAAGCACTGAAATAGATTAGGTAGTTTCTAGAATATAAAGAGATGAGATAGTTCTCACATGCTTGTGTTAGTTTCCTTGGATTTATACTTTCTATATAAAGCAACCTCTGGCAAAATACAATGGAACAGGACAACCCAAAGAATTCCTGAGATCAATTAAAAGCCCTGTCACATAGAACTTGTTTAAGTAAATATTAGACTACAAATGGATACCGGGCCATCCATTTCTCAAGAAACAGAAGTTTTTCTGCACAACCCACAGCTCTGATCACACACAGGGCTACTAGCAAGCATCTCCAGCTCTGCTACTTGATACTAATGGAAAGATTTTCTATGCTCAATGAAAACTTCTGCTGCCATTGCCAAAAATTCCCAAGAAGTAAGCTCATCATACAATACAGAGAAAAGCTCTTGGGACATACACATCCAATACTATTACTCCCTCAAGCACTAAGTGCACCAAACTCACTATATTGTGATGAAACCACCTTTATCATGATTTTCCAGGAAATCAATTTATCTGGAATGTAAAATGTAGAAAAAAATCTTAAATCAGGGTATCGTAATGGGAAGACTATAGAACACAGGCACATACCCATGAAGAGGCCAGGGGATTAGGACCTAAGATTCAGTTACTGTTGCACTGATTTGGTCACAGAAAGCATCATGAGCACTAAAAAGCATGAGGATGTGGTGCTTTGGGGAACCCTGCAGGCAGAAAGTAAGCTTTTAGTGAGTGGCCACTTTTCTTGATAATTTTGTCACTAGCAATGGTGTGGGGCCCTGGAAAAATATAGGCTTTGGCGTCAGCAAGGCTGGGGTTTGAATTCCAACTCTGTCACTTATTAGGACCCTGGGAAAATAACTTAGCCTCTTGGTTTTTAAAAACAATAGTTTTTGAACCTACATCTTTCTTTTGATTTAGAATTCACATTTCTAATTATAACTTTATACCCTGGCAAAAGAAAAAAATGCCACTTTGGAGGGGTTTCCAAAAATGACACACTCTTTAGCCAATCAGCAATTACTAAACTGATTGCTGTTTAAACAGCAACTGGCTCTTAAGAAAGAACATGAATGAGGAAATTACTTAATAAGTTAATGAATGGATAAATAAAAGAGAGAAGAATAAGGAAATATGAGAGAAAGCATATGAGAAATAATAAAAAAAACATTTACTGGCTCTTCTCAGGTGAGGTTCTTAAATGCAGAATGTCAATTGCCTGTGGCTTCTGAGGCCATAAATTGTGGTCACTTCTAATCTAAAATCCTCTTGAAAGGCCATTGCAAACATGATTCTCTGTCACTGCAGTGGCTGGAGTCACCAGGGGAAATCACGCCTTTGCAGTGCATGTGAAGGAAAGTAGTGAGATTGATAAAGGATTAATGAATGGCAGGGTCTTGGCCAATCAGCTGGGCCTGCAGAAGATCTGGCTTTCCAGAACAAGCTTCTCTGGCCCTTAGTGGCCACTCGATAAGGCCACCCTCAGGCCATAAAGCACAACTCCAGACTGCCTTGTGTTAGGAGACTATTCTGATGCTCACTCCTCATGGTAATGAAGAGAAAGTCCCCATGATATCACCAATATCATCATTCACTTCCAGACACATATATGAGAACTCATTTACCCTCGAACTTAGGAAATACCAGAGTCAGAAGGGATTTCAGGGAGCATCTGACCTGGCCTCTTCATGTTACAGAGTAGTAGCTGGAGGTCTGAATTGAGAAGGTCGTTTTCTTAAATTTAGACAACTTAGTTTTACTTTCTCATTCTGTTGCTGACAGGCTGGATCCAGCTTCAGTCTTGCCACTATAAACAACCATCACTACTTAGGTGGCCACAGGGAGATGACATTGTGGACAATTAGAATATAAATGTCAAAGTTAGGTGAAGCCCAAGGTGTGTCTTGGCTTAACTCCAGAGCACTAGAGTTTGGTTTTTTGAATTTTTGACCAAAATTCAAAAAAAAGGAAACTTGAATGTGAAAGCAATTGCCTTCTGTTTTTATTCCTGTTGCATTCACAAAGCGTTTCATTAAAAATCTGTAATTAAGTAGTGCTGACAAAAAAAAAAAGTATTGGATTGCAATTTACTACCACCGCTACTAATTCTTATGCATATTTATATCGCTTTAAATGAATACTGCTTTTCTTTTTCTATTACTCCCATTTTATAGATGAGGAAATTGAGCTTCAATGAGGTTAGGTGAAATGGATTTCCTGTGCATCCCTATCAGCACTTTGCACAGGTGTTCCATAAGCATTTGTTGAACTGAAGAGCATTTACTTCTATATCTCTTTTTGCACTTGCTATTCGAATTAATGGCCAAATCATGTTTTTCTTTTTTTTTCCCCCTCAAAGAAGCGCACACTACGGAAATGTGTCTCTGGGAATGCAAATAGCCCACTCGATGTATTAGACAACCATAAACAAATACAGATTTGCACAGATGTAATTAAGAATAGAAAATACAAACCTATGTGCAGAAACATAGGTTTGATTTAAAGTCAAATTCACCTGCCTTGAAAGCTCATATTAGATTGCTCCTCATTTGATTACCAAGCTGGTGTTTCAATGCAAAGCATATGATTGCAGGTCCCCAGGTTTGCTGGGCTTATGAATTAGCTAATAACTTTGAAATGAACCTTTTAAGGGAGGATTGGTTTATGCCTCAGCGATGCAAACATGTGCAAGTGAAAATGTATGCATCTCAACTGGTTATTTTTGTAGGGAGGACAAATGTGTAAAAATATGTTTACCAGAAAAAAAATTCTGGTTTTGACTGTTTGCCAAATGTTATACAAATAATTAGTGATGTTGTTAAGTGCTCAGCGGCTCTTTCAAGATTTCTTTTTTAGCATCAAATATGTTCATTTTCCAATGTATAGGCACATATTATACTTTAAGGTATTCACAGAACATAGCTGCTGGCCCAACTTATAAAATAGGCTGCTGATCCCTTTCATTTTTTCACTTTTCCTTTTCAGGTCCTCAGATACGATAACCTGAAAAGAGATAGATGAGTTTTTTGTCAGAACTCTAACCTAACTTTTCCAAATTGTAAGTTAAATATCCTAAAGTAGTTTTTCATTTTGCCCACACTCTCATTTCCACCTTATAGCCTCTTCTTTCTATTTAGAGAGTATAATTTCTAATATGAAAACCAGAAAGCATGAATTAAAAGAGCCAGAGCACTAGAGTTTGGTTTTGTCACCTCCATCCCTACCTCCATCCACAACTTCTTGAAAGCTGAAAGGATCTAAAAGAAACCTTCAAATCCACTTTCCAGACTCAACGGATATTGTTAACATGAATATACTGTTGTACCAATAGTACACCTTGGGTCTTACCACCATGTAAATTCAGAATGTTTGTTAATATGATTTTCAGCCTTGATCAAAATGCAGCATCTGGGCAATATCTATAAAGTAAAATCTGCCCACCAAGTGCCGACCTATCATGGTCAGTTGCATCTTAGGGTGAAGTGTTAGTTGGTCTGTCCAGCTGAAGCTCCATGCCGGGGTCTTTTCACTAGAGGGGACCCTGTCCATGAGAAGGCCTACTAATCAGGCGACTGATTTCTCTAGTCACCTCAAGAAATATTTTGTGCTGGATCCAAATAGCAGAACTGTGTCTGATATCTCTTACCCCCAGAAAGAAAAATTATGTTTGGGGAGAAAGGATCCTGCTCAAGGCAAATGCCAAAATTAAGGCTGAGTGGTAAGTCAAAAATGGGTACAGCTGCAATGTTTTGATGGAGATAAAAATTCAAAACAAAAGGGAGGGGTATGTGAGGGGAGTAGGAGGCAAAGATAAGAAACCTTCCAAATGGGAGACAGACTGAATACATCCCTGAGCAGAGCACCATGTCACAGCAAGAGGTAGAGTAGATTACACACCTCTGAAGAGTGCTGAGATCCCCCATTCCATAAATCTAGAATCTCAGTCATCACAAGGAAGTGATTTCCACTGCACAGAGTCCACCCCACTGACCAAAGTTCCTAGAAAGAGCAAGCTGGACTCTATACTCTCATGTGCAGACTCCAGAGTCGTGATTCTGAATGAACATTTTATGGATCCTCCTCAACACAGCTCACCTCTAAGAAGACTGGGAAAATAATGACACAGAATCATCTAGGGAAAGGGGAAACGGAGAAAAGCAAAAGGGGCTGGATAACATACAAGATGAGACAACTACCATTAGAAAATAAATATATTGCATATATTGATGGAAATCAAAACACACGCGTGATCCAAGAGAAAACTCTTCATATCAGAATCTAAAATGTATATATACACACATATATGTGTGCGTGTGTGTGTGTGTGTGTATATAGTCATGCAAATAAGAGCCCATTATTTTCCCCTCTGCACAGAATGACTGGCTTTGAGTTTTAATATGGGAGGAAAAACCAGATGGCAGTCGACAGACTTATTATAGAAAGTCCACTTGCACTGAAGTTTTCTCAGCACTCCCCATCATTGCTGAGAGAGGTTTTGTTTTGTTTCCCTCTTAACTGCAGAGCAGGCAAGTACCAAAATTTGTATAAAGTCTGAAACCTTTTCATGAAAATATTCTATTCAATACCTCCGATACATGATATATGATGCCACCACAGGAAAACTAGTGTTGCTACAGACGTTAATCATAATTATGAAAATTTTTAATTTAAATGTAGGTCTGAACACACAAAATACAGTGCACGGCCATCTGTTAGTTTTCCATCTGGGCTCATTTGCAAAATACATTCTGTTTCTCTCCCCCCTCCCCCCTCTATTTATAATCTTCCCTGGAAAACAAATATGCCTAATCTATGGCATGCCAGAGCTGAAGTTAGCTATTTACAAGTGGCTTTTAATAGACATGGCTACACAGTTGAGAGCAGTGACAGAAACTTCTTCAAGTTTTGAGTTTTTGGGGGGTGTGAGACATCTCCTGAGACTTTTGTCAGTAGAGTTTTTCTCTGAGAGTCCTCCATCTCTGTTTAAAGATAGTTTTACAGCTTACCTGTAAAGAACAATGAAAAATGGAATATTGCTCTACTTCTCTCTAGGTATGATAAGAATAACGTCTAAAACTTTAGAGTTGTCATAGCTGCGTTATTCATAACAGCCAAAAAGTGTTAAGTACAAATGTCTATTAACCAATGGTGGATAAATAAACTGTGGTAAATTCATAAATGGAATATTATTCAATGAGAAAAATGAAAACTGATACATGCAACAGCATGGCTGAAAACATATTAAACGAAAGGAGCCAGACACAAAAGATCACATATTGTTCGATCTTATCTATACAAATGCCCCAAATGGGCAAATCTAAGGAAACAAATAGTAGTTTGGTTGTTGCCTAGGGCCAGAGGGTGGGGTTGGAAGAAATGCTGAGTGACTGCTAATGAGTCTCTTTTAGGGGTGATAAAAATATTCTAAACTTAGATGATGATGATTACACAATTCAGTGAATATGCTAAAGATACTGAATTGTACACTCTAAACAGGTAAACTTTATGAAATATGTAAATTATATCTCTATAACAGCATTTTAGTATTTTAGAAAACTGTAGAGCTGGACAGGGAGCTAGAAATCACATAGTCCATTTTTTACATTTTAAAGATGGTGCAAAGAGTCCTGGAGGTAAAAATAATTATTACCCAGTTGGTTAGTCTTAAAGTTTCTAGACTTCCATTCAAGGACTCTCCTTGATGTGTAATTGTATAATGCTGAATGATAACACTAATAAATTCACCCAGTGGCATAAAAGAGTTGGACTGAAGGAGAGATTCAAGTGGAAAGACTGATTAGGATGCTACAGCAGTGGTACCAAATAAAGGTAAGGAGGGACTTTAAAGATGTCAGCGATAGTTAGGATAAAGCAGTTGTTTTGGATGCAAAGATGTTTTGGAGGTAAATTCTTCATGGCTTTGTGTCTGATTGATTATGAGGGGAAAGAGTCATAGATGAGTAAGATGGTTGTGACCAAGGATCTTAAATATAGTCAGCAGTAATGTAATGGCTATGTGTACAGCCAGAGGGGTGATAGAGTAATCAGGGGATCGTTTCATAAATTACATAAATGTCTAACCAATGTACTGTATACTTGAAACTAATAATAAAATAAAATGCTTAAAAAAATAAAAAATAAAAGAACCCTAGAGAAAGTAGAAACTGGAGAAAAAAAGGAAGATGAATTTAATTCTTAACATGGTTTTGAGTCATCCACAGAACACAAAGTGCAGACACTAAACAGGATGCTGGCATGGCAGAACTCAAACTGTCAGAAAGCTTAGAGCTGGAGATAAGGGAGTCATCTGATGAGCACAGTTAGTGAAAGCATTGAATGGGTGCAGCTGCTGCCGAGACAGGGCAGAGAAAGGCAGAGACTGAGGACAGGTCAGTGGGGCTCAGTCCTACATACAAGGGTAGAGAGACAAAAAGAGAAAAGGGGAAGAAAAATCAAAAGAAAGATTCTAAAATAAAGGTGAGAAACTAGGACAGATCAGCAAAAACAGGGGAGCAGATCTAATTTAAGCCAACTAAAGGCTTTAGGATGGGTATTAGAATTTACCATTTGAGGCCTTGTCCTTTAGTGGAGCTTTTGGTTTACTTGGGCAGCAAGTGGGAAATGAATTCAAGGAACTTGTACCAAACAAAAGCTCTGACGCTGGAGAGAGGCAAGAGGAGGAGAAATCTACAAGAATTAAATTGATGAGATGAGAAAAAGAAGTGAATAACATTAAAATACAGACGAAAGCAGCTGGAAATTTTGAGAACGAGGCTATCACGACAAAATACATTGTAAAAGGAAAATGTGGTTTCCAGAAGATCTACCATCACAAGGAAGGTGAAAATATGCAAGTAGGCTTTTTTCTGTGTTTCTGCCATAGTCAAGTAGGGGAATGAAAGTATTAAGGTAGGCTTCAGTAGACTTAGTAGATCACCTCCCCTGTTTAGGAGGTAAACAAAATTCTGTACATCCCAGTCCTAAGAAGTTTAGGTTGGAAATAAGAGCAAACGAAGGCCTCTGAAAATCAAATGCAGTTGCACAAATTCTCACTAAAAAACTAGAAAATCAGGAGCCATGCTTAGAACACTGTTATTCCAAAACAAACAAAGAAACAAACAAACAAAACATGTGTTGAGCATTTGTTTATTTACCAGACCCATGGCCAGGTCTTAGAAATTCAGAGAAAAAAGAAGTCTCAGTCTAGCATGAAGAAGTTCACAGTTAAGTCACAGAAAGACTGGTAGACCAATTGTTTCCAAATCACGTGATAAATGCTATGCCAGAGGCATGAGCATGAAGACAAAGGCACACTGGGCTCTGCAAGGGACTGGCAAAGTTGAGTGGAGGAGGGTTTTCATAGAGGAAGTCATGCTGGGACTGAATCTTGAGTGATAAATAGTACTTCTATAGGCAGACTGGAGGTGGAGTGGGCACAGGGACTATTTCTCCCAGTGGGCAGAGCACAAGCAAAGGGTCTGTGGTATGAGCAAGTGTGAACATTTCGGGAACTGCAAGCAGTTCATTATGGCTGAAGTATCGATGACACTGGGAAGAAGCAGAAGCTTTTCCTGGAGATGTCCGCAGGGACCAGATAATGGAATATTATTCTTTAACCCATTTGACTTTGTTTTAGTATCCCTTCGAAAAAGCCATGAGACAAGGACTTGAGTGCAGGTAGTCTACGAAGCACAAAGGAGAGAAGGGAGAGAAATCTATAAAGCCTGAGTTAATGAATGAGTTATGGCTGTGGGCACCTGTGGCTCAACCCCCCTGGACTCTCCTAGGAAAATGAAGCAGAATGCACTTGGGGATCACCACTCAAGAGAACAGGGGATGGGCATTTATTCCCCAGCTCCTTTCTCCCATGTTAAGGTTTACTTTGGGGATGTTCAGTATATGCGTGTATGCGTGCACGCGCGCGCGCGCACACTCACACACATACATACACACTTTTACATGTTTAGGTTGAACCTGCTGCCTGCTTGCCGTCTAATACTCTCCATCCTCTCAGGCAGAGAAGTGGAGAGAATAGGAACTTGAAGTGGAAAATAAAGTGTAAGAAGTTGTCTCTCACAGGTGTGGGTGAATTCGGGAGGGCCAAGGACATACAGGGCAGAATGTCAATGGTATCTGCTAAACACTAAAACAGGCTACTCATCTCTTCCTTCCAACTGTATCTAGTTTATATCTGTCTCTATATCTTTGCACGGGATGTTTACTCATATTCTCAAGCCCAATCATACTCTCTTTCAACTCTGAAGCTTGACTCATCACTCAGCCAGAGTACTTCCCACTGCTGTGAACACACAGAATGTATTGAATACTACCCTCGTATAATCCTTACATGCACTACCTTTTGTCTTTGTGGCCTCTGAATATTCCATCCCATTTAAATTGTTAGTTCCCAGGAGCAAGAATTGTGTCTTATTACCTTTGCATTACCCAGAGTGCCTAGAACATGTTAGTATTGATTGATCACTCAGGCAAAGACAACTATTCTGTGAGACTTTGGGAAACCAAACCCTTCCAGTAATTCAGCCAATCCAATGCTGCCTCAAAAAGCATATTCTTAATACTGAAACAATAAACCAAGGCATCATTGAGGTGAAGAAATGTGTTGTATTATAATGTAAGCCAAATTAGCCTAATACAGAGTTTTAACTTATTGAAAGTCTTCTGTCAAAAATTAATGAACTAGTAAAAGTCAGAACAGTTTTATATCTGAAACCAAACTGAAGACTCAGAGCAGATGCAGGACAAAAGAGAGACAAGCTCACTGGCTTTAAAATGTGTATAACATAAAACCCTGATGCCTGCTTCCTAACATTTATTTAAAAATTTTGTCCTTTGTATTACCTTGATTTTGGATACAACCATTTCCTATAGGTATTATGCAGAATAATATGGTTTTTTCTTTTAATCTTTATTTATTTTGGTATATATTTTCTGACATGTCAACTAGCATGGAAATCTTGGGTCTTGCGAGGTCTGAGTCTCATTTTTATATTTACTCAGTTAACGTGCTGTTTCTCACTAAAGTCGGTTGAACTATTTTGGCCAGTTTCTCTTGTCAGCTTCTTGTAAGCTTTGAACTGGGAAAGAAATGCACAGCAGGGTAATCTAGCCCTTTGAAGTTTGGGACAACTCAGAAAGATGCACTGTGGTGTTGATTTGTAATAAGCTTTGTTCATACAACATCAGTCTATGATATGATGAGAATTCTTCTTGGATTAAGATGTCCAGTGGTTATAAATGAAAAGCTGTTCTCTCTTTTGTGGGGAAGGGGTACTGAGGTGTTATGAGCATACAATTTTCTGTTATTTCCTTTGTGGGACTTTTGGCATTTGAAAAAAGGCATGTCCTTTCATTAGTGGCACAAAAGGCAGTGTACAAGGATGTGTTGATTTAGAAGTGAACACATCACAGTTTTTCTTGCATGGAGTTGAGGAAGCTGAAGGAGCCACTCTCCTGGGCTTTTTATACTGATACTTATTGCTTATCGAGCTCTCACAATATGCGGGGCAAGGTCCTAACATTTTACAGCTGTATATTCATCATCCCATTTAAACCTCGCCAGGACTCCAAAAGCTGTGCATCCACCAGTTTGTTTCAGAGGTGAGCAAAGTGAGGCTCAGAGAAATAAGGTGACCTAGCCAAGGTTCGGAGCTAGTAGAGAGTGGGACTGAGATAAGAACTGAGATCTGTTTATCTCCAAAGGGCAGGCACTAAACAGCTAGCCCACACTGCCTCCCTTCATCCAAAAACCTTCACCGGCCAGACTGGATGATTAACCTCTTCACTGGTGTAAGGGAGGTAAGTCAGATAATTCCTTTCACATGGAATTATTGAAACTATTTTGATTTTAAATCTAATCTCTTTTCAAAGGGCTTAATTCTAAAAATTCAATTATTTTGGCTCCATATAAGGCATCCCTGGAAATTATTGGAATGAGTTTTTGTCTGGTTATTCCCAATTAAGCACGTAATTATAATCAGGATTGCTGGAGTCTCGGTGTCTTGGAATTTCAAGTTATTTTTACATACCAATAATTTTTGAGGTGTAATTAATCCTTTTATATTGTAAAAATGTAAATCTGAACTATTTAAATCTTAAATTTACATAGTGATATATGACATTGAATTTTTGAAATATTGATGCTTTCCTTTAGAAAACAATCAGGCCAGATCTCTCCCCTATTTAAAGTCTTTTCAGTTTTTCTCACTATTTAATTCCCATTTCCGAGGTTTCCTGTGAAGTTTGAGTATACCATGTTTATTATTCATTTTTCATTTCTTCCAGAGTCAATTAGGACCTTAGTCTAATTATAGAGCCCCTTGAAAGAGTCCTTAAATGGAGTGAAGCCCCCAACCTTATCCCTCATAATTTTACAGATCCCTGGTTGAGGATGTCATAGAGGAATTAGGGAAGAGAAAAACGCTGGTCCAATTTCCACTCTTTCTCATGGAGCTTTGATCATGGATTGAATCATGTCCCTCCAAAAGATATGAAAGTCCTAACTCCCCACATCTATGAGCGTGTTTTTATTTGGAAATGAGGACTTCACAGATGGTCGAGCAACACAAAGTCATTAGGTTGCATCATAATCCAATATGATGGTTTCCTTATTATTATTATTATTATTATTATTATTATTATTTTAAAAAAGAAAGATCTTTGGACATAGAGCCAGAGACACAAGGAGATTGGAAATCTCCATGTGAAAATTGGAATTTTGTTGCCACAAGCCAATGAACTCCAAAGATTTCTACCAAACCAGAAGCTAGAAGAGAAGCATGGAACAGGTTCTCCATCACATCTTCAGGAGGAGCCAACCCTGCTACCACCTTGATTTTGGATATCTAGCCTCCAGAAATGTAAGGCCAATTTCTGCTGTTTAAGCCGCCCATATGTGTTCTTTGCTACAGTAGCACTAGGAAAGTAACAAAAACTTTATCCTAGGGCTAGACTTGTTCTGTACTCCTCTCTTCTTTTCCTCACAAGACAGATCCATTTTCTTAGCACATCCTTCAATTTATTTTAATCAGGACCTTTTACCATAGTCACCCTGCCTGGAGAGACTCAAACCCAAAGCACAGAGAGATGTTAGGTACTGAGGACTCTGTCCAGAGAGACGCCACATGCAGAGAGTTCAAAAGATAACCACCCCCTCACTCTTTTTAATGAAATACTAGTATCGTAGTTATATAAACCAAATACCAGAAGAATGGCGATATCAGACTTTTGCTCTGGCATTATGATCAATAGTCCCAATGTTCTTTATTATGTCATTTCTTCTTTTATTTAAACATGTCATTTTAGGTAATCTATACTTTTAGGAAGAAAAGAGCTAATTTAGAGGGGCCACTATATGTGGGAATACTCATTCAATATTTAAGAGCAGGACATGAAAGCATAATGAAGTTCTCCCCAAAGGCTGCATGAATGTGCTTCAGATTGCACCTATTTGGATTTGGGTGTATAAACAAGCATATAGCTTGAGGTGGCAGATTGCAGTCCCTGTGGGAGTGTAATCCTTGCTTTGTGGATATGTGGTCCCTTTGTCCTCCCTTTGACTTTCAGAGAAAACTTATTAATGTAATTACTCAGAAGAAAATTTTTATACAGTTTGTTTTAGTATTACTTCTACTCTGAACTTTCTTACTTAAATGCAAAAAAAAAAAAAAATTGTTTTTACTCTCTCCCGTTAGGTTTTCTTTAAGATTTGGAAGTGTCTAAATGAAAAGATGTGGGAAGAGTCATGGTTAGTGGGAGTGGAAAGGAGCCTTTAGTTTACTGAGAAGAAAGCTTATCTCTTGTCTCTCCTCAGTCTCTAATAATTGGTTTCAGAATCTTAAGGGTTTTAAGAAAGAGATGTCAGACCTGGCACTAGCTCATTCTTGGTGTCCAAGACACCTTGTCCATACAAATTTTAATTGCCTTTTGTTTCCTACGGTGGTAGGATCTCTAGTTACCAGAATTGTGTGTATTATAACATTGAAGGAGGCTCAAACCCCAACTGCAAAGGGCAAAGAAGAAATATTCATAAAC
Organism: Pteropus medius; assembly: GCF_902729225.1. NCBI lineage: Eukaryota > Metazoa > Chordata > Mammalia > Chiroptera > Pteropodidae > Pteropus > Pteropus medius. Next base: position 14,533,499 of record NW_024340692.1, read on the forward strand.
TTGTGAACTAGAAAATGGCAGGGATGCAGGCACTGTGTGTTTCTTTTTAGTGACTTGGGTGGAAAAAAGCTGCTTCCTAATGTTTTAGGCAAAGGATTTGATACTAGCAAAGCAATTAAATCCTCCTTCCTATCATAAGGGAGAGAGTCAAGGTTGTCTCATAGGTTAATCTCTCCCATGAGGCTGTGTGATTTCTTCATTTATCCTCATTCGTTCAACAAATATTTATTAAGGGCTTGCTATGTGCCAAGAGCTGTGATAGACTCTGGGATATTTTAGTGAATAAAACAGAGCCCCTGCCTGCAGTAGGACAGACCAATATGATCTGTATTTATATCAAGAGATATTAAGTGCTAAGGAAAATATAGAAGACGTTAAAGGACATTAAGAGAGCCAGAGTAGGAGGTGGGTTGTTCTTTTAGACAGGGGAGGCCTCTGTGATAGGGTACAGTAGAGCAGAAAGCAGACACGGTGATATCTAGCTACAAACATTTCAAGTAGAAGGAAGTGAAATAGAGAAAGAGCTTGGCTTGCTTGAGGTATAGCAAGAAGGGGCCGAAACCAAATAACTGACTGATGGGGGAGTATGAAGGTCCAGTTTCCTTCTTTGGTGGAGTCAGACTCAGGTAAAACTTATACTACAGGTCCCCGGAGGGATCAGGCAGAGAGTGAGACACTGCCTGAAATCATAATCTCTGCTTGGCTTTTTCTACTTCCATGCCCTGCTCTCCCTGTTCCCTTCAGGATTCCCTCTCAGAAGTCGTTTTATCAAGAATCCTCATCTCAAGTTCCGCTTCTAAGATAATAGCCATTGGAGAGCAAATGAGCCCTGTGATCTCCCTTACTGTTTACAAAAATCACACTGGTTACTGTGTGGAAAACCAGGGAGAAGAAATAACAGTGAAACCTGGAGGACCCATTAGGAAATGGGTCTCTTTTGTAATAAACCAGGAAATGATGGTGACTGGAACCAGACTAGCAGGTGGGAAGTGACTGGAGTGTGAAATATTTTGAAAATACATTTGACAAGATTTGATGTCATTTTAGAGACAGAATGTGAGAGGAAATAAAAGAAATCAAGGATGATTCCAAAGCTTTCCGCCTAAGAAACTGGAAGGATGGATTTGCTCACATTGAGATGAGAAGGCAGCAGGAGGCCCGGGTTTCAGGAGAGAGGTAGGGAGATTGGTTTCAAATGTGTTGAATTTGACATAACAGTTAGAGGTCCCGGTGGAGATGTGAATGAACCAGGCAGTTGAAGGTACAGGTCTGGAATTCAGAGGAAAGGCCTGGGATAGAGTGTTGGCGGTATCGTCATGACAATAAAATGCTATCACCAGAGGAGTGAGTACAGATACAGAAGAGGCTCAGGAGAGAGCCCTAGGGTATTCCAAAGTTGGAGGTTGGGGAGATGAGAAGGAACATCTGAGGAGAGGCCAGTCAGACAAGAGAGGAACCAGTGAGAATGGTGCCTCGGCAGTCAACTAAAGAAGGGGCATCTTGTAGGAGAGAGTAGCCGGGGACACAGTGCTGAGGAGACTGAGTAAGATAAAGCCTAAGAACTTCCCAATGAATTTGGTAGCAAGGAGGCCTTGGGTTGTGTGGACAAGAGTCATTGTTTGTCTGGAGTGAGGGAAACAAAGTCTTGGTGGGAGGATTTCAAGAGAAAATGGTGCATGAGGAAGTAAAGACACTGAATATAATCGACACTTTAAGAAGTGTTGATTTCAAGGGGAGCAGAGAAATGGCAGAAGCTTTAGGGCAGAAGGGAGGGTCTAGAGAAGATACAGCTATTACAGAATGTTTTATAGTCATGCAAATTATCTTGTAAGGAAGGTGAAATAAAGATGCAGGAAAGAAGGGGAAATTGCTGGAGGAATGACCTTGAGTTGGCTAGAGGAAATGGGACCCAGTGCTGGGAGTGGAGAGGTGGGTCTCGGGTTGGTCTGTGCACATCATCCTTTCTCACTGGAGGCAGTTAATACAGATGCAGATGCAAGTAGATAGTATGAGAGGTGGTTAGAGCATGTGAACAATCTTTACTGATTGTTTGTATTTTCTTAGATAGCTAAGACTCATGGTAACAAACTGTATTTTAGCTACCTGATTGGTATTATATATGCATATCACACTCTTGATGATTGAGGAATTGATTCCTCTAGCCATTAAAACATATTTGATGTCTACAAAGAGCTAGATCTGTATGCAGGCTAATGCCCTTCACCAAATTTCTGAATCCCAGGTTGAAGTTTATGCATATGGGTTATTGATAAATTAAGCAGTTAATTAATCAACTCAATGTATGTGATTTTAAGAAAGACTAAATCCATCCCGAAGAGCTGATTGTTTTTATAAGCAAATTTATACTAGCAAAATATAGTTTTAAATATCCTGATCTCTGTCTATACAAGTTAAGTATGGTATACCAACTTTCTAATCTCCTGGTGTTTGCCGTTCTGACCAATATTTAATATTATTTAAACATTTTTCTCTTTTTATTATAAAAATGTCAGCCTGCAGATTAATGAAAACTTGCCCTTTTTGTGTAATTCACCCTTCGCGGCTGAAGAAAAACCTTCAGGGGGAATATAAAAGCAATCAGGCATCCATTTAGAAAAAACGTTATGATTGTTTTTTGTATACGGTTTTATATCATTTCACTTTTTCAATATGTCTATTTCACATAACTTATTACTTGACACTTTTTATTTTCAATCATTTTTGGTTGCTTATAAATAAACATGAATTAATGGTGAGGGAATTAGCATTCCATTATGAACTTTATGCATACTGAAAAACTGGCTTCGGTGAAGTTGCCTCCTTATTTGGGACATGCATACACATTCGATGGTACCTGTCTAGAGAATAAAACACTGGCACATTTTTTATCTTTGTTAAATAGAAGCAGTTCTTAAATGGAGACAGTGACTTCCAGAACAACATTATGCGAGTGAGAATTATGCATTTTAATGTTGTTTTGTGTGGAAGTTATTTTTAAGATAATTTAAATGGTAGCTTAAATGATGATTTTTTTTATATTCCCCAGAAAAAAATCCTGGTCCATATAGTGTGACCACCTATGTTTATATATATTCAAATATGATTACATGATCTCTATTTTCTAATTAATAGTTAAAATACATTATTGAAATATTTAAAAATAAAATAAAGTATTTTCTTCACCAATCATCAAAGCATATCAAGTCTGAGCTCCTCTATGTAAATGGAGGGAAACACCAGATTTTTCCACTAGTTTTGAGATGAAGGCCATTAAATTAGGGTCTGGACTGTTGGCAGGGTAGGAAAGAAGTCATTATATAACTTTTAGAGTTATCTTTCAGAATAACATTTAAATACAAATTGCAGAAATAATAAAAGGAAACCACACACAAAATAAATCTATCGGCAAAATAAATCTGAACAATTAGTACAGTTTTCTCTTTGCTTTCAATTATACAGTTATTAGACAGTTAAAATATTAACAGAGAATACAATGGCAAAATTTACTAATAGCTAGTACTAAATGGATTTAGAGCATTTAAATATTTAATTATTTTTTCAAAGTGTATAAATTTTAGTTAAACCATAGGCAAACTTTTAGTTTTGTGTAAAACTAAGGTGTGTCTGCCTGCGGCCACAGGATAAATGGTGCTGCTTGAATGGACTTCCTTTCTATTCATGAATGCATTTGTGATTGTTGGCTTTACTGTCTATTCTATCCCTTAAAACAGTAAGGGGAGTTAGCCTTCTCTTGCTAAAAGATCTTCGAGGGGCCTCTTCTGAAACACTTGCCTTGCAAGGGAATAACAATTCTTCTTAAGACCCACTTTATGACATTTTGTTCCTTTCAGATTTATAATCTGAGACAAATCCCTTCAGATTCCAGAGATAGTTACAAAGCCTGACTCTGGAAGAGGTAACATATTTAATGAAAGAATATTTTGCCTATCGATATTGGCAGATTCTAGGGAATGTACAGGGAAATAGATTTTAATTGTGTAAAACAAAGGAAAAAGAATTATAAAATGTATCAATATGGATGCATTTAGTACAGATTTTGCATTCATTGTGGTACCTCAATAAGCTAGTATTTAATAAGTTGCTTGGCTTTTTGAATAACAAGACTCATCAGAAAAGATTACTTTTTCTGATGTTTGCATTGTTAGAACTTTCTTGACAGAAGAAGAAATTCAAAGAAATAGTAGGATAAGAATAACAAAGTTGATTTATTATATCAATTCCTGTACACAGCCCAACTCACACTATGCTCCCAGGAAAACTAAGAGTGCACACTATTCTCTAAGGTATTGAGAAGTGATAAGGGTAGCACCAGCATCCTTAAAAGGATTTGCAATGGCTTTCTTCTGCAAGCCAGGAATGATGGTGAGAAATGCAGCCACTGCAAAAGATCCCTGATTTCATTGGAGGATAATGGCGTCCAGGAGTGAGAAATGAGTAAGTGGCAGGTCTTAAGTACCTATGATAAGACCAATGTTATTATTGTAATAGGTATCAGATTTACAACCAAATTCCGAATGGTTTAATTTAGCTTGTAGTAATCTTTGGCAGCAGTCATGATGTCCTTATGCCTGAAATAGATGAACATCCTTATAAAGATGTACTTAATCCACATAAGTGGGGGAGGGGGAAACCCTCTAGTCCTGTTGAATGGAGATCTGATTTCAGACACCAAATGAGAAAGTCATGACTCTTCATTCAGTTCTTAAATTATATAAATATAGAGTTCTTTGAATGAAGAGTAAGCATAAGCTACTTGAAGAAGGACCCTATAAGACTGCCACAAGTATGATCTACAGTTCTTCCTCCAAGATTTCCCCAAAGTGGCTACTTATTGGAATGATCGTATATTGGGTAAACAGAAATACCCAGACTTTTCAGAGATTACAGTATGCCACTTAAAAATTAATGCAAACACAAATCTCTGTTTATATCTGTCAGAGTAGGGGCTTAAGAAGTTCAATTGATAAATAATGTTTAAGCCTGAGGCCATTTATAATAAGGCAAGTGAGTCTATAACCCTACTCTGTAGTTATTTCTCTAGTTCTTAGATGTATAGAAGGGGCAGATATACTTGATAACAGACATGATATCCTGGTTCTTCTTTAATCCATGCAGTAGGGGTTGTTATGGTTGGAAGGGCCAATTAGAACCACTTGGAATACATTTTCTTTCAAAAAAGTAAATTTAAAATATTAATCCTTTCAAGGGTGAAATGCAGAGATTAGTTTCACCATCAAAGGATTTGAAGGATGCAAAGTGCTGATTTCTATTAATTCTCTTTTATCTCCTTATGTAATTTGTTCAAAATATAGATTTCTCTTGGAGAACAAAAGTGTATTATCACAAATTTAATCAGGTGGTGATTCCAACTACATTTACTGTCTCACCTGTAGTCTCTTTATTGGGGGCACGCTCAATATAAATCTTGCAAACCGATATGCAGATATTGATTTATCTTCTTTTTTCTCTATACCAAGATCACCAGAAGCAGTTTACTTCACTTGGAAGAAATAGCATTATATCATTGGTGACGTTCCTCAGGGATAGGTCAACTTTCTAGCTCTCCCACAGAAATTAGTATCTTCCTACTTAGAAAGTATGATTACCATCACCTGGAAGATTGTTAGAATACAGAAACTCAGGTTCCACTTCAGACTTACTGAATCAAAATCTGCATTTTAACAAAATCCCTAGGTGATTTGGAGCACATTGAGAGTAGAAAAGAACTGACCTTGACTAAAGGGATCTTGATCATGTCATCATCCCACAGGGCACCACACTGGTCCATCACACTGGTAACAATGCTGGTTGAACCTGAGAGTAGGTGAATTTGTGAAAGATATGCATGTTAGAGAGTGGGAAACAAACTCTTATTAAAATTCAGGAGCCTACTACCCCAGTGAGATTTCTAGGAGTCCAGTGATATGAGAAATGTTGAGACATTCTATTTAAAAGAGAAAGACAAGATGATGTGTCTTGCACCTTCTACTACTAAAACAGTCTTGTGAAGATGTTTGCATTTTGGAAGACAACATATGAATGTATTCTTTCATCCATTTACCGAGTATTTACCTAGGTTATCAGTGGTGCCAGTTGTAACTAGAGCCCAGCGCAAGAAGAGATTTTGTAGGAGGCTCCGGCTGCAGTGCAAGAGTTCCCATTTTAACCATATGATTCACTGGATGCAATTGTAATCTAATTATCTGTAACTCATATGATTTTGATATAGTTATTTTGGCAATTCTAATAAGAGAATCACAGAGTATAACTCTAGAATTTGTACAGAAGGCATGCCCTGTTTGGCAGACAATTATCTTGTTTAGCAAACACAGTGCCTGGCCTGTTACTGGGCCAGTGGAGACTGAACAACTGACTGTAGAACACCAAGTGACCATGCCACTTGAGTTATAGCTCATGAAAAAGGCGTTGTGTGCTCCACCAAGATGTAAATTTGGTCACATGTGGCAGCACTTCATCATAAAATGGAAGTGCTATATATGAGATTGGACTTTTGCACGTCATTAAAGACCAAGTAAATACATGTGCAGATGACTTTCATGGTAACCACTATTGATGCACGGCCATTTTTCCGTCAATCCCATTAAGCAGTTCATGCCACTAATTATAAGAAAGAATGGATTTAGGCCTCTTTTAAAGATGAGTCTACATGGAATGCTGTCACAACTCCAAATTAGACCAGTATAGCTTTATAGGGATACTTGAAAATGACTCTGAAAGACATTTGGGAAGGAAATATTCCCAGCATAACTTTTAGGTTTGCATCTAATTGGTACCTTTATCTGCAAGCTATATATGCAGAGGTAAAGTTTGTGTCAATTAATCAGCAACAGCTAGTGATTTGGCTAGGTGGTCAAAGAATGTAATTTAAAGGAGAAATTGACAAGGAATACTGAGAAAGAAGTACATGGTTAAAACTAACTCAGAATGGGTACAGGGTATGAAAATATTTGTATCCATGTGAATGCTCACAAAAAAGTTTCCCTGTAAAGGAGTCTTTTATTAGTACAAAATTATCTCCTCAGTAGATCTCAGTCAGCTTCTTTCTCTAGTCATGGGTTTATGAACGAAGTGAGATTGGCAGGAACGATTAAGTTAAAATTATATATGGATTTAACAACATGAATAACAATCATTGTTGAGTGCCAAACAAACCCAAAATAGAGACAACAATGAGGGCTCAATATGGCATCATTTCCTGGAACAACTTGGTCAACCCTTTAGTAGCAAGTAATTACGCTGGAATGCTCCATCATGAAGCCATGTATTTTTACTCACTGGCATTGACTCCTACTCTCTATATTATTGCTTATCCTCCCTGTAATCTGCAGTGAGTCTATCTGCAACATCGCCTGTGAATTTACTAAATATCATTTTCACTAAGACGGCATCACACTCACCATTGCTTCCGACAAAGAAACTCATTTTACAGCAAAAGAATACATGCACAACCACAATATCCACTGGTCTTATCTATCTTATAACCCCAAAGTAACTGGCCTAATAGAATAATGGAATGGCCTACCGAAGACCCAGTTATGGTGCCAGCAGTTATAAACCTGGGAAAAAGTAATATGGCTCAATATATTTTGTAAGCCAGAAACCAATAATTGCAGCTGTAATCCTATAGCTAGACTGTACAATTTTGGGAATGAAAGGATAAAACTGACTTCTTTCTCTATTATCCCTTAATAACCTACTCCAAAACTTTTTGTTTTCTGCTTTTGCAACTTTGGAGTCTCTGGTTTAGAGATATTAATTCCCAAGGGAGGAATGCTTCCACTGGGGGCACATCGATGATTGCACTTAACTGGAAGTTTGGGCTTCTTTTGTCACTAGCCATATTGATGTAATGCCTAATGCTCTAGGCAAAGAAGCATCATGGTACTAGATGGAAGTACCAGTGTTGCTTGATTGTCAAGGAGAAATGGGAGCAGTTTAATAATGTTATACAGTGTGACATAAAGGAGTATGCCTGAAAGTAAAATATTTTCTTGTGAGACTCTTAGAACTTTGAAGACTATGGCAATACAATACTAGGAAGATCACTAATGTCTCTAGAAATGAAGATTTGGGTCAAAAGAGCTACGATCCTAGCTGAAATAAATGAAATATACAATAAGTCACAGAAAAAGAAAAATAACCATACGGTTTCATGACCAGTTTCAGAAATGAGAATGAAGTAGATATACATATTTTGTTCATAGCTTTGTTATATATATATATATATATATATATAGTTATATAGTTATATAGTTATATAGTTATATAGTTATATAGTTATATAAATATAAGTAAATATCTGCATATATGTGTATTTCCTAGAATTTTTATTATATGGTTCTGAAATACTATCTGGGATAAAAGCATTGTGAACGATTAAAAAGTGGAAGAGAAGAAGTAATTATTTTAGCAGCAGCTATGGGTAGACAGCTGAGATGATCTGTAATAGCTTCCCTTGGCTTCTGGGATTCTCCTAAACTCAGGCATTTGTGGGGCTTCCCAGTGAGTCTTCTGAGAATCACCCTTGAAGTGCTGCAGGTCACTGAAATCACTAGGACTGGCTTCTATTGGACTCCCAACACACGAGAATCACACATCAGTGCTGCAGGCATTTGAGATAATTATTGGTAGCTTCCCTGCAATTCTTACCCTTCCTGATTTTCCCTAAACAGATCCTGATTTGCACTCCTCCAACAACCAGTCCTATCACAATTCCTATCACCGTGTAAGCCTCTAATTCCCTATAATAAATCTCTTTCTACTTGAAATCCTCAGAGTGATATAGTCACTCATTAGGATATACCAACCATTTAGAAGCAAGGAAAGATGCCTAGATAGAAGAAAGCCAAAATACATTTTATTCATAGGAATACTTCTTGAGTTCTTACTTAAAATCTCTCTCTCTCTCTCTCTCTCTCTCTCTTTTTTTTTTTAAACATAACCCTAATAGGCTCAGTCATCAATTTCCAAGGAACAAACAGAAGCAGTAAATTGGAAATAAGGGAGAGCCCATATAAATTAGTGATAGCACCAATAAATAAAAACTATTATCAGGGAAGTTTTACTGACTGCTTTACATAATAGCAAATATAAGAACTTTAAAAGTTTAGAAGTCTGGGATTATTTAGTATAGATCCAGCATTTCATATGAGGAAATCCCCCAAAGGTATTTTGATATCATTCCCTACTATAAAAGTCACTAATCAAAATGATAACCTATAAAATATATATATATATATACACTATATTGAGAATACTTAAGAAACTAGATATGCAATCCACTTAAGAATTTTCCTCATCAAACGTATTTAAAATTGAATAAATATACAATTTTTCTTATTCTGTCTCTTAGTTGTTGATATTATCCAGTGTTCTGCCTGACCTCATCTTTCTTTCCTCTCAGTACACTGTCTCAGTGTTTTCTTATCAATTCTCTGGAGTAGACACTTGATCTACGCTAGTTAGGTTTGTAAACATTCTCTCCCAGTAATTAGGAAATGGGGCCCTGATTACTAAATAATGATAGCTAACACTTATATAGTGCTTAGTATGTACCAGGGACTACTCTAAGTGCCTTGCATATATTAAATGAATTGAACTGATTTTTATAACAAACCTGTGACTTTGTATTTATAGTTCTCTCTATATTTTTCTTATATATTTATATTTATCTGACTTAATATCAAATAGTAATAGTTAATGTTACTATTATTTCTATTTTACAGATGAGAGAACTGAGCCTAAATCATGTCCAGCTGTCAACCATCATCTAAACTCATCTGTAATAACAATGACCTTTCCATCAGGCAGCTGCTATCTATCCCTCTTCACACTTGGATTCAGTGACTCACATTTTGACACCAACCCCTTGAGAAAGCAACCACTGGACAATCGGGACAAATTATTTAGTAATTGTGCTATGCCCCGACTCTCTCCAATTTTTACGTTCTTGTCTGCCACTCTACAGACACTTTCACCAGACATCTCTGAGACCCCTTTGATGGTTTTTTTATGCACCACTACATTTCCTGGCTGATTCCCCAACCCTGTATGTAACCATCTAGATCCCTGATTCCTGACTTCTCTGCTGTAATTAATTTATCTCTAAATCTCCAAATACCAGCCCAGAGTGTGGCACATACTCTGTTCTCTAGAAATGTTTGCTGGACAGAGTTTTGGAATTTGAGTCACAGTTACCCGCACACTCTTAATTCAAATTTCTACTCTCTGCTTTCCAGACCCCTGACATATGGTACTACAAATTGCCAGCTGGAGTCAAAAGTTAAACACAGAGGCAGTTTACTTCATCAAGACTGAAGGACCAGAAGTATAGAAACTAGTGAATGAATCTTAGCCTGAAGAGAATATGGAACAAGAAAGCAGCTGTTTTCCTAAGTCAAGTTTTCAATAAGGGAGGATGGAAAAGAGGAGCAAATAATAAAGGTAACCTGGAAGAAAGGGTGCTGAATTTATGGTATAAATTTCTGAGTCAAATTTGAGTAACCAACATTTAGCCCATTTCGATGTTTCTAAAGCTGAAATAGCCAGTCTCCAAGATATCTCACAGTAATCTCTATCTCATTGTACTATATTTTTGCATAGTCCACTCCCACATAATACTGCGTTGGTCTGTATGACCAACATAATTAAGCAGAGGTATGCTATATGACCTGAGACTAAGTCATAAAAGATATTGTAGCTTATGTCTTGCTTTCTATCTTAGATTACTCACTTCATGGAAGCCAGCTGCCATGTTGTAAGGACACTCAGGTGGCCAGTGGAGAGACCCATATGGAGAGGAACGGAGGCTTCCAGCTAACAGCCAGAAGAGTATACCCCAGTCAAGCTTTAATGTGACTGCAGCCAGAACCAACAGCTTGATTGCGGTCTGTGAAAGACCTTGAATCTGAACAGTCCAGTTAGGCCACCTCTAGATTTATGACCTTCAGAAACTACATTAATGTATGTTGCTTTAAGTTGCTAAATTTTGGGCTAATTTGTTTCATAGTAATAGATAGTTAACACAAAAGACTTAAATTATAGGTTCCAAATTATGAGTTGGGGGCCATTTCTGGCCTGCTCACATGGTTTTGTTTTGTAGAGAAGGGAGAGACAATGGTATTAAAAATTCAATTAATTGTCAATATTTACATTGGGGAAATTTTTTAAAAAATCTGTTTGTTACTTTCTTTAAAAAGTAACGAGATCTTATAACACAGTGTTGTCTTTATGACTCTATTGCCTTAGATTTTATCTTTTCCATTCATTTAAATATTAGAGGGCATTCAAAATTTGCTATACTTGGCCCAGGCTCCGATTTATCAGAAATTATTTCATTCATCTTATAATGTCTTGTTTTAGCAGGAACTTAAAAAAAATTTATATATATATATATATATATATATATATATATGTATATGTATATGTATATATGTGTGTATATGTATATATATGGTGCTTGTTGTTTTTTTAAAAGATTTCACCGAATGAAAGAGTATTGCTGCTAAAACAAAACACACAATAAACTCCCACATTCCCAAATCTGTCTGCTCATTAAAAACATCTTGAAAACCTTAAGATGTAAAGATTTCCAATCATGGATTATGATAAACATGGTTATTTTATGATCATATATTTATATTTTAAAAGAGGCATCAATTTCTCTCTTCCTATTTTGGAGATGGGACAGGACTGTCCAGGTATCAGTGTGTGAAATGGGGATTAAGTCTAAGAAGCAGATCTCTGAGAAAAGAATTCGCAGTCGGATGATCCATCAGAGCAGATCTGAACCAGGTCATTTGCTTGGGGGGTGGAGGAGAACAGTAAACTGGGAAGACCAAATCAAGGAAGGCAGAAGTGGGATCAAGAATACAAAATGGATCCAAGACAAAGGATTGAAAGCAAGAAGTCAGGGCAAAGCGGGAGGGGTCTAGTATGATTACCACTAAAAGCACTGATGTTTCCACAGTTCTCCTTTCTTAATCCATGGATATATGAGACATGATAATGATGTGGCAATGGATTTTAGGAACTCTGCCAAATAAAGGACTGCTTTGAAAATTTATCATAAAGACTATCCACGTGATATGGCTGCTTTCTGGCAATCCAGCCCTTCCAAGTACAGAAAATTCTACTGATTATTTCCAATTAATTTTTTCTCTCTTTTGAAATGCCATAGTACTTCAATGCATTAGGGCAATGGTGAGCAGGCTTACTTGTGATAAATGGAAAAATATTGAGGCCAAGCAATATGATGGTTTCCTCTGACATCGGCCTGATAGATTTAAGTGAAAGACTCCACTTTAACATTTGTGCACATCTAGTTGAAAGAAAGTATATTCACATGCAGATCATATATTTGGCTCATTTCATAAACACATGTTTTATGCCATGCATTCGAGAAATGTGAAATCAAGCCAAGTTTTATATAGCCCACATCATTTTACACATTTGGGAAGGTTAATAGTAAAGATTCTAGGCAACTGATTTAGGTGCTTTTTAAAACTTGGAGATTCTACAGCTGATTATAGATTTAGAGGAAGTTGGAAAGCCTCAACAAATTTCTTCCTTTCTTTAGTTACCAGAGAAGGGTAGAGAAAAGAATTGCTAAGCAGGAAAGAATGGTTTTGCTAGTCTCCACAATTCCTTTTCACCGCCATCTTCCTTCAGGCAAAAGTTAGCCTATATTTTCAAGTGTCTGGGTATAAACATGCCTGTATTAAAACATTCTCCTTGTTTATAATTTTATGATTTATCTATATATCTTTATTTTTGGCTACTGTGGCTTTTTACAGCTTTCTAATTTATATAGCCATTTGTTTTGGCTGTCAAAACATTTTTAATTTTAATTACTGTGTATCATGCCTGAGGGTGTAAAACTGTCAGATAAATCTGAGACTCTGCATAAACATGTGGAGAACTGCATGTGTTACCACTCAACAATTGCTAGTGGGCAGTTAGCAAATGCCTTTCTAGGGGGTTGGTTGGCCAGCTTTCTCTCCTTCGTGGAGGCACAGGATGATGTTGTCAGTCTGGGTGCTGGATGCCTCGTTACCCACCACATGTTGATGACCTTGGCACGAAAAAGGCAAGAGTCTGTGATGGACCAGTCACAGGCTGGACAGCCTGCATATGGCTGATGGAAAAGCACTGAATTTTTAATCTTGTCAGCTTGGACAATTGGATAATCGACCTAGCACTTAGCCTTTAGAAAGAAAAATAATTGGGAAGAGGAATCAGATTTTTTAAAAAAGTATGATAATTTATTTGATTGGTAAAATGTGATCAAGGATCTAGCTCCTTTTTTTCTTCATAAAGTTTCAACATTATATATGTATGTATGTGTCCATCCATCCATCCATACATCCATCCATCCATCTACCTATTACATATCTAAAAGTCTTATATTCGGGATCAGGAGAATTGTACTTGAGCTTGAGTCTTGGTGTTGTTACTGGGACATCTTTAACCTTGGACAGATTCTTTAATTGCAGATTTACCTTATAGTGAGCTGAAAAGCTTTAGATGTAATCTGGTACTTTATCCAATATAAAATCTAGATCTACAATGAGATATGGATCTGGACTATGTCTGTATTTATCCATTAGTAATGTAATATAGTTACAGTTCAGTTATTATTCTTTCTATGCCCATCTTAGGGGAGATTCAGTGCCCAGGGAGGGTTGCTTCTGCCTTCTGCCTACTTTACATAGCCCATCGCTTGATTTCAAAAGAGGGCACAGAGCAGAGAGAATGATGGTAGAGCTTTCCTTCTGCAGTTTTTCTTTTGCTAGTCTTTTCTACCTTTGACCCTTGACATGTCCAAGGTATATTAATAAATAATATGCCTCAGAATGCATTTTAAATATTCGAACTGTTACTATTTATTACATTGAGTTTTCCAATGGAGTTCTTGTTTCTAGTCTATGATCTCAACCAGGTAGAGGAATTTGTAATATGGAGCTAATTGATTATTGGTGTGGAATCTTTCAGACAAGACACCATAGTAGAAAAAGGAACGGGTACTGTTATATATTAAAGCTTGGTAACTTGTAGAATATGTATTGACTGTATAAGCCACATGAATTAAAAAAATCCCTCATGTACATTTAGCTCATTGATGGAAAAGTGTGTAAGTCAAGAAAAATTTTTTAAAAACATTTTATCATCTTTGACATAGGTAAGCATGCTGAACTAGCCCTTCAAGGCTCGGCAATTTTCCTTAAAAATGTAATGCGTTTCCCCTCCCAATTTTCCAATACAAAACATTTATCTTTCCACCCTGAGATTTAATAGTTCTCTGTTGGAATGTTATGCTTCCTTATGAAAACTTCATTCATTCAGGGTTTATTGGCAGTATTTGATAAGTGCCTATTATGTGCTAGATACTATACAAGGGGCACAAGGGGGAGTAAAGAAGCTTAATAAAAAATAAGTCAGAACTAGGCTGTATTTCTGATAGGATGGTTTTTGAGAGTTATTTATCTTCGATAACAATGCAGACTAGAATGTTGGTTATATCTCATTTAAAGAAAGTTTGATTTTTTTTCTTTCCTCAATACCAAACACATAATAGGAACTAAATATGACTGTGTTAATATGTAAATGCAGAATGAGTATTTTTATGTCTTTTTAAACTATGTTAATTTTGCCTTTTAGTCTATATTAAGAAAAAACTTAAGGAAACTATAACACCTATAATGCTACTTTTATTCAGTTATAATTTGCCTTGACTATGAAGAGGCAAAAATGAAAAGGAAGTATATATCCCTGTTATTTGATTATTTGCATCAGCACAGGAGATAAAAGAAAGGCACTATACACCCACCCACATTCATAGCAGCAGTATACATAATAGCCAAGAGGTGGAAGCAACCTAAATGTCCAAAGATGGATGAATAAATAAACTAAATGTGATATATAAACATAAGGGAATATTATTCAGACTTACAAAAGGAAGAGAATTCTGTCATATGCTGCAACATGAATGAACCTTGAAAACATTATGCTAAATAAGCCAGTTATAAAAAGACAAATACTATGTGATTCTACTTTTATGAGGTATCTATAGTAGTCAAATTTACAGAAACAGAAAGTAGAATGGTAGTTGACAGGGGCTTGGAGATTGAGAAAAACAGGAGTTGTTTAATAGGTATAGAATTTCAGATATGCCACATGAAGAAGTTCTGAAAATCTGTTTTACAACAATGAGAACATACTTAACACTACTGAATTGGATAGTTAAAAATGGTTAAGATGGTAAATTTTATGTCGTGTATTTTTCACCACAATAAAAAAAATAAAAAGAAAGGTAACTAATATTGAATAAGTGCTGACAGTGTTTCAGGCATTTTCTATGGATTATGTCACTTAATTCTCTTGATACCATCATTGGGCAGGTAAAGAAACACAGATAAGTGAAATAGTTTTTCAGGCTATAGGATTCAAAAGCTGAGGTCCTGGAATATGAATCTAAATATTTTCCTCTGAGTAATCTCTTAAATGAAGTATAGATACAAATTTTCCTCTGAGTAATCTCTTAAATGAAGTATAGATACAAATGCCATAGATACCAACTAAAGATTAATGATACTTAAAGTAACAAAATAATAATGAATGAACATTGTGTGCTACCATGTTCCATGTATTTTTTTGATGGCTTTACATACACCCTATCTAAGCCTCAAAATGTATAATTATTATTATTAACCTCATTTTACAGATGAGGAAAATTAAGTAATCTGTTCAAGGTCAAGCAGTCAGTAAAAGGCAGAGACTTACATCCAGGTAGTCTAATTCTAGAGTGTCTAATTTCTAATTATAGAGTGTTTCTTACCATCTCAAACCCATTTTCCCATACATTATCCAATATAAAAAATCAAGCTCAGTTGTGAAGTTGACAAACAGCCATAGTTAGCCCTATTTTATGGAAGATAATACAGAAGATCAGTTAGAGATTTTGTGCAGGGACACATGTTGAGTAAGTGACAAAAGGAAGATTTAAATTCAGGTCTTCTGACTTCTGGCCCTATGCCTGTCCTCCCCCAGTATCAAAATAAGGTCTATCTCAGACTACCTTGGAGATGTGAGATAACTGAAGGGTGTCACAGACACTCACTTACTTTTACACTCATTTCTCTAAGCTCTGTGTGATTGCCAGTGGCCATAAGTCAGATGAGATTTGCAGTTAAGGACCTCTGATGACTCAGCCTTGAGGACAGGCCATGGGACAGATTTGCCTGGGGGCGGGGGGGCTCTCTGGGACTGGTGAGGGAGGCTTGGGCAAAGCTCTGCCCTGCTCTTTCCTGACATGCCCTCAGAGAACAGAGTTTTTATTGGACACTTGGTGACAGGAGCAGAATGTAAGTAAAAGGGACATTGGTTTAACATCTCACGACATGAACAGCACATGTTACATAGCTAGTAACTCGCATTAATCTACTGCCTTGTAAGATTGGTGTTTTCTGAAGAGGGGGAGGAGGCAAGATTAGAAACGGCTTTCTGTCCTGAGACTTCTTTTACTGCAGATGTTTGCAGCTGGGACTCTCCACTTTTCTTCCTCTGTAGGTACATAGGAATAACCCACGTAATCATGTTTCTGTCTTAATTTCTTTTCTATTACGAAATTAAAAGATTGATACTAATGCCAGAAAAATCTGGCAGAATGTGTTTAAATCTGAAAAGAGGGAGAGCTGAGCTGTCCTTGAAGTAGTCAAGGCCTCCTTGCCCTTGAAGTTTCTCAAATGGATGAAGCCATAAATCTTGGGCAACTTATTTTCTGCTCTCTCCAAATAATTTTAATATATTAGACAATATCTGGCCTACAGTTCTGAAGATGCCTTTGGGTTCTTTCTGTATCACTGCTCTATCACTGCATAACAAAATACCCCCAAAGTTAGTCTCTGAAAACAGCAACCTTTTCTGTTTTTCACCTGTCTATAGACGGAGTGGGTGATTCTGGAGATCTGGGTGGGGCTTGTTCATGCATCTCCTTGGGTTGCCTTGCTGGGTTGGCTGGGGCTTGCAAATCCAGAATGGGCAGGGCTAGATTGGTGCTGCTCTGCCCCCATATGGTTCTTCATCCTCCTGTAGGCTTCCTGGGCTTATTCTCATTGTGGTTGCAGTGTTCTAAGAAAGGAAGCAAAAATGTGCTGCTGCTTTTTCAAGCCTCTGCTTATGTCAGGCTTGCTAGCATGCTATTGGCCAAGGAAAGTCACATGGTTGAGCCAAATGGCAGGCAAATGTAGCCTCTCTGACTCCACAGAAATAACAGAGCGTATAGGAAGGACATTTCCGGGGCTATCATTTTAATCAATCTTTCACACTCTCTAAAACTAATAGTTCCCTGCAACTTAAGAGTAGTAGTTTTCCTCCCAAAATGAAGACACTGTTTCCTTTTCTTCTAACCTAGTGCTTGCTTAGGATGGTGCCTGGGACACAGATTATGCTAAATGTCCTTGAAATTAATGGTTGGAAATGAGGGTGTCACTAGTGAGTGCCTTAGTCTCTTAATCACATCTCTTTTAGTCACAAGTAACAAGTATCTCCTCAAACTGGCTTCAACAACAACAAAAAATTAACTTATTTTACTGAACTCCAAGGCAAGAAATATGGATGGGTTTCCTGAGGGACTGGGACCATGAACTGGAAGTCATAATAATCTGAGTTCACTCTGTGGGTCAGAGGCTATCCTTCATTCAATAAGCTGTGGTAGGGTGATGGCCTCAGTGTCACAAGGTACAAAACTTGGCTGTCTGGGGAGCTGTGCCTATCACAAGCGGCTATAGGTATAGCAGAGAGGTTTCTTGAAGAATTCAGAAAATTCTTTAGTTTCAGGATGTGGTAGATAGCCCCAATATTCCTGTCCCCTGGCCAATCAAACACTAGTTTAGATACTGCTGTGAAGGGATTTTACAGATAGAATTAAAGTCCTAAATCAATTAATCTTAAGATATGGAAATTATGTGATTAGGCCTGACCTAAGCAGTGTTTCCTCTAGCTGGGAGCAGAAAAGGAATTTAGAGATTCAAAGATTCAAAGGGGGAGATTTGACATGCTATTTCTGGCTTTGAAGATAGAGGGGTCCATGTGCCAAGCGATGTCTATGGCCTCTATAAGCTGAGAGCAGGCCCTGGGTGACAAGCAGCAAGGAAATGGAGACCTCAGTTCTACAACCATAAGAACTAAATGACTTTGGAGCATATACCTTCCCAGGGCCTCCAGATGAGAGCCCAGCTGGCCAACACCTTGATTTTGGCCTTATGACATTCTAAGCAAAGGATCCAGCTGAGCTATACTAGACTTCCAACCTGCAGATACTAAACAGGTGTTATTTTAAGCTGCTAAATTTGTGATAATTTGTTTAGAAGCAATAGAACACTAATACACAATGATTACCATTTCAATTTTATCTCTTTAAAAAGGCTGATATCCTTTGAGAAATGGCATAATTAGAATTATCACTCATATTTTGGTCTAATTTGTTGGCCTGAAGGACTCCATGATCTGAAAGGGCAAAAACGTTCTGAAAAGAAACATTATAATTTGACAAGAGTAAGGTATGTGAGAAAGAGGTTAAATTTTGAAGAGAAGGTAGGTAGGCTGGCTTTTGTGGATTGCGGTCTTATATGCTAGGCCTTCAAAGAGACAGTATACAAGAAATCAAGGCACTGGGAACTTGAGGGTGTGTGTGTGTGTGTGTGTGTGTGTGTGTGTGTGTGTGTGTGTGTGTGTGTTAGATAGATAGATAGATGACAGGAAAAGAGACAGAGAGGGAAGGGATTAGTAAAAAGGTACTGAAAATAAATGAAAAAGCCTTCAATTAACCTTTCCTTCTGCATGTTCCATCTCTTTCTCAATTATATTAATATCATCAGCATTTAAACTTGCTCTAGCATATCTGATCTCAAAGAAAATCCCATCTCCTGAATTAGCATGCCCCTCCAGCTATTACCTTGTTTTTCTGTTTTTCTTCTACTAAGTTGTCTAAACGTGATATCCTCAAATCTTCACCTCCATTTATCCTCCAAATCATCTCTAGAGGGCAGGCTTCCTCCCCAACCTTCCAATGAAACTGTTCTTCCCAAATCATCAGTGCCCTCCATTTTGCTAGGTCCAATGGACTCTGGTCTGACTTCTTCCTAATGGATCTTTCATGATTAAATCCAGTTGACCACACTTCTTATTTTGGAACATTCTCTTCTTTTGGTTTCTATGACAACACCTTCTTCTGGTTCTCCTCCTACTTTTCAGACCACTCTACCTCAGAACAAATTGTATGTTTCTCTTCTTAGAGCTGATTTCTAAATGTCAGCATTTTTGGGGACATCATTTTGGACCCCCTCCTTTTCTTACACAGCTAAACTCTTTCCTTAGGTGATCTCCTTTCTTCCAATTGTGATAAATGCCCCTGGCTTTATAGAAGAGATTACCTGTGAACTTGTCAAAGTGGAATACTGTATATTATAACTCAGATGTGTTATAACCCTTGTTTCTTCACCTGCAAAATGGAGACTTGCCTTGCCTGTCTTACAGGATTGTTGTAGGAATAAAGGATGAATGTATGTGGCAAGAGGAGTCTGCTACTGTTCTTATTGTTATAGTTACAGTCAGAACATTGAAATAATAACTGTTGGAGCTTTCCAAGGGTATGAGTGGGTGAGAAGACCAGCGCCAGAAAGAAGGATGGAGAAAGGGAGAGAAAAAAATCTTGATCTATATCTATACTTTACAGATGTAGCTATATAGAGAGAATATGAATGAAAATGAAAACCAGGGAATTGACAGAAGCTATGTGAATTGGGATTTGATACCATTCCATAAATCTCTCAATTCTTCAGTAAAGTTTCTAACTCAGGAAATGCTGAGAGTGAATGGACTTCTTGCGGGAATCGGTGAAGGTATAGGGGCTTTGATAGGGGTCAGATCTGAGTTGTGATGTAGTGCATAGCAGCGGGGCGGGTGGAGAAGAATACCTTCAAAATGGCAGAAGCAAGAACGCAAGTGAGATTTAACCTTATTTTCTACCTCTCTGAATTACCAGTGGGTATTTGGAGTTATACAGACTTAGAAAACATTTCTATTCAGTAAGCATTCCTTGAGTATCTATTACCCATAGGTGCTCAGACTGGTATTACAGAGAACACAAAGGTGCGTGATGATGGTGATGTTCATGATGGTGATGAAGATGGTGATGATGATGTTGACAATTGTGCTCTCAAAGAACCATCTCTTTTCCTATTTGAGCCTCACAGCCAGCAAGATAAATAGGACAGGAATATTTTGACACTTTTTACAAAAAAGTGAACAGAGTTCTGGTGATTTAGCCAAAAGGTAGCAAGTGACAGAGCTAGGACTTGATTCCATATCTAAATCTGTGTCTGTTTTTTCCACTAAATCAGTGTTTCCTTACTGTGGTGCTATTTCTTCTGGTGGTAGGTCTCATATTTTAACACTAGCATAATAAACACTATCGATGTGTTTGCTATTATTATTACCTTGGAGCTTCAGAGGATGGGCCCATTGCACTCATTAGAAAGGACCAGAGGAAGCTTTGTGGAAAAGTGGCATCTAAGATGGACCAAATATGTCATTAGTTTACCAGTATGGAAGCTCCTAACCATGTCAGAGAAGGAGAGAGAGATATGACAGAAAGGTAAGGGCAAGTGGGCCAGGAGGATGGAGGAAGAAACCTCTAGGAGCTGAGTCTGCCTAATTCCTTACAGACTAAGGAGAAACCATCACTGCTGGGTCTAGCTCTCAGTTTGGGGCATCTATCACATCTGAGAGCCACTAAGTATTTGGCTGATTTGTTGGAGGGTCATATACCTGTGAAGCAGTGCAATGAAGCAGTGTCTAGCTACCTCTCCATGACTCCACCTCAGCAAGGACAGCGGATTTGGGAAAGGCAACAGCAAGGCCCCCAAAAGAATCCTGTCAGTATAACTGAGGCCTGAGCTCCCGTTCTGGTCTCTATTCTCACTCTAAGACCAACTCATTCTTCTCTGTTTCGTAATGGTATCTGTTATACAAAACCAAACACAGTTATTCCCTCCACATGCTATTAAACACAGCTACATTAAAATAATCTGTAGGTTGAGACAAATACACACCACCACAAGATAATTGGGAGTTAAGTCACTGTGACAGGCTGAATAACTAAATTAACCCTATTAAAACCTGTTTTCATGGGGTCAAAGGCTTTTCAGTGGAAGAAATCAAGTGTAAAAGAAAACACTTGGTTTTTAACACCTTGAAACACTGAAAAATAAACCAGTAATTTGAAGAAGCAGCAAACAATTTGACTTAGTTCAAGGAAAAGATGAAATGAGGTCATAGGTATTTTCCATCTTTGATTTCAATTTTGTTAGCTTATGAAAGGACACTATTTTTTCTTTTATGCTAGTAAAAGCATTTTATGATTAATATTTCTGAATGTGGCTTGTTTTAACAGAAAATCACTAGAAATTAAAGAAATTTCCATTAAAACAACGATGTTATTTTATAGGCAACCTATCACATTTGGAAGATTTAACCAAATGATAAAAATTCAGGATTGGAGAGAGTGTGAGGAAACAGGCTCAAACACAGAGAGTACATTCCTGGATGGCTACTTCATAGCCAAAGACAGATCCAATGTATAATGTGCAGTTCACCTGTCCCAGCTATTCGCTTATAGAGAAGTAAAATTACCTAATACCTAAAGCAATAAGATGACTTGACTATAAATTAACCTACATAGATATAAGCTCTTTGAGGTCAGGGATCATTTTGAAATTGTTTTACTCTCTTTTACCCAGCACTTTGTACAATTGCTAGCATAGAATGAGCAGGCAACAGATATTCACATATATATTAATAAATCTGAATTGTGTTTTTATATCAGAAGACATCTCAATGCATAGCAGCAGAAATGGAGTAAATAAAATATGGCTAACAATACAAAAAGACATGATGCAGCCATTAAAAATAATGCTGTAGAAGAAAATTTATATGATGCAAATATATGTTTTTGATAACTTAAAATCTGAAAAATAGCTGGTTTTAAACAATATGTACATTATAATCTTAATTTTTCTATAAAAAGTATGTAACGAAGATATAAAAACTGGAAGATATATACTAAAATTTAACACACTGGTTGTTTCTGGTTGTAGTTGACTGATATTTTTCTTTATTTTCTAAAATTAGAATGAAAAATTGTTACAGTGAGAGTAATAGGAGATTAGGAATCAAGCTGAAATGATAAGTAAACTGCTTCTAAGTGAGAAGAAATTTTCGGAATGCCTCTAGAGAGAAGACCCAAGACCAATGGGAGAATGGTACTGGAGAGCCAACTTTGATTTGACATAAGCAAGCAGAACTATTCAATAATAGGATGTGCTGTAACTGGAAGTAATGAATTCCTTGTCCCTATAGGTATTCAAGCAGAGACTAAATAATTATCTAAGAAGGGTTAATATGTCCGAAAAATGTTTGTACTAAATTAACTCTAAGTTTTCTGAACCCAAGGCTCAAAGATTCCATGAGATGAATGACAGACAACCCTCTATAGTTTCCATTGATAAGATACAGAATTCTTTCCTTATGGACAAAAGATGAGTTACTATTTATCCCTCTATCTCTTTCCCCTTGTTGATGCTTCTTTTATTTGCAAGGTCTTTGCAAGCTGTCTTCCTTCGCTTGTTAATAGTACCTACACGATCAGAATTTCATTCTTTTCTCTCTTGATGGCTTCTGGGTCCTCCAGAATACTCCACAGAGTGACAAGTAACATTTACAGTTATCATGAACCTTCTTAAAGTGGATTGGTTTTCAACCAGCTGAGCTCCTCTTTGGTATTAATGTCATAGGATAGGTTCTGGAAAAAGGAGAGTCTAGGAGGACTGCAAAGAGTTTTGGAATAGAAAGGAGGGAGGGTTCCATATACCTACTTGATGGTTTCGATGAGTTCCTGGCCAATGAAAGTGCCAAAAGGAAAGTCATTGGCTTTCTTGGACTACTGTGTATTGGCCAATATCTATTTATAGCATTAAATTTCTGTTTGACAAGAAATTACAGAATAATTTTGATTCTGATTTTGGAGCTAACTTTAAATAGTTCATAGGAGCACTAATTAGATTAATAATATGAACACACTGCATAAAACCAATTACATAGTGTTCTAGCCAGTGTACACTAATCATGGCTTTTAAAGTTTTTCAATCTTGAGATTAGTCCAGCTAGTAAAGATCTGTTCTATGCAAAGAGAACATATTATCTTTTGTTTGCAGTAAATTGGCATTGGATAATATTTGGCTCAACTTACTTCTGGGTTTGGTCTACTATGGTCAGATAAAGTAGGAAACTTATTTGATATAAATCCAAGGACTAGCTTAAAGCATATCCCAGAGCTTGCTGTGGAATGAGTCTGGATCCAATCGCTTTTATAAAAACTTATTTGGTCAATTTTGTAAGGCACTGAGTGTTGAGAACATGTATTTATTCTGAAATAACCCCCACCCCCCCAAACTTCTTAAGACATATTTGCTTACTTTATAAAAGAACACAAAGTGCTAGCAAAATGCCAGGTTCAACCTACCTATCATTCATTTGTGTGATCAATTTCTTGGAATACCTTGGAATAGTTGTGTGGGCTCTCTGGGAAAGGGTAAAAAAGAGGATGATAAAGATTACAAAACCATCCGAAATTGTATCTGTCATGGTAACTGAAGCAGTGTTTTCAGGGGAAGAATGCTGAAACATCACACTTCGTCCATTGCCAAGAACTCCTGGAAAATCATGAGGTAAGCGAATTAGAGAAAAAGCATTTGGGACGCTTCATCAAGTCTGCTGAGGCTTCTTCAAGCAATATCCCATTCCATTAGCTATTCAATGGAATGAGAATAAGAAAGTGGGGATGTGATGCTGACCAACAAAACAGAAAGGTCATTGTAAGATTTCCTCTCTGACTGCCCATTGCAAAGTGCCAATATTAACACATTTCCAGTTGAAAAAAACCCATCAGCAAGTCTCCAGGACAGGGAACTGGAATATACTCTCCCCAGCTGCCCAAAATATGTGGTCTCAGAATAGCATGGTGGCTAACTGGGAGACATGGTACAGTGGCTCCAGTCCTTCAAGCTTCTCTTACATTCACCAAATCAATCTGTGTGCTTCCTGCCATGCCTTGAGCCTCAGGTATTCTGAAGATGTAGACAATAAGGAGAACAAAGAGGGGACGTATATGCAGAATACAGTAGGGCAATGTGACCTGTGCTTTGTTAAGAAAAAAAGCAAGCTGTAGGTTTTTGAGAAGAAAAGAAGCTCAAAGAGATAGTCTTATAGTACTATCTCCACAGATACCCAGCGATAGGATGATGAAAACAGTAATGAGCATGATAAAGGCTGAAAAGCCACAGGGATATCAGACCGATCTATTCCGTGTCACAGATATCTATATAAAGACTTTTAGCTAATAATATTTTGATGCCAAGCTCTTTTCATTGCTTTGGCTAAAAACCAGGAGTGGATGTTAACACATATTTGGCACATGGGCCATCTCTGGTGTACTAATTTCCTTTTGCTTAGTCATGTAGCCAGTAGTAGAGCTGATTTCAACTAAGGTGGCTGGTACTAATTGTTAGTTTCCAATTACTAGTTGTTCAAGGTTTATCAAGTATTGTGACTTTAATTAGGGCCCTAAGATGTAAACTGCAATGTCTTTAACAGACACATTCCGATGGGGATAATTTGATGAGCCAGTTGCTGTTGTATAGTAATTGAGAACCAAAGAGAGATTCACATATGAATAGTAAATTAAGATGTGCAGTAGTAGCTGGGATTTATACCTGGACTGTTAGAGGCCTTAATGACCCCATAAAAGGGAATAAGGTCATTTGTTATTTAAAGGATCATAAGATATTGCATTTCATAAGGATATTGAGCATGCACAAGGTTAAAGCGCTCATGGGTGAGCCAAATTCCCCCTTTATTTCATTTATAAGCAGAACCAGAAGAGTTAGCACTTCTTTGTAATAAAGCTCTAAATTCCAGAGTGACTTGCTGCTCTACGTCCCAAATCCCAAAGAGCAGCTGCTGCTGGGCTGAGCTTTGTAAAATGCTAGTTTCATCCTCAAACTCAGCACAGGCACTGAATCCTCCATTTTAGAACCAATTAGAGTAAACGGTTTTACAATTTTCTGGGACAGATTGTCACAAGTGGCTGAATGGGGAGACCCAGAGGTCTGGAAAGGTGTCAGGGAAAAAGCCTAATTCTTGGTATTCCTTGGATATAGCAGATTCCATTTAAAGTTGGATAAAAAATTAAAAGCTCTTAGCTATACATAGTTGAGGGAATTAATAGTGGAAAGAGGAATCTTTCAATTACCCATAGAAACAAAGGGTTTATCTAAAAATAGCAGATTACCCTGCATAATATGTATTGGCCTTCAGGATGTATGGTCAGCATCATGTTTGTAATTTTAATTAAGTTTTTCCTAAGCTACTATTAGAATTAGACTGCGTACCCCTTAAACAACCTAATAGCAGAATGGGAAATCCGAGAAATACATTTGAAGATTTTACACAGAGATTAAAATTTGGTTGTGGATAAACCCCTCTGTAGATAGTGAGGTAATGGCAATATCTTTCATACCTATTACACGTCGTGTTTCATTCCTTTTGTAGCAATCAGCACATCTGCAGACACATGCACAAACTTTCACAGAGAGCCATGCAATCATTTCTGCTATCATTATCATGCAGTCTACAGATGTTTTCCTTAGCCAGGGTGTAACCAGTCACAGGAGAGGTCTGTGGTAGGTTAGAAAATGAGAAATTTCTCCAGGTAAGTAATTAGAACAACAGGAGCAAATCAGAAGGCTGAATGTTGCTATTTAAATGGAAATTCAGCCAGGTCCCCAACGCGTTGCAAATTTTATCTGTACGGTGTTAAAGAACTCAGGTGGTGAGAATCTTAGGTGTGTAACTATGGATTTTTGCATTGATTTGATGGGATTCCAGGAAATATTTCTGATGTAATGATGTAAAGATGATTTCTGATGTAAGGATGATCATGTAATCATATTTTAAATGTTATTACAATGATCAATTATGAACTATTTCAAACAGGTAGAAGGTATGGAAATAACAGGTGTCACATACCTAACCCTTAGAATTTTAAAATTTTGACAATTATTTCCCTTTTCATTAAAAAATAAAGCTATAGCTGTGGCTCCAGTTGATTACAAAAATACTCCTCCCTGTAGGCATGCACTATCCAATAGGACTTTTCATTTCTTTCCATTGAGTATAAAATCTTTTTCTCCATCCCTTGAATCTGGGCTGATCTTGTGATTAATTTAGCCAATAGTATGTGACTTTGTGACTTGATTTGGTCAATGTATACCAACCAGTTTTGAGCCTTTTAGATACTATGTGAACAGGAGTGGGCTAATCTGCTGGGGGATAAAAGACATGTGACCTAGTTACTCTCATCACCCCGGCAATAGCCAGCCTCCAGCTGATCTGCTAGCTGACCACAAATGTGTGAGTGAGTCTAGCTAAGACCGGAAGAAGTGCCTTACCAGTGTCAGCCAAAATTGTTAATCTACATAATTATGAGCAATAATTAATGGTTGTTGTTTTCAATCCATTACATTTTGAGGTGGTTTGTTACATAGCACTAGATAATTGATAAAATGGTTAAAGCTATATTCTCCTTGAATCCTACTCCCTTTTTACCTTCTTCCCTCCATAGAAGTGTCCATTATTCTGAAGTTGGGGGTCTATCCTTCCAATACTTGTAAGTATACCCTAGTTATATATGTGTATACACAAAACCAATATTAAACAGCATTCATAAAAATGTTATATAAGTGTTATTTAAAGGAAACATAAATTATAAAAACATAAACATATCATACTTTACATATCCTTTGCCCCTTGCCTTTTTCACTGTACCTTGTTTTTATAAATATCCATGTTGACACAAGTAGAAGTCATTCATTTTAACTACTGCATATTTCCCTCCTTTATTGAGATAGTAATACGGAGCTGGGCTAAAATATCTTCCAGCCTTTCTATGCTATGGTTGAAATAAAGATGGAAAGGTAAAGACATTTTGTAAACAGTCAATCAGGATTAGGGAATAATACACGCCTACAGAAATGAAGCTGTATAATGTTTGGGATATTATTATTTATACCCATATATGTGTATTTTTGCAGAATTTACATTTAATAATACATTTTATAAAATCAGTTAGTAATAGAATAGAGAACACAGATTCACTTACATATCAGCACTTAATCAACAACAGTGGCAGTTGAGACCAATGGGAAAAGAATATCTATTCAATAAACAGTGCTGGGACAACTAGCTATCCATATGGGAAAAAAAATGATATCCCTCTCTTATGCCATACACAAAAACGAATACCATCTGAATGAAAGTCCTGATATAAAAAAGTGGTTTGAAACATTTGGAAGAGAATATTTCTATTCATCTTAGTCACTACTTTATCGTTCTCTTCACCTTCATCTATTTGAATTGTCTCTAGGTATTTACAATAGCTTTTGTCACTTGGTCTGAAGTCCAACTAGACCCTGTATATGTTGTGGAGAAGACAAAAACTTTAGGCTACTTTCTGATAAGTCGTTATTGTTTTATCTGTTCACCTAAAGTTAATAGCTAGTTATCCTGACTCCAACAAAATCCAAATTCTAATTAAAAATAATAGAATAAATGCAGAACTAGTTGGGCTTTTTAAGTTAGCCTTACCTAGAAATTCCTTGGTTCTGTATGGGTTTAGCCTGCCCTTAGATTCTAGGCTCTTGTTAGCTAAGCTCCCACTTCATCCAGTTTCCTTAAGAATTCTGTTTACTCTCTCTTGTTCAATACTACTTCTCTCACCATCATTCCCATAGAATCACTTGCTCTGGAATCTTCTAGAGATTCTGCTCTAGAATCCCTTGTGATATACTGTGGGGTCCTCTGACAGCCTCTATTGCTCCTCCTCTTCTTCCTCATCCCACTCCTGCTTCCTTCCACTCCCTTTCACAGATGATGATTCCAGTGCATTCCTAAATAAACATCTAAACTGCTCTTTAGAATTTGCTTCCTAGAGAACCCAACCAACAAGAATTGGTATGAGAAGAAAGCTTTTGGAGCTGGACTTATCTGTAGCATCAATAGAAATCAAGGATGGATGATCAGGAAGCTGAGGAAAATTGGTCCAATGAAAAGCAAGAATCCATTGTCCAATCTCTAAACTTGAGTCATTTTTCTCACTGGAGAATTCAATTCCCTCATGAAAGACTGGGACCCTTAGAGGAAGAATGCAGCAACAACTGGCAAGTTGTTGACAATTGATGACAATTCCCCTAGTCCTTCTCGAAAGGGACTGATGGCTATCATTGTGGGGAGGGGAAGGGGCGGGGCAAGAGTACATGAAGGCCAAGTAGAGGTGTCTAAAACATTAGGGATCACAGAAGAGTTGATTGATACCAAGTGTGTCAATATACCAAACCTAGCACACTATTGTAATAAGAGACCCAATATTTCCTCCTCCAGTCTGTCGTTTGCCACAAATCCCAGAAGAATGGAATCAGAAGAAACCTTTATAGGCTGAACAGGTCAACCTAGCTGAGGAGGTCTGCTTTGGGAAATGACTGATGTACTCTTCCAGACACTGACTTATTGCTTAGAAACAACAACTATTCACTTTAGCTGAGCTTCTTTTTATTAAAGTAAAATATATCTGTCAGCTTATTGGCCTCTTTCTTTTAATAGCTGTTCTTGAGGTAATCAATGACTTTGAACAACCAGGCTCAGTTATCAATGTACAAGAATAAGTATATTGATTTGATAAATACTTTTTTTCACTGTGCACCAATTATTGCAATCTGAATTGTGCCACATTAGTCTAGAAACACCATGAAATCTTGCTATTTACTTGCTATTTACTTGAAGTCAATGCATTTAGTGATTGGCTTCAAGAAGCCTGATAATCATACTGTTGATTTGTGAGTTAACAATACTTTAAATTCCTCTGAGAGCTAAGAAGCAGAGTCTGCTTATAAAAGGTTAATAGAGTAAGACACCCAATCTATCTCATTTTTGTGAAGGTAAATGAATAGAAATTGTACATGGGGATGTAAATCTTATGCATATTTGGTGTTCTACTGAAAACTAGTGTATTTCTAAAACAGAAAAAATCACCCAATTTTAATACCTGTAGTTCCATTTAAAATGCAGACTATTTGATTTCATAACCATTCCTAAAATTAGAAATCATTAAAACTATTAAAAAGACATGTCTCTACTTCTGATTAAAAATGAAGAAAAATCAAGACTCAGAATGTCATTAATATTATTAACCCAGGAACTAACCTAGCTGCTTAATTAAAAAAACAACAATATAAAAAAGGCAATGAGGGCTCCAGCCAGCCAGAGCAGCCTCGGGCTGGGCAGAGGTTATATAAGGTCTGTGTAATGGGATGTTCTTATGTCCCAGAATTTAGCCCCTGGAGACATTCGACATTCCCTTATTCTGCTGTTTGTACAACAGCATTTGATATGATTATTACAAATAAGACCCACATTCTTTTTCAGTCTGAATCTTTCTTCTTGCTCCATTCATTCTTTCTTTCTATCATTTATTCAACAAATAATTACTGTACTCCTACGATGTGCCAGATCACAAATCAGGCCCCAGTGATACAGCGGTGAATAATATAATGATGGAAACGAAAGTATTTCCTCCTTATACCCAGTTCTATCATTCGCAGTTCTTTTCAAATAAAAATAACTTGATTGCTGCTATAGGGAAATGATCGTGAATTCCAAGTGCACCTTGAATATCAATAATAATAATAATAATGGATATCTGGAGCCAAATTCTCAGCTTGGCTTACACTGTCTATTTTTTAAAAATCTTATTTGTCCAAATTCTGAAATATTACAATTTCACATTTGAATGAATAATTAAACAGCACTGTAAAGTTCAGGATGCCCAGATAGAAATAAATTTCGTAAATATACATTTCATCAGGAGAAGAGTATGCTTAGTTTTGCCCTCTTGGGGCACTAGTGTCTTCGTTAACATGGTCAGAATTCTCTTAGCCCAGAAACCCATATGCAGTAATACCTGAATGAGTTAATGAGCTCGGGACTTTATGAGAATGAAAAGTATTTTTGGAAGTTATTGATACTAAATTATGGAATGAGGACTATGTATGTTTTACTACATGTAATTAATTTAGGTATAAATTTATATAAACAACTCTAAAAATACAGTGGGGTCTGATCCAAGTTCTAGGTTTTACTTTTTATTAACAAAGTAATAAAAATAATTTTTGCTGTTGTGCTTTGTGAAATAATCTCTGTTCTGGTCCAGCCCGTCTTTTTCTTCCAGGTTCTACTGATGAAATACAGTTCATATTTCTTCACATAATATCTCTACTAGGATAAGTCACCTCTAGTAGATCCCTTATGTGTTTCTATTTGCAGAAAGTTCTTAGTCTTTGCTTCTTTAAAGGTTCAAAGTACACCATAAATACCGTATCTTTGTTCATGGATTTCCAAGGAGATCTTCAAAGGGCTAGCTGTCCACTCTACTTGCTAATCCTGGACAGAGTTCTGTGGATCTCTGTCCTCTGAGAAACAGCTGCCCTCTGAAGCTGTTTCTCTACCTCGAACACTTAATCCTGAATCTCTGTTCTTTGTTATAATGACTGTCTGCGTTTTATGGCTCTGGTAGTACACTGAGAGTTATTTTTCACAACTTTTTCCTACTGACTAGCTTTATGAAATACAAATGAATTACCAGTTCTCCCACTTTTACTCTTGGAATAATCTGTCATATAAGACAGAACTTGAACCATAGAGTAATGTAAGAATGTTTGTGTTAATTAGGGTAGACTAACTATTGCAACAATGGCAACAAAAAAATTTAAGAATTTGCGATGGTTCAAGTACAATGGAAGTTTATTTTTCTAACCTAAAGATCCAAAGCAGGCATTCCTAGTTGGTGGTGGCTTTCTGCTGTTTCGCATGGCCTTGTTCCACAGGGACAGGCAGGGCCACCACTTAGAAAAGGAATGCACAGGCCTGAACAAGGAACAGGAGGAACAGCTGCCAGAAGGACTAAGGACCTTTGACTTTACCTAATTACATGGACCGTGTAGACTTTGTGGCTCCAGTATAAGCCCAAGAGAGTTGACAGGGGCTCTTGAAAGGCAGCCGATATTGGACTGTTTGCTAACCTTAGCGGTTGAGGCCCAGAGCTTGATTTTGTTTGATTTAAGAAAAAAACAAAAAAAATTTATTTTGAGTTTTGGGAGTAATATCTGTTACATTTACATAAACCATGATTTATTCCATTGTTGCAATATTGATTTTAAGAAGATTTGCAAAGAGCTAACTGTTCACTCAGATTTTCTAAGTTTCTGTCAGTTCCTTTTTGTCTCTAATGATGTGTTGGTCTTTCTACAAGGATGTTGGTGATTTTGTAGCATCTGTGCACTCTCGGAAATACTCAGAGTGGCATTCTCTGTTCACCCTTTCCCCACAACAGCTGCGGCCACATCCCTCACCATGGGCCATTTCCACTGCAAGCAGCCCTGCACTATCTTCTCTCTTCCCACCCACTGCTTTTGTCTTTGGTTCTTCCCAAGGTTCTACGCCCCCACCACACACACACACTTCTCAAAATGTCTAGCACTTATCCTCTTCACCTACCATGGATCATTCCACTCTCTTCTCAGGGCTTTTGCTTCTTGTCACATACTGCAGTACCTCATGGAGCCACCAACTGACTGGGCTTTTCCATTTACAGTTTATATAGCGTTATAGTGTGATGCATGTTCCACTCTTGGTAGTGGGAAGAGTCTTTTCTTGGTTAGAATCTCAGTTGAGAAAGTATCCCCTTTGGACAGATCATAAAAACTATGAAAAAATTAGTTACTATGTCATTACGCATTGCACCTTATCTACAGGTGGCACTCCTACTTATTCGTTATTTGAAAGATTCACTTCCTGACTTTTTTTAAACTAAATTCCAACAAGTCTTCGCTTTGGTATATTTTCCAAAGATAATTAGTCTCACTATGTTCAAGCCAAAAGATATATCACAGGCAACAAGGCATATTTTATGATAAATATTTTTATCTTTCAACTTTTAAGACAAATGAGCAAACAAATGAACAAACTCCAGCATGAGGTGGGGGAGAGTTATAATAAATGCTCAGAAATGCACCAGAACAATTCTATTAAAGTATTATTTTAAAATGATCACAGCTGGCCTAAATGATTGGTAGTAAAATCAGAGCACATTTGACTTAATAACAGCGGCTACCATTAATTGAGCATTTAGGTGTCAGACCCTACAGTCTTAATATTTTATTAGTCCCATTCCACAGACAGGAAAATTGTGATTCAGAGATGCAAAACGACTTTCCTACTGTCACATACTCAGAAAGGGCCAAACTTAGATTCAGTTCAAGATGTCTTGTTCCAAGTGCCACGTGCTTTACCGCTTTACCACTTCCATAAATTCATGTGCCTCTAGTGATATTCTACTGTTTTGGAGTTGCATTTTTGGATATTCATTAATGAGTGGTTTAATTTTTCTCATTGCTTGCTTATTTATTGTCTTGTCTCTCTGTACCTATTTTTCTAATTATTCACGGTGAATGATTAAGGAATGGTAGCACAAGCTTTACAACTCACTTTTTTTAATTTAAGAAAACTAAAAGTAATTTTGGAAAATTTTGGAACCTTTTATAAAACAACATGGACCCTAGTATTATGTTAAATTTTCACTGAGAAAATTTTTTATTGTGTCTGAAGTTCTACAAAGATGAGAGCAGTCTCTAGCAGAAGTTAATGGTTACTAATTAAACACTTAGTTAACACTAATTGAAACAACTCAAGGTGGAGTTTGGCTGAATTTTAATAGTGCTTTGGCTGGTCCATCAGCATGATGATGGTGCTCTCTCATTTGCCCAGAATTAACCCAAATTATGCCTGTCTTCCCAGCTTAAATAGTAATGGTGTCTCTTTGTCTCTCAAAAGTGTTTTGGTTTGAAGGATAATTTTACCACCATCTTTTCCATAAACAATCCCTCCCTGGATAAACAGAAATCATTATTCTTTAGAGTCTGGCACTAAAATGTGGCATGTGAACTTTACATTACATTGGAAATCAGAGTCTGGTATACACTCCAGGAAGAATCTGCAGAGTTGTCAGCTGCTTGCACCTCTGATTGAGTTAGGGAAAACAGATCAGTTCAAAATCACTAGCCTCTCAGTGAAAACTACAGGATGATCAATCCCAAATACCACATATCTCAGTGAGCAGACGTTATCTACACATTTGTTTCTTCACATCGTCTTCTCCACATGTTCTCATCTCCTCACTCAAACAGCTATTAACAATAACTCCAAGAAGCAGTGGGAACTAATGACAAGCTTCATCCCCTCAGTTTAATAATGCAGTCCTAATTCTCATGTATTCATTATCCCCCGGCACCAAACTATTTCCATTTGCACACCAAAGCAATCCTCCATATCTTTAGTGTTGATGTCAGCTTGATCTGCACTGATCACCTTCATTAAGAATACACATTTACTGAGTAATGTGATCCAAAAACAGATGCTTCCCAAATAAACCACTCATTGTATTGACAAAAAGACACTAGCATGAAGGTCAAAAGCCCTTGAGTTTTTCTTTTACCAAAGAGAAAAATAAAGAATGGCTAGCTCATTAATTTTCTTACTCATTCAACAAACACAGTGGCTATATTTTAGGCATTGTGATCATTGAAAGGACACAAACATGAAAGACAAAACATGGAAAAGACTCTTAAGGAGGTGATTGCCCATTGAAGGAGAGTGGCAGAATCCCATATCTGGAAGGGAGGGGATCTGAGATGTTGTGCCCTGACTGAGGTCTCGGGAGGCCTGGTCTGTACTGTGAAAGGGTCACTATTGGCCCACTGACTACATATCACAAAAGAGAGGCAGATCTGAGAAACAAAGAAGGCACAGTTAAGAGGTAAGTGGACAGTACAATTGAGGCAACAATTGCAAGTAGTTTGTATTAGTTTACTCGAGCTGCTATAACAAAATACCACACACTGAGTGGTTTAACTAATAGAAGTCTATTGCCTCACAGTCCTGAAGGCTAGAAGTTCAAAATCAAGGCATTATCAGGGTGGTTCCTTCTGAGTACTGCGAGGAAGAATCTGTTTCATGCCTCTCTCCTAGCTTCTGATGGTTTGCTAGAAATTTTTGGCACAGAAACATCACCCCATTTCTGCCTTCATCTTCACATAATGTTCTTCCTGTGTACATGGCTCTGTGTCTAAATTTCCCTTTTTCATAACGATATCAGTCATGTTAGATTAGGAACCTCCCTAATAACCTAATCTTAATTTAATTAATTATATCTACAGTGACTTTATTTTCAAACACAATCACATTCGGAGGTACTGTGGGCACTTAGAACTTCAATATAAGAATTTCTGAGGGATATAATTCAGCTCATAACAGAGCTGGACAAAGAGGCAGAAGTAAAGTAGTTAATAGGACAGAAACTGGAGATAGCAAGATAGAGAAGGAGACTGACAGAACCTGGGCAGAGTCTCCAAGGCACTGGCATGTTTGTTTGTTTGTTTGTTTGTTTACTTATTTATTTAAACTGGGCTTCTGAAGCTCATGTGTGAGGAGAGCAGTGCTAAGGTGAGGAGTTCATTCTAGGAGAGATATAGTCACATCGTAAGCTGCTAGAGCAGAAGAACTAACCTGGATGGATGAGTGGCTATTTTTCTGAGAACCCCGAAAGGAATTACATTGGGTCTCACCCAATGCCTGTTCACCCCATTCCACTTTTTCATCTGATACCCTAAGCGCCTGACAATGGAAAAGCATAGTCACCTCCTCTTATTCAATCTTAACCATTCATAAGACCCTAAACTTACAGGAGCTACTTTTGGTTCTATAATACAGGGATCCCCAACTCCCAGGCCATGGACTGGTACTAGTCTGTGGCCTGCTAGGAACTGGGCTACACAGCAGGAGGTGAGTGGCTGGCAAGCAGGCAAAGCTTCATCTGTATCTGCAGCCTCTCCCCAGAGCTAGCATCACTGCCTCAGCTCCACCTCAGATCATCAGGTATTAGATTCTCATAGGAGCACCAGTTGGGGACCGCTGCTGTAATACATGATTTCTTTAATTATTTTGAGAAACCATTTACTTTTAGTTATTGGTATGTGTATGTGTGTGTGTGTGGGGGGGGGATAGTAAATGATATCCATACATATATTGCTTGCTATGTGAAGATGTTTCTTTTGCTTTAAAAACAAAAAACCTCATTCAAATTTCGTATGACCAATATTCTTTTCCCTAGAATTTCCTAGTATTTTCTCTCATTTAAGTTTCATAGGAATATTCCTTGTCCTAATATTTTCTAGTATTGGTAAATTAGCATGTCTTCTTAATCTTATATCAGATGATATTTCAAATCAGTCCACTAGTTCCAACTTGATTACCCTCTCTATTACTGTAGTAGAGGTCAGTGGTTCTCAGAGTACAGTCTCCAGATAGCAGTGTCAGCATCACTGGGAACTTATTAGAAATGCAAATTCTCCACCCAACCTCTACTCTCATCACCATCAGACCAACAGAATCAGAAACTCTAGGAGTGGAGTCCACACATTTGTATTTTAACAGCCCTCAAGCTGATTCTGGTTTCTAGGCCATAGTCTGATGTACTGGCCTGCTAACTGGTATCTCTATATATACATGGCCTATTCTCCACAGAAGAGCCAGTGTGACCTCCTCAGAATGTCAGATTGCTTTATTTCTTTGCTTAAAATCTTAAAAGCAAAGGTTTCTCATTGCACGTACAGTAACAATGAAGTTCTTACTCCAATGGGTAATGCCTTGGCTGATTTGTCCACCTCTTATTGAGCCCTTTCCCTGTTAACCACCACACATTAGGAATACTGGCATTTTAGTTGATGAAACATGCTAAGTCAGCCTTATTTGCTCTTGTATCCTTAGCACCTGGTACATAAAATACATTTACTAAATATTTATTGAATAAATCATTTAATTGGAAAAATTTCCCTACTTGTCTTATTCACTTTATAATTTTATTGAATCTAAATTTTTCCCTTCGTAGGTTTTGTCTACTAATAGTCAGAAGAGCCCAGTTCTTTTACCTGTCCTCTCCAGACATGCCTCTATTCTTTGGATCATTTCAGCTAACCATTTGTAAACTCTACCAGATTTTAATTAATGGAGCACCTACTAGCACAACAAAACATGGGCTCATCTCCAGAAGTTCATATGCTAGTAGAAAAGCAGACATGTAACCACCTTCTTAAGTAAAACTTTGTGATGCATGCCATAATATGTGGCAATGAAGATAATATTTGATCTTGGTTCAAAAAGAAAAGAATTCTCAAAGTAGGGAATTATACAATGAAATTCCTTGCAGAGAAACAGCATGTACAAAGGCACTGAGCTATGAAGATGATAAGTTCAGACTGGTTTGGTTTCAGGGAAGTGAAGCTGCACATAAAGCTGAAGAGTTAGAGTAGACCCTGTATATAGTCAAGGACCCTATAAGCAAGAAAGTTCAGATTTCACTAGGCAGAAAAATGGGAAGCTCCACATTGTTTTCCATAGTGGCTGCTCCAGTTTGCATTCTTGACATTGTACAAAGATTCCAATTTTTCCACATCCTTGCCAATACTTGTTACCTTTTTTTTCATAATAGCCATTCTCACAGAAGTAAGGTAATATGTCATTGTGGTTTTGATTTACATTTCATGGAAGAAATTAGAGATTTTTATTCTGAATTGGGGAGGACCATATTTGAGTGTAGGGTCCCTCTGGTGGTAATAAGGGGGATGGACTGGAAAGAAAGGAGACGAGGCATAAGGCCCATCCAGGAGTCTGGAATGTCTGACTCTTCTGTGCTTCTCTCTCTTCTCACTTATGTGGAAGACACTTGGGCCAGTGCTCACACTTTAGACAAGGTGACAGTCAACACTGTCTTTCTATTCCTTCAGTTGTTCTGGGTGTAGTACGCTGTCTTGTCAGCTTTGGAATTATGTGGGCTTTGTGTGAAGCAACATTCCCCTGAGCCAGTTGTGCATTTTGTTACCTAGTGAATTGAATCTCCTTTGGAGTCCCTTATTTCATGCCATCTTTAGGATTCTACACTTACAGTGCCCCATTGGAATCAGGATCACATATTCACAAATCCTGTTTTGTAAGACTCCGGCCAGACTGCCTATCCATGCCTTTTTCCTGGTACATGTGAAACCCTAAACTTTTATGACTGAAAAGGACATTGATGAATATCTAATTTATTCTATAGATAGAGAAACTAATACTTAAATAAATGAATGATTTACCCAGAGTTAGACACCTGGCTAGAGTCAGAGGTGGAACTTGATTCTTAGCATCACAAATTATTTGTTCCCTAAATGGTGTCCTTGTGGACACATACAACCATGGAGTGAATCATCATCATCATCATCATCATATCCCTATAGCAGTATGCATGGAGATTTATAGCTTACAAAGTGATTATGATATCAATTATGTTATTTACATTAAACCACACGAGATAAGTATTCTAATCATTCCCATTTTATTGACAAATACACTGAATTTGGAGAAATTGAATGACTTGTTGAGATTCCTATAATCTGTGCTGGCTGAGAAGACTCCCAGGCCCAGGTTCTCTTATTCCTAATCTATAGCTTTTCTGTCACACTCTGCGGCCTTGAGTACATACCAGGCTATAAATGAGCCCTCATATTTCCCTGACATGGCCTTTAGGTACCCTGGGTTTGTACTCTTAACATTGTCAATGGGACAAGGATTTGCAACTGTCAATCCACTGGTTTACTCAGCATATTGACTTAAGCAGATGAGCAAGGTCTAAATTAAGTAGAATTTGAAATCAGAGGTTTTGAATAAATAAGATTCTGATAAATTATAGTGAACCCATAAAATAAGCAGAAGAGAAATTAGAGGAAAATAAGAATGAAAAAAATAGAATTAAAAATAATTTTAAAATATGAGGTAAAACTAAGTTGTACAAATGCAATGAAAATTCCAGGGACAATCCCCAGAGCCTCCATTGCAACAAGAAAATGGCCAACAAGGAAACCAAAGCATGAGGGCTCTGGTGTATAAGCAGACCCAACACAGAGACATGCACATCATTACCCTCTCCCAAACCTGGGCAATAGAACGTGTCTCTTGAAATCTCAATGCTGACATATATTTGAAATTACATTATGCCTCTATGAAGTTTGCTAACTCACTGCACAAATAATTCTACTTTTTTAATGATGAATGTATTAATAATAGTATACCTGCTATTTAATGGATGCTTGCTATCAATATACAGGAGCTACAATATGAACTTTATGTGCATAATCTCACTTGTACCCACAGTCATAATTAACATTTCTGTTTTTTAAGTGAAGAAATTGAAGCTTAGAGAGGTTAAGTCACTTGCTTCAAATCACACAGCTAATAGGTGATAAAGCCAGGATTTGAACCCAGGACTATTTGACTCCAAAGTCTAGGCTTTTAGGCGCTAAAATTTGGAGGTGAGGAGAGTAGCTTTGGACAAGAACTAGAATATATTTTATCTGTAAACCAACCCTCTTGTACAGTGTTACTCTTTGAAACGGCAGCAGCTAAACAATAGTCTGGTTCCCTCGTGTATTCAATCAACAGGTGTGTGGAAAATTAGGAGCCAAATTCCTTAAAGTAATGATGCTATGTTCTGATTTTTAAATATTATTGTTTTATTGTTATATTGTATATATTTGTTTCCATTGAACTTCTGACTGTATTTTTCTGTGTATGTTTTTCTGGAGAAAAATTATCATCAAAGTGGTATATTTTATTGTAAATGCCAATGGTATATTTAAAAATCTAAACATGTTTTTAAAAGCATACAAGCAAATGTACTTACTTTTCATACATATCTCACAATAGAACTAGAATTTTGGGTTCATATTCAATTTGACCTGTGCATGTAGTTTGGCATATATTTCATATTAGGAATTCTTGCTTTGTGAAATAAATGGGTATCACAGGGATAAATAAGAATGCTGATATGGTTATTGATTCCTAGAAGTATCAAGATGATTCACCATAAATCATGAATTATATTTTATTTTTCTATTTTAATATTTTAATCATAACTCTCTCATCCTTTGGTAGTGGATCTTGCCCAAGAACTCCATAAGATAGCAGTCAGATAAAATAATAATTCTCCTCTTAGGAATTAGACCAACTAAAGCACCTGTGAATTGGCTAAGGAAATGGAATTGAAGATTCCAGAAATCGGCTTCGTCTCATTAGCAAAGCACCACCAGTAGCCCCATGATCTAGTGTGGGAATCCACTAAGTGTGATCCCTGGGCCCAATGGCCTGCCACATGATTTTGTATGTCCTGTGAGCCAATGGTGGTATTTATATTTTTAAATGGTTGAAAAAAATCAAAATAAAAATATTGTTTGATATGAAAAAATTATATGAAATGCAAATTCAGTGTCCATTAAAAAAATGATCTGGGAATACGGCCATGCCCATTTGTTTACATATTGTCTGTGGTTGCTATTGTGCTACATTAGCAATTTCCACAGAGACTCACAAACCCTAAAATAGTCATTATTTGGCCCTTTGTAGAAAAAGTTTGTTGACCTCTAATCAGGCATATGACCATTTCTTCAAAGTGATGCTGAACATAGAAAAGCATATATGCAAACACACTGCTCTTATTCTCAAACTGGAAAACCACAATCACTCATTCTCACACATTTACTGAGCATGTCCTATAGAGTGGCTTCTGGGGAAGACAAAGTGAGATACAGAGTTCAGTAAGACACAGCCTCTGCTCTTAAGGAGCGTGCTGTCTAAAAGGAGATAAAAGATACATTGAAAACACAAAAACCACAGTCCAGGACAAACAGAGATTCGGGGAAGACTGGTGCTTACAATGGGAACTGGTTAAGAGCTTTAGTGAATTAAGTCTCTGACATTATAATTTTGCAAAAGGAATAAAAATTAGAAGTCAGGTTAATAATAGCCTGGGAAGTAGACATTTGAATGTTCTTCATTCTTAGAGTGACAAGTTTGGGGAATCCTGAGGCTTTCCACACACA
The DNA here is from genome assembly GCF_902729225.1 of Pteropus medius. NCBI lineage: Eukaryota > Metazoa > Chordata > Mammalia > Chiroptera > Pteropodidae > Pteropus > Pteropus medius. The sequence continues at coordinate 14,573,728 of NW_024340692.1, forward strand.
AATAAATAATTTTTTACAAAGAAAAAAATTAACTGTGCCTAAAGGTATAGACATTTGTCTCCAGTTGAGAGTTGAGGCAACTGTGAGAGATGGGGTCATAGTGGCCAGTTAATTGAATTTTTTGGAATCCTTCATAATGATCTCATTGTCATAAATTCTGTTAGTGCTTTATTGTAATGACATAGATCTTGATGAACTCATCTCATGAAAATGGCTCTCTGAAACCCTTTCTTGGGTGCTGTCCTGCATTTTACATCATTGCCATCTTATTTCCAGAAGCAGCAGTCCAAAGATAGTCTTTCTAAAGAAAGAACTAATGGTGATGACCTGTTGCCTTCCATACACATGCCCCATTAATCTGCCTCTTTTAAAGTTTATCACTGGGTCTTTTATTTCCTATCATTTTCCATTTTCACTTGCTCTATGACCATTTGCCTAATAGCTCAGAGAAGTATTAGATTACTGCTGTAATCCTGTTTTTACAGATAACCAAAGGGGGTAAAAGAGGATCAGCAAACATGCCTATGCATTATACACAATTAGACATTAGAGAACCTTGACTTCAGGCTACAGGTATCAGCTGAGATTCCAGCAAACACTGTTTCCTTCTCCACCATATCCCAAGCTCTGAGAATTATTCTAGACATATGTTAGGTTCTCATAAGTATTTGATGACTACATGGAATTATTTTCTACCCTTTTATCGGAAAGTTATTGGTCTTTCTCTTATTGTTTTTACATAGAAGGCCTTTTAAGACTCAGTATTACCATGCCTACCAACAAATATTTATTAAGCAATGACCACACTAATTAAGCAATGGCCTTACACAATTAGATATTATGAAGGATCAAAGAAAAGTATCATGCTGCCCCCATCCTTGCTGAGTGTCTGATCTTTTACAGAAGTCAAAGAACTTTTTAAGAAATTTGAAAAAAAAAATCTTACCGGATTACATCAATCAATTAATTATTCAATTCTCAATAGGCATATCCTCTGATAAGTGTACAAAAGGATAACACTGGATTCTAAGAAGGTTCTCCCTTATGGTTATGGATTGTCCTTCAGAAACCTTAAGTCTTGCTGTACTTCTTCAAAGAGTCTAGTAGACAACAGAAAATAAGGAAAGAAGATGGAGCAAGAAGACAAGTTTTAGTTCTGCATCTGTCATTGATTCATTCTAAACAAATTAGATCAGCTTACTGAGCTTTACTTTCCTCATATGGAATTTGGAGGGTGTAGCAGAAATAATGTTCTGGGTTCCTCCTGCATATAAGCAGAGAGACTACAGCCCCCAATCTCCTTTCATCTAGATGCCACTGTGTGCCTGAGATCTGGCCAATGGAACATGGGACATTTCCAGATCTGACCATAAAATGCCTCATGTGTGATCTTCTACCTTTTCCAAAGGACTCTAAAGGTCTATGAGATGGTGGAGAGCCTCACATTGGAAAGAGACTGGATCCTTCTGTGAATGAGGACAAATCTTTGTTCTGTTAAACCAAATTCTGACATTATTACATAATTAGTCTATCTTGACGAAAACAGATCTGTTGGTCTAGAGTTATCCTTGAGGATCTAACATGAGAATTTATATTCTTTTGTAACTCTCCTACATTCTTTTCTTTTGCAAAATATAAGTGGGCACTATTTGGACTATAGTTTCTTAACTAAAATACATGAAAAGCACTGATCCTCCTATGAGTTTTAGACATCGAGCTCACCTCTGTTTTATGGAATTGACCACAAAAGTCTTTGGAATCTGACCACAAATGGACTAAATGTTTGTGTCCTCTCCAAATTCATAGGTTGAAGCCCAAACCCCCAATGTGATGGTATTTTGAGGTGGGGTCTTTGAGAGTTTACTAGGTTTTGGTGAGATCATGAGGGTGGAACACCATGATGGGATAAGAAGAGGATAAGACACCAGAGCTGCTTCTCTCTGTCATGTGAGGATACAGGAAGAAAGTAGCCATCTACAAGCCAGGAAGAGATTTCTCACTAGACAAATAAATCTGCCAGGACCTTGACCTCAGAATTGCCAGATGCCAGATAATGAGAAACAAATATCTGTTGCTTAAGCTACCCATTTTGGCATTTTGTTATAGAAGCTTGAGCTGACTAAGATGGTATCTAACTCAAAGTGTGATTCTTCTTCAATTATAATCTTGTTACAAAGCAAATGAAAGCAACTATCAGGTTGTTTCGTTTTGTTCTTTCATGTCTACAAGTAAATGTCAAAAAAAAAATATACAAGGCTGTGAAAATTCTATCAGACCTGCGAAATTTGCATTGGTACCAATCTCAAATACCATCCTTCTCCCCTAAGTTCTTTCTTTGCTTCCTTTATCAGAAGAACCCTGGCCCCTCAAGATGGTTATGGGTTTATTTAGAGGCTGAGAGAGTCTGAGAGTCCTGAGAGCCAGAAAGGCTAGACATTCTGGCATAAATGCAGTGCAATTTTCTGGAGCTCCAAAGGCAAGGCCACATATTTGCAATGCTTCATTCCCCTGGTGACTCCCTTCCTCCCTCTTCTCCCCACTTCCTCCTTTTCTTTCAGGTCTTGATCCTCTAGGCCAGTGCTTATTTATGTGGTTGTTTTTTACAGACCAAAATGAAAAACGTAATAAAGGAAAAAGGACAGTGAGACTGGAAAAGATGCAGCAATTCTCTGCCTTTCTGACAGATGATGTTTGCAACCCAAGATCATTAACTGTACATAGAAATGGCGGTGTTTTTCGGAATAAGTCATCCTCGATGTGCGAGTCGGTGGCTGTTTAATTTATCATGATACAATATTGCGGGACACACCTGTGTGAGTACACACTTCTGGATATCACTGTGCATAAATACAGCTAGCTGGATCCCAGTCTGAGCAGACCTGGCGGTAGTCTAAAAAGGAAATTTTCATTGATCTTCCAGTTTAATTATATCTGTGGTGATATCTACTACCTTGTGAATCATCATGTGGGCTCGTTAGGCACCTGTTCTCTCTCCACTTGCAAGGAAAATGTTTCAATTAGAATAAAAAAATGATTAAAGATCTTTCCCCTTCATTTCTTGCCCTGGGTAACTGGGAGAAAATTGACATGAATATGCAGCTAGTCAGGCGGAGAGCAGGTCAAATCACAGATGGGAACTTATTAGCTCTGTTCCATTTCCTCCAATGCACCCCCACCTTTTCAACCCACACTCACAAATCAAGCATTCCTTGTATGGGTGTCACATATGTATTTTTAACAAAATAAAGTCTCCGCAAAGCAACATGAGTCAAGTTGTCGCATTATTTCTTTTGTCCTGAAAAGTCTGTTGAAGGGACTTATAGGTGGCTGAAGATGTAACTACTGATCAAGTTTCTTGGGAAATAAAGGGGAAAACCTATAAATATTTGGTATGCCAGACTCTGCATTAAGTATATTGATTTAGTGTATTCCAGCAAATCTTCACACCAGTGCTGCAAGATAGGTGCTACTAGTTTCACTTCTCTAATGAGAAAATTGAGGCCAACCAATATTCACAGTTAGGTCGCTCTGGTTCCAATGTCTACCCTCATATACATAAGCTTAAATGCTTATTGTTGTGGGCCTGTGAGACTTTGTGGTTATTTGTTATGCAGCAAACTAATATAGTCAGTAGATAGGTGATGTCCATCCCACTATCTTATATTGCCTTCTTAGATGAAGAAATTTGATGATAGCCAGGAAGCAGACAGAAAGTTTCAGCATACCTCATCCTCAGTAAGAAGTCTCTTAGTTTCTTCCAGTTTGGACAAGGAATAAATATTATAACTAAGTCATTAGGATGGGCAGCCTACTATCTGTCAGGTGTTTTTAAGTATTTTGAAGATTCATAACACGATGATGGTGGACAATGCATTAGAGAGAGTGTTCCAGTGGCCAAGGCTTGAATGATTAAGAATATATAAAATTAGGAATTTTACTTAAAGCAGACAATATATAATATAGAGAATAGTAATCTCTGTGAGGGTAGGTGGACTTTTCTGTTTATTCAACTTTGTACTCTCCTAAGACACCCAAGAAAATGCCTGGAGGATAATGACGCACTTAGAGAATGTTTCTTCACTAAAACTGAGGATAACTATTTAACTCAGTAGGAGTGGCTGGATATAGATGATGGACGGTACAGTACAGTACAAAATGCACAGTACAAAACACAGGGCCTGACCCATACCAAGTGCTCAGAAAATGTGAGTTTACCTTCTCTGCCCCTCATGGATACTTAATAAAGATCCAACTTAGTGACTGGAACTGAAACCAGAAACCAGGGTCAGGGGAGTCCAGTAGGTTGGAATGAGGTGGAAATCAGAACATAGCCACCCCCTGGTGATCACACATTGGGACTAATCATTGCTTAGGAATACCTGCCCTCACTCACCACCTCCATGGGCAGAAGAATCCTCTGCACTTTGACTTTGGGTTGCCCGTATGACTTGCTTTGGCCAATTGAATGTTAGGGGGTGGGTCTTGAAAAGTTCTTGTACAACTGGGCTTGCTCTCCAGTGCTCTACTGGTTCTATAAGAAGAACATGTCCAGGTGAGTCTTAAGGTCCAGGAGGAGGATGAGAGGCATGTGAGGTGGAATCACTTCAGCTGGGCTTTCCCAGCCAGGCCCAGGCAGAATCAGCCAACCCTCACTGATCCCAGACATAAGTTAAATTAATGCTGGATGTTGTGTGATTCAGAGACCTTGTAGTTGTCTGTTATGCAGCAAACAAAGATGATAACAAAGGCAGTAAATAGATGTCATTAATTCCACTCTCTCCATTGGTGGCCAAGATGGAGAAAGCTGACAATAGCCAGGAAACAGACAGAAGGTACCAGCACACTTCGGCCTCATCAAGAATCATTACTTCCAGTTCAGCTAAGAGCTCGTAACTATAGCACTTTGAGTCTGGAAGAAGGACTGGCAACGATTACATTTTACAAATGAGAAATTGAAAGTGCCATGGCCGGTCCAAAACACCCAGATGGGAGATTTGTAGTTCCATTTGCAGTCACTGAGTTTTTAGGGTATGACCCTTTTAAACAGAACGAACAAGCCTGGCAGAAATGGGGAATGTTGCATCAGAGATATCAGATGAAGAAAGATGACATTATATTCTGGCTGAACCATAGACAGAGTGAGGCTTTGTCTCCGCTTCCTAGAATACATTCAGTGTCATTGTGGGTGTAGTGACCTGCTATGTCTGGGAGGTGGTGGTGTAACATTTAAAATTCTGTACTTTACTTGGAACCCATCAAAGTGTTAGGTTTGCTCCTCATAAGGTTTATGTCATGACTTTTCTTCTCCAGTGAGTTTCTCTTTATGCCATTGAACTAGGTGCCCTCTCCACTCCAGGAAAAGAGATGTCTAAGTTACTTTGTGTCTATGTAGTAAGCAGCTGTCTCTGTGGTGCTGTCCCTATACTGTTAGTGGCCTTCTGACAGCAATGAACCACCCCCATGTACCTAGGGAGCCTAAATGTTCAGAAATGAGCTTGCTACACATTCATTACTGGCATCTCCTATATCCCTTCACTAAGTTCTAAAGCTAAGCTGTATGTGTGCTAACTAGGAAAGGAATGTAAGTCACAGTGAGCAACCCAGTCCAAGCTGTCATCTGTTCCTATTTTGGTGACTCTCCAGTGCCATCTATTGTAGGATGTATCATAATCTAATAACAGATTTTCAGAGGTAGAGGGGAACAACACTATATTATGTGTACAATTGGCAGTAAGATGCAAACTAATTTCAGTGTTATTAAGCCATGAAAATGCAACTCAGAACTGAGAAAACACGTATTCCGTAATGAATACAGATCTCTCACCCCTCATCCCTGGCCTTTTTCTTTCCTTTCTTTCTTTCTTTCTTTCTTTCTTTCTTTTTAAGAATCATAGTCACGATAGTTGATTCTTATTCCATTATCTCAGCTCAGGAGCTATGACACTTTACCCAGGTGTCTTAACCATGTTTCTTTTGTCCTTTCTTTTTCTGACATACAAAAATCCTTTTCAAAGGAAGCCTTTTGTATTCCTATTTTTTTTCATCTCAGGTATGAGGTGATTCTATCTACTCATTCTTAGAAATGCAGATGCAATTCCATATCCTCTGGACAAGGCAGCTGGCGGCATGACATGGAAGTTAAAAAAATCTCATGCTACCTGAACAAGAGCTGCAGGTAAGAGTATGGGGCAGAGATTTCTTCTTAACTTGAGAGACATCGGTTCCCTGGAGGATTGGGAACTCACTGTTTAAAGTTGTCAAGGTTCTTCATTGACTATTCCCGGCTGACAAAAAAATAGAAATTTAGTGAAAGGATTTTAGGGCACCCAGAGAATCACTAGGAAGTCTGAAGAACCAAGTTCCTAAAACAGAAAGAAAAATGGGAGGCCAGGCCCAGAGCCAACATCGCATCACAGAACCACCTGGTGAGAACACAACTGCCAAAGCTGCCACTAAACACCCTGTGCCACAGCTGAGGCTTACTGCCCCTAGGCCAAAATATGGCCATTGGCACTGAAGCTGCTGGTTCCCTGGAAGCCGCTGCTGAAACCATCACCTAATGTTTTCTCTGCCTGAAACATACTTCCTTTAGACATCCACATAGTTTGCTCCCCATCTGCTTTAGCTCTTTGCCCTTATAGTGAAGCCTTTTACAATCATACTATTTAAAATTGTATCTTCCCCATCTGCTCCTACTCCAGCAGACTCTGATCCATGATGTTTGCTTTTATTTTATTTTTTGATATCAGTTATCAACACCTGACATGCCATATAGTTTACTCATTTATTTTCTATAGAATGTAAGCTCTCCCCCAACTCCCACACTTCCCCCGTCTCAGGAAACTCTCAGTTTGGCTCTCACTGTAACTTTGTTCAACACTAGAACAGTCCTTGTCACCAGCTCAGTTTCTTTTTTCATTCATTCATTGGCAACATTCACCAGTCTTCTGTATGTGATGTACTGAATGAACCACGAGCTGGTGGTTCAATGATGTAAGAGGCAGACCTGGCCCTACCCTAATGGAGCTTACAGTAAGCAAACTGTGTAAATGATTCATTAATAAGTGTCCTGAAAGCAAAATACAGAGTGTTTTAATAGCATATAACGGGGAACAGAAACCTAGTTGGATAGTGTAAATCTCAGCTGAGATCTGAAGGTGACTTGAAATAGAAGGTTGGAAATAGCTGGTGAGAAGAAAATAGATGAGCAGTGAGGGAAAGGATGAGAAAAAGTTTCAGGGATAAAAACATCAGGTCTGAGGTCCCTGAGTTAGGAAGATGTTTTGCATACTCAAGAAGCCAAACGAAGGCCAGAGTGGATGAAATATGGTGATGGAGGAGGAGGCTGATGGCAGACGATGCTACAGATACAGAAAAGAACTGAATCATCCTGGGCTTTCTAGGCCATATAGAGAATTTTGGATATCATTCTAAAGAACAACAGGAAGCTATCTAAGCATTTTAAGCAAGAGAGGCCCCAGATCTGATTTGCATATTTAGTATATCACTTTGGCCACAGGGTTAAATATGGTTCAAGAGGGACAAGAGCAGAGATAGTGAAGCCATTGAGAGGACACTACTGCAGTCTGGGGGACAAATGATTGTGATGTCAATGGCCCGGACTAGTAGCAGTGAGGATGGAAACAGAAGGTGACTTTGGGAGGGGATTTATGAAGGGATTACTCTGGTTAATGATTGGATGTGGGATGTGAAGCAAAGGAAGTACCCAGGACTCACTAATTTCTAATACAAAAACTATGTGTAATTTCTCTGACTCTTTGCCACTCAGAGTGAAGTCCAAGGACCAGCAACATGTAAATGCTGACTGCTGAATGAGACTCTGCTTTTGACAATGTCCTGAGCACATTCAAGTTAGAAAAGCATTGTCCTAGTAGATTTTGCCCTTATAATTTTAGCACAGTGCATACACATAGAACGCTGCAAAAATTTGGCAATGAATATATGTCTGCATATATACGTGTATGTATATATATATATATATGTGTGTGTGTGTGTGTATACACACACATGCATAAAGTCTCATGCAAATAAAGTGAGCAATAGGCAAATATTTGCAAAGACTAGAGCTTTGAAAATTGTCATAGAAGACAATTTGCAAAATGGTAGATTTTCCTGTTTTGAAAAACTACTGTCCACAAGATTTACAGGGGAGCCAACGTATTTTCCAGACAAGCATAACCAGAATAACATAGAAAAAGCAAAAGTAAAATATTAAATAAGGTTACTTTGTGGGTAGGAATATTTCTCTGTGATAGCAGTAAGTCTGTCTGTGGGGCTGTGGCTATGAAAGCTTCTGAGCTGACCAGTATAGAAAACTGGATTTACTTTACTGGTTTGTTTGGATTATTCCTGCCTTGTTAAATGAAGACTGGGAAAAAACAAAGACAAGGACAGAAACAGGTTGGCCACATGTAGTTTACTAAAAGCAGCACAATCTACTGATTGGCCTTCCCTGCTCCTTAGTATTTTAAAGGAAAATGTGCTAACTAGGAGGTTAACTGAATGCTATCTGGTAAGCATGCACACATCCACAAATGCATGTGTGTGTGTGTGTGTGTGCACGCACACATGTGTGTGTGTTGTGTATTTAAACTGATCATACCTTAGGAGCTCTTGTGTTCGGAGGAAGGCGGAGGAGATGGGGACAATGTTGAAAACCACCCTCCCACCGGTTTCTGAGTCTTCACTGGCCATCCTGGAACTCTGCCCATCTTAGCTTGTGGAGATGTGTCTGTCATTTTTGACTGGGTGTGATTATATCAGCCCAGTGACTTGTCAGGTCCCAAAGAAATTAAAAAAGGAAAAGTCCAGATGGTGACATTTGTGGTGAAAAAGAAAAGTGTCTTTTTCAGTCAAGCTGCCTTCCAATTATTTAAATTTATACAATTTTATTTATTTATTTGCCATTTTCTCCTCTAAAAGGAGAAATTTCTAGGCTTGGAAGGGGGTTGCTCTTCTCTGCAGCATGACTGCCCTTCATCGGCTCGTGGCCGGAATGACTGGTTTAGCTTGGAGTGAGAGGAAGGCATGGATGTTGGCCAAGACGCAGCCCCTTGGTGCGGTGGAATGACTATGTCCTGTTCTTTACCTTAGGAGCACTTCCAAGCCTTCCTCACAAAGGCTTAATTTTTTAATGGAATGAAATTTTAATGGAATGTTATGAATGCTTAGAAAATTTGAGGGGAAAATGTATACCTCTTCATTCTTTATTCAGTTTGGTGCCATATGAGGCCCCAAAAATGCTATGATTAATATCAAGTAACATTTAATGAATGCTTAAATATTCTAAGCACTGTTTTAAATGCTTTACATACATTATTTCATTTAATCCTCAGAATGACCTGATGAGATATGTATGTATTATCATTCTCATTTTATTCAGATAATAAAATGAGGAAATGAAGCTTCAGGAGGTTGTGTAAATCACTTAGGGTCACATATCAGCAGGTGGCAGATTCAGAGTAAGAACCAGGTCTATCTGAGTCCACTGTAACTACCAAACTTTATAGTGCATCACACTCCACAGCATAGCCAGTCAGACTGAAGAATTAAAGCTGGGTATAGAGGAAGGTGGAGGTGGTCTTGGTGAGGATATCAGGAGAACAGAGCTTGAAGGGATGTATAGGCATTAACTAAATGAAAAAAGAATGTAAAGGAAGGAAGTACAAATAAAGACGTGAGGCAAGAATATGGTATAATTTGGGAAATACCTAATTACGCCAGTAATCTTATACACCAGTAGTCTTATAAGATTACTTTAGAGAAGCCAGAAGGTAATGCTATGTTGTGAAGGGCATTTGTCTGCCAGTTTATGGAGTTTCTTCTTTTTGAGTTGAGAACATGTTAAAGAAGTTATGTGGAAAACTGCATTTTTAAAAGTCACTCTTTAGTCAAATAGAAGATAAATTGGTGTTTCACTCCTATAGCCTAATTCTACCTCCCTGTAGCCTTATAAAGAGTTTGAGACCACAACGAATTGAGTGCTTGGTTCCCAGCATTCTGTCCTTGGCCAGTCAGTCTTAAATTTTGGCCTTGGCCCCAGAATTATCCTGACTCTGTTTAATGAATCTCATTCTAGAAAAAAAACAGAATGGGCATCTTTCGGCTTCCCTGATCACCTCATGGAGGGTCTAGATATACAAATTACGAATATCCTGGGAGATTGTGGCAAAATGAGTGAGAGAGCCCTTCTCTCTTTTCTTTAAGACAGCCTTGTCCCATCTCCATCTAGCTCAGCTCAACCCCTGTACCTATTCCATCTGCCCAGAGCCACAATGTACCTCTATTCTAGTTTAAACTTTTTGAGTTCAAATTTTGAGATCACATCCCTTCCCTTCAATGCCATCTCTCCCTTCTTATATCCTTCTCTTAATTTCTCAGTCCTCTGTCCCCATAACTTAGCCCTGACCAAAATTCACCTCTGAAATTTCTACCTATTTATTTAAAAAAAATTTTTTTTAGGCAAGGCAATCCTTGGTTGACCTCATAGATTGCAAGGACCTTGTCAGCTTACAATCCCTTATTATTATTATTTTCTTATTTTTCTTTATTTTTAACTCCTACAGCACCTGGTCTTCCTAGATGGTCTCCCATTCAAGTACTAACCAGGCCGCACCCTGCTTAGCTTCTGAGATCAGATGGAATCGGGCTTTTTTCAGGGTAGCATGGTCATAGATGATTTCTGTTTATTTATATAACCTAGTGATAGCTGCTCTTCAATTGACTAAGCCCCACCACCACCACCATTGGGAACAATATAGAAGGTAGTATATGATAAAACCTTTCTATTAATCCAGCTATGAGTGTTATGCTGATAATTAAAATTATTCAGTTTACATGTAAAACAGACAGGTTCATTTAAGTTCAGTGATGACAACATGTCATTGACATTTATGGAACATTCCTTCTGCAGCATCCCCAAAAGTCCCCCAAATGACTGAATTATCATTCATTGTTATTCAAGAATATAGCATTGACAATAGAAATCCAAGTTTTCTATATGGTAAAGTAAAAATCCCTTAACCTGAAAAAATGCTAGATTATCTGTCCTAGAACTAGTTACTGTCACATCTTTATAACTCTCCCTAATCCCATTCTTTGCAAGTTCTAATTCTTAAAATCCTTCACGTTCATATCAAATGGGGCCATCTGATAAAATATGTCCCATGTGGGATCATCTTAAATAAGACAGGGGACCTAATGGTGATAAGATCAGGATATTGAAATATCATTGAGATAAGTGGGTGATAAAGCTGTGTGGGAAAACATGCATATTTAGTAGGACTCACTCCCTCTAGTGAATATATTTTCAGGGCAGTGATCTTTCCAACAAGTAAGACCACTGAAAATCAAGGATCATTAGTCTGTCCCCAAGCAATACCTACATTCTCTGAAACTAGGTTGTCATCAAGATGTTAGAGTAGAATTTCAAACGTAACCTAAGGAGATACTGGACTACCATGCAACAATTTCAAAGTAGGTGTCAAGCACATGCTTTACAATTCCCACACATTGAGGATATAAAAGAATTGTGTTTGAGAGAGATCATTTGTGATAATGCGGGGAGGGGGTGCTTCCCTTATCATTTTAAGTCAACAGGACCATTCAGAGAGCTTGATATGTTGTGTCATGACATTTTGGCCTTGAGTCTGACACCTCTTTGAGTAATTTGAAGGGCAGCAGAGAGGCTGGGTAGCAGCTTTGGCAGTAGACTGAAGAGTTGCTGCTGCATTGGGCTTGACCCACATTCCACAGACTTTGAAGGAAGGGTACATGAGAATTTTCCACGGAGGACATGGGGCTCATGTGGGAGAAATAAAACTATCCTGTAGCTGTTTGAAATTCTGCCCACATAGGTCAATTAAAGGGACAACTGGACCCCCAAAGGAGAGGGACGGTGGGTAGTGGATGGCTAAAAAACTAGGAGGGAAAGGCAAGAAGAACAAAGATACTTCACCTGGAAAGCATGACTTATGTTCTCAGAAAGGCCTGTAAAGAACCTGAAAAATATCCAAAAGCAAAAAAAATCAGTTTTAAATCTTCATCAAGATATAGAGCACAAAGTTATCTTAGTAAGAATATTTTCCTTTCTTTGCTTTCCTTCTCTTCCTCTGGTTTTAGTTCTAGTGGTTCTGTCACCACGATGTTAGATGAGGAAGAGGAAGTAGAGTCATAAAATATGAAAAGAGAAGAAGGAAGGACCATGCCCCCTTCCTTGTCTTGTGGCTTGCCGAAAAAACCTACCCTGTGAAGAGAAAATGTTGTGATTTGAATGAAGTTTGTGTTTTAATTAATATATGGAATTGGGCACTTCCCTAAGCTTCATCCTCCAGATGCTAGTATCATGGATTGAGAAGAGACTAGCAAGTACAACAATGGAGCCAGTTAATCTAGACCATGGCATCTACAGAAATAAAAGTTCTAGTTGTAGTTTTAAAGAAGTATGTATAGGTTTGAGGAAGCTGAGTTGTTTGTTTTAAAGGATGTGAAAGACTGGAGAAGTTTACTTACTTAGGTGAAAGAATTAGTAGAGACGAAGAGATTTCAGACTCAAGTGTGGAGAGAATTGATGGTGCAACTCCTTAAAGAGACTAGAAAGAAGGAAATCTTTCCGTGAAAGAATTAGTTTTGAAAATGAGTAAAGATATTGTCCTCTGAGGCCGGAGATAAATAGCCGAGAACAGATATGGAAATAATGTAGTTAAGTCTGGAGTTTGATTATAAAAAATTGAGAGTGTCATATAGCCAAGACAGCATTCTCATCTACTTTTGTTAGATGATTCTCAGTGCCAGTAGCTAAGGAATGGGCCTGGCACTGTGATATCTAAGAAAAGAATCAGAAGACTTCTTGGAGGCATCTTAGGAGGTTTATTTTTCAGCATTTCTGACTCATCTTTTCAATTCCATAGGTTCCACAACCCCTGGGGGCATCTTTCTCCCCATCCTTCTCTTTACTGCAGCTATGGGATAAAGTGATTAGAATCCAAGGAAGTTCTACTAAGCCGACAGTGTCCAGAGAAACACAACAGGAAGAACTGAGTTCTGAGGTAGCATGCTAATGTGTTGAATGGCTTGAGATCCATCTTGTTTAATGGGTACCACAAGGGAGAGACAATATCATGAACCACAAATGGAGTGGTCAAGCATATACTGAGGTCAAGATATAGTCTAGAGTTTATCTGAGGCAGATTAACCTTTACCTTTTCTATGTCACCCCAGGTTTTTCAAGAGGCCACCAATAGAGGTAGTGGCAGGAACAGAGACTAGTTTGACCAAGTCTACCAAATCAGCTACTCATTTTGCCATCATATACATACTGTCATGGATGTTAGGTCAATCATTCTTGCTAAATAACATGTCTTCCCAGTACCAACAAACTTATGTACATCAACCTATTCCTTTATGACCAAATGCAATCATAGCTGAGAGCCTCCACAGAAGCAAGATGGCAAAATATGTTATTGGAATTAGGCCAATCATATTTAATATTTTATTAGCCCTTTATCTGACCCTTTGTTTAATTTGGTGTCCACTCGAACTAGGAGGGCTCACTCAGTAGGCACATGGGTTTAAGTTGTAGGCTCTCCGTTTTCATAATCATGAGGACCATTCATAAATAGCTTGACAGAATTTCATATTTACATGTCCTTTAGAGCTTATTTAAACTAATTCAGCCTTTTTGGAGCTCTTGCTCTGTGTAGAACTCTGTGCTAGGTACTGAGAAACAGAAGATCTATTGGATAAAATGTATGCTTTCCAGGACTCATGATATCTAACTGAGGAGGCAAGCATAAATACAGTTGGCACAAGGTGGATAAGTACTATATTAGAAGTAGAATTTCTCTACATGAATTCAAGTTCAGCTTTTTAACTTTTCAGATTTGTTCTCCTAAAGTCAGACACATGTTCAAGTCTTTAAATTCCATTGCACAATCATAAACTTTGAAGATAATAGGGATAATTCTTACAGTAATCTGACTCTTTTGCGTCACCAATATTCTTTTCACATGGAAGAATCATATTATTTCTTAAAAAGTACCTTCTTATACATGAAATTTTGAATAAAGCAGGGATTTACTAGAGGTTTTTCTTTGGGTAGATGAATGTGACCATTTAGTAGATTCTTGGACAGTTGAAGAACTCAATCCCTATGATACCTTGCTTAGTGTCTGGTTTAAAATCGGGTTTATGATCACCAAAGCATTCTTTTGCAAGGAAAGATCCCCTATCCCAACTGCTTTTAGTTGAGCTCTCAGTAAAAGTCTCTCCATGCTTTTTCATTGTTGTTGTGCTACATTCCAAGTTCAATGAACTATGCAAGCTGAGACACGTTTATTTAAATGGATTTTGTGGAAATGTAACACTAGCTTTCTGACACCTGTTTGCATTTCCATACAGACTCAATAGAAAGGAAATGCTATTTTCATGCTGAACATGCAGAATAACATTTCGAATTTTTTGTTTTTGGTTGATTTAGGAGAGTCAAGTTCTCTTTATCTTCTTTCTCATTTATTCATTCAGTTAATCATTCATTTATCCATCATTATTAGACACTTGGGCTGTATCAGGCCCTGAGGGTAATCACTGGTTATACAAAGATGACTAATCACACAGTGGGGGGCAAAAGCACCTGTTAGTGAAAGGTTTTACTTTTTTCCTAACTACCATCCTTCAAGTCCATTGCAGGTTTCCAGCTTTTCTTTTTCAAGTGACTTCTTTTATATTAAATATTTATAGAGAAGTAATTATAGAGAAGTCGTTGTATTCTTGTCATGAAGAGTATGAACTCTGGAGCAGATTGTCTATATCCAAAATGGAACAATGCCAATTATTATCTGTGTCACCTGGATAAAGTGACTAAGTTATCTATAAAAGGAGGAAAACAATAATTGTACCTACATCGAAAGATTTTTGATAAGACCATGCATGGCAAATAGCAAGCAATTAAAAAACATGAATTGCCTTTTACTTTTGTCTTGCAGAGCTGACATAACATTTTCGTGTATTTGACAAATTTTGTGTATTCCTTAGAGATGGTGAAAATAAGGCAGTTTGTCCACTCTCCTTCCCATCCTGCACCTCATTTTGAGTGCCTTCACACAGATTCCAAGAAGAAACTAAAATAGGAAATGGAGAGAGGGTACCCAGGGAAGCTGTAAGAAGTCCTAGGAAAGTATAATAAGGAAAATGGAATCACAGGCCACAAGGTGTTAGGATTTAAAATATTCCACAAAATCCTCTAGCACAAAAGTTTTACTTTTCAGATGATAAAACATCACTGGAGAGGATGTGACATATATTTTTTCCTAGATAATGAGTGATGGAGTTGGGACTCCTAGTTTATTCCAAAAATTGAAGATTGAGAGTTGCATAATAGTATGGCAGAGGGTAGAAAAAGACTAAAAGTTGATCTCTATTCCTTTCATAGTGCTGTTTTAACTTGCGTAATCATTCTCTACTCTGCTCTTCCTTCATCTGCAGCTTGTTTCCTGCCTCTGAAGACACCCATGTGGGCTCACATTTTGGTTGTAGTCAGTAGGAAGTCATCCAGTTGATGTGATTCCTGGTTTACATTTCTAAGTGACTGAGGAATCTTGCTCAGCGCAGACAAATCACTTTGGTTGAAATATAAATATTAGATAGAAAAGAAAACTAACAGTGTCAGAAACTACTTGTGAAATTTTATTTAATCCTTACAGTGAGCCTATGATAATCACTCCTGGAAAGGTGTGTGCACCATGGCACAGAGAAGTTAAGTGATCTGCTTAATGTCCCACAGCTTGTTGAGTCAGAATTAGAATTTAAAATTAGGTCTGTGAGAAAATGTTCATGAGTTCTTAGTAAGTGAGAAAAAAATGAGATTATCAAACAGAATAATCTCAACTTTATTTAAATGAACTACCTTATATGTAAAATAATAGGAAATCTCCTACCAAGTATTTATCTGGAAGTGGAGGGAATGTAAGTGATTTTTTTTCTTTCTCTTTTGTAAAAATATTTTTCAAATTTTCTTAAATTTATTATAAAAATGGCACTATAAATATTATCCTAAAAAATATTAGATCTGTGAAAGTACATCAATTTAGGAGTTTAATGGCAGGAATGCAGAGGTTAACTAGTCTTAATTCTGCTTGGGGTCAAACAACCCTATTTACAAATGGAGAAGTTTAATTTTGTCTAAGAGACCATCTATCTTTCACTTAGCTTCAAAAATAAAAGACGAAAAAGTTCTCATCTAAATTATACTTCAATCCATGTATCTTTAAATTTAATATGCCACACATAGTATATGCAGTCACTGAGCCCTATTCAGTCTAAGGGCAAACATTTCATCTCAGTACAAAGGAACTTGATGTCATCTTGATTTTCCCACCCCACTTGTCACAGATGACTCACTCTTGATTATAATGAAACATAATTTAATGTAAAGGAAAAAGTTATGAAGATCATTCAACAGTAACTATAAACTTACTACATTAAAAAATAATTTATATGAGTTCTGTTTTTACTTTTTCCAAATGCCAGTCATGTGATCTTAACATAGCAATGTAACCTCTCTAAGTCTCAAATTACCTAATCTATAAAATTAGTTTAAACTAGATTTGTGTTATACAAATTGGGTATTGAACTTAAAACTAATTAAAATTACATACAATTAAAAATTCAATTCTTCAGTTACGCTAGCCTTATTTTAAGTTCCCCATATCTACATGTTACTAGTGGTCAGTGGCCACCATGCTAGATAGCACAGATACATAACATTTCCATCATCACAGGATATACGATTGGACAGTGTAGGAATGACAAACGCCTGCTGTATGGAACATTTTACGGGTGCTTATGTAAATCTCATTTGATTCTCTTTAATATAGCTCTGTGAAGAAAAGTAGAAGCTGATAATCCTATTTTACAGATGGGAACTGAAGCCCAGAATGCAAAAGTGACTTGCCCAAGATCAAAGAGGGCTCAAACCAAGGTTTTCTTTTCATTCTAAGTCTTTCCTGTATTTTCCACTCCATCATGCTGCCTTCTAAAAAAAAATAGCCATAGTTGCTTAGAGAGGCCACTGATGCTCACTGACACTTAAGAATTCCAAGATACCCCAGGAAAGATTACTGAATTTGATCAAGCAGCAAACAGTGACTTTCTTTGTGCTTTGCATAGTAGTATAGGCACTATGGGAGAGAAAGCATGACCTATGATCCTTGCAAGCCAGGAGTTTACAAAGTGGTTGAGAATAAAAAACTAGATAACCCAAACTATTTTTAACCTGGACTTAAACGTGATATGCTACTAAATATTACAAGTAACAGGGACAATAAACAGAAGTAGGTTCTTATGGTGATCAGATATAAAGATGTGGGGAGTTTAAACAGGGAATCTCTGTTTTTCAATAGTTATTTGCCTTTTTAAACTAAGTACATACATTACTTTGATTAAGAGAGAAGTTATACTTTTTATATAGAAAATCATTGGAGCTCTTATGATGTTATACATTAGTCTTTCTCTTTGTCGATCAAATAATTAAAAACCATTCCTTTTGCATCAGTCATTTTCCAATTTTTATTCTTTGATGTGGGAGATTCTCCCTTGTATATTCCTGAAGAAAGTCTCAGTCTAACTAAAATACTTCCCACCAGGACCATCAAATATATATATGACTGATATATACATCTGTTTTGTTAATTTTTAAATTCTTTATCACATATTTCTTCATATTTACCACTAACATCTAATTTAGATGCACAAAGTCAGGGATTACACATAGCACAGAGTAGATTCTCAAACATTTTTTGCTAAATAAATACATAATAAGTTCTCGAACTAACAATGAACATAGGCAATGAGGAGGTATTTTGTAAATAACAAAGAAAATGAATAAAATCAGAGAAAAAGGGAGGAAAAAAAGTTTTATGGAACTAGATAGGAAAGCTCGCAATCTTGTTGACAAACCAAGTTTTGTAAATAAAGACAATCAAAACCAGTTTTAATCCAGAGTTAGACATGATACAATAGGAATCTATGGATTTTTTTTTTTTTTTGCCCTATCACATGCTTATTTCTCCAGCCTGTACTTCTTTCTTTATTCTAACACTCTGATTCTACAAATGGCGAAGTAGCTTGCTCTTACTCCCTTTTCCTTTAAGACCCAAATTTTCTCCCTGTATCAGTATATTTCACATTAGAGTATAAGGCCACATGTTACTTTCATTGAGGGAAACAAAGAAGCCAATATCTGGTTCCTGATTTTTAAGGGGCTTAAATCTAATTGGAGTGATAGGACATGAAAACATTAAATAATAGTACTAGAAGTACTAAATAGCTTCTGCAAATAAGTAGGATACCTGCTGCCTTCTCCAGTCTCACAATTGCGTGCTTGACCAACAAGATATAAGCATTGACTATATGTGTTGTCATTATCCTGTCACATCATTATCAAAAAGAGGCCTTCCACCATCAACAAAACTAAAAGACAACCTATTGAATGGGAGAATATATTCACAAATGATATATCTGATAAGGGGCTAATATCCAACATATCCAAGAAACTCATACAACTCAATAACAAAAAAAACAATCTGATGAAAATTGGGCAGAGGAAATGAAGAGACATTACTTCAAAGAAGACATACAGATGGCCAACAGACAATTAAAAGATGCTTAACGTCAGTAATCATTAGGGGAATGCAAATAAAAACCATGATGAGGTCTCACATCTGTCAGAATGGCTATTATTTAAAAGATGCAATAACACGTGCTGGCAAAGATATGGAGAAAAGGAAACCCTCATGCACTGTTGGTGGCATTGTAAATTGGTGCAGCCACTATGGAAAACAGCATGGAGAGCCCCCCCAAAACTAAAAATAGAACTACCATACAACCCAGCAATTCTACTTTTTGCTATTAGCTGAAGAAAATGAAAACGCTAATTAAAATAGATATATACACCCCTATATTCATTGCAGCACTATTTACAATAGCCAATATAAGAAAGCAACCAAGGTGTCTGTTGGTAGAAGAATGTGTATATATATGGGGGGGCTCTCCATGCTGTTTTCCATAGTGGCTGCACCAATATATATATATATATATACATACATATATATATGTGTATATATATATATATATATATATACATATATATATATATCTCTCAATATTATATATATATATATAGTAAATTGGTGCAGCCACTATATATATATATACACACACACACACATATATGTATATATATATATATACACACACACACACACATATACATACATACACTGGAATAGTACTCAGCAATAAGAAAGAATAAAATCTTGCCATTTGTGACAACATTGGTAGACCTAGAGGGTATTATGCTAAGTGAAATAAGTCAGGAAAAGACAAATATGTAATTTCACTCATTTGTGGAATCTAACAAAACAAAACAAATGAACAGACTAAACAAAACAGACTCATAGAGATCAAACTGATGGTTGCCAGAGGTGAGGG
The DNA here is from genome assembly GCF_902729225.1 of Pteropus medius. Classification (NCBI taxonomy): domain Eukaryota; kingdom Metazoa; phylum Chordata; class Mammalia; order Chiroptera; family Pteropodidae; genus Pteropus; species Pteropus medius. The sequence goes on from NW_024340692.1 coordinate 14,593,234, forward strand.
GCAATGAGAGATGGGCGAAAAAAGTGAAGAAGAATATAGTTAATAATATTGTGGTAACGTTGCATCGTGACAGCTGTCTCAGCATTATAGACTCAGCATGATGATAACATCAGAAGGAATATACGTGTCAAATCACTATATTGTACACCTGAAACCAATATAATATCGTAAGCCAACCATACTTAAATTTTTAAAAAAGAAGCCTTCCTGTCATTACTGTTTCTCCAAATTTCAAAATGTACTATGTGATCAATCAAAACCTCTTCTTTCCTCACCTAAGAGAAAAGAAAGCTGAGATAGGGTCAAATGGCCTTTTCCCACTAGGAAGAGAAGTGCAAGTGGGCCCAGTCCTTGAATAAACATGATATAATCCTGTTCAAAGCTGAATCTGACCTGTCTTTTAACAGACTTGAGATATTCTTTTCCTCCAAGAATCTCCATGACAGATTTTCTCCATCTTCTCTCAGGACTGGGTAAAACACAAAAACCATGTTGGTCAAAATGCTTACTTCAAATTTAAAAAGGAACAGACAGCTTAAAAATGAAAGGTAAGCACTGGGGTAACTACATTAATAGGAGTTGCTTTGCCATGGTGATCCTAAGAAAAGAATTTTTCTTAATAACTGGCATTCTCAAATACCTTTGGTTCCAAATTATTGTTCAGCCTCAGAAACTCCATTTGCCTGATGTCAAGTCTCCGTGATTTAAGCCTATAAACTCCCTGGATTCTAGAGTTAAGGTGGCTGCTTTTCAATCCTTCTACCTGCCTGTATGTCCTGACATGTGAGTGTTAGTAATAATGAACCAACAGTGTTTCTGCACATCTCTGTAATCCTTCAGTGTAATGGGAAAACCAATCTGTGCTCTGTGCTCTAAATCACATTCGGAATATTAACATTTACTTGGTCAATCTTGTTTCTTTCACCTTTTTTCTGCTAGAAAAAAAGTAAGCCACCCAAATCAGTGGTAAATCATTGCATCATGTAAATACTTTGGAGGTGCCACAAACTGTCTAATATTGACTGGGCCCAAAAGAAGGGCAAATATATTTTAAAACAATATATAGTAACAACAATAACAAAACAGCAGAATTAACCAGAGGCCTGTTTAAAAATATTCTTCAAGACCAAAACTTTTATAGGTTTTACTATGTGTGACATTCTCTTTCTTGATCTCACACCACTCTACCCATCAAAATATTTTGTTACTTTTATGGAGAATGAAGCATCTTCACTAGAGAGCTCAGTGAGAGCTGATAAGTATGACTCTTAGGAAATGGTAATGTATTCAACTACCTGGAAACACAGCCAGCCCTTTTAAGAACACTCATCATTCAATGAAGAATAAATTTGTTTATGGTTTATATCGTTCTGAAACATGAGAGAACAACAAAAACCCAATATGCAGGAGCTCAAGGCATTGATGTGGGTGAAGATCTAAATTACTTTACTGACTTGTTATGTGCTTAGGGACTTGCTCTAAACCATAAAACCAAACAACTAGTAGTGCTATAAAATCATAGAAATCATCAAATCTTAGAGCTGGCAGGGCCATTGAAAGATCATGAGGTCAATTCTCTTTTCTGACCAAAAGAAAAAAAAGATGAGTCTTTTGAGTTTAATATGACATTAAACAAAGAAGGCACTCAACAAATGTTTGTATATTTATGGCAATTACAGGGATCCTTGCATTTTGCATCAATGAAGCATTCCAATAATGAGCAAATCTGTCCCTAAGGAATTACTTTATTCATTCATTTATTTAGGGAATATTTTAAAGGACCTACTATGTGCCTAGCATTGATACAAGGTACTGTTTATTTGATCCTGTTCTACCCACAGTAAAGAAGAAGAAAAGATGATCGGTTTATTTGAACGAATTTCTCACTTAAATCTACATTAAAGGCTTTACCAAGAAGTGCTTATTGTCATTATTAATTCTTTTTTTTTTCATATATGCAGGTAGGAGTACATATGCCATCTCATTAAACAAAGGATATGGGTCATCCTAAAACAAAAACTTGTATAATATTTTTGAACTGAAAATCAAGATCTATGAAGATATAAGAATAGAAATTCAAGAACAGGAGATGAAAGGAAAATTCTGTGATTTATAAATATGTAGTTAAAAGCTCATATTTGGCAGTGAGCTTTCTGGAAGCCAAGGTACAAGGTGAGGCAAGGTGAGTCACATAGTTTATATTGACAGAAGGGGAAAGTGTATTTATTTTTCAAAAGAAGCAAGTTTTTCTTAGGATTTGAAGGCAAAATAACTTATGTAGAAGCTTATGTAGTGAGTATTCTCCTTAGTAACCTTTCCACAGCAATGTCAGAATAGGTTTCTCAAAAGTAGACTGTTTCTTACAATGCACCTTAAGAGTTTATTCAGCCTGGTAGAATGTCTGGCATATAGTAGGTGCTGAAAACAAGAGTGAACAATAGTAAAGGAAAACAAAAACATTATCCTATTTTTGAGTATATGGCAAGATAAAATGATTTAAGAATGAGGTTCTTGAAAGTATGACAGATGAGCATATATGTTTACTTGTATTTCTTAAAATGCACCTATAATCACAGTAAAATGATTTTTAAAAAAGATCAAAGAGAATAGGTTAAGAGACATTGGCATAAAATTCGTGGAAGCAAAAAAAGCTGATGGTTTCAAATAGGCGAATTTGAGGACCAAAGAAAGCTGAAAACTATGCCTATAGTAATGGAGACCCAGAAGCCAGCAATTGCACTGCAGCATTCAGAAAGATTCAGGAACTGGAAATGCCATGGAGCTACAAGTGTGGGTGGGAGCTTGAAAAGAAGACTAATTTCAAGTCTAGTTAAGAAACAGTCCCACTCCAAGATCCTTTCTCTAATACACATAGCCAGGGAACTGCCTCTCCCCAAACCTGGAAGAAGACTCTAGGTTAAGGTTTTGGATGTGTTAGAAGCAAAGGGATTCTTAACTCGTTAATGACTGGCATAGTGAAATGTAAGAGTAAAGCAAGAGGTCATAAAAAGAATATTAAGTAAAACCTGACAGCATTAGCTCTCTTCCTTTGTTGACTCCCTATTTCTTGGCTCTTCAAAGCACTAGGAGCCAGGCAGGAAAATAGAGAATACTCTTCTAGAGAAATGGACTAAAGCAAGAAATTCTGATGTTCACTGGTCACCCAATAAAATAGCTAGGTTCCTGCCTTATAAGCCAAAAGTTAGTTCACCCATCCATATGCCTATTTATGGAGACAGAGCTTCCTATCAGGTATTTAGTGCCTTACTCTTAAATATAAATGGTCAGTCAAGGACCACTAGGCATTTAAGGAATTTGTCTTACATAGAAGAAAACAAAACAAACATAATAGAAGGAACTTGGAGAAAACAGACAATATGAGAAGAAAATTATAAAAAAATATAGTTATCACTCTCAGATTATTGAAAGAAGAACAAGGAAAATAGAAAAAGGAGAACACAACAAAAATTTTAAAAAATAAATATTGAACGTTGGGACTAAAATATGGTAGCAGAAATGAAAAAAATCCAAAAGAATGTTTAGAGTATAAACTGAGGACGTCTTTCAGAAAATAGTGGAGAAAAGTTAAAGGGACAGTAAATAGATAAGAAATATAAGAAAATAAGATTAGTGAAATCTATGAATGTTTAGATTTCCAGAAAATGAAAAATATAGGAAATACAGAAAAGAAATTAATTAAGGAAACAATTCAAGAAACTTTCCTAGAATTGAAGAATATGAGATTTCAGAATCGAAGGGCCCAATGAATGAACATAGATGATTGAAATTTCAATACTAGGGGCCAGTATAACTGCTCAAAGCATTAAGAAATATTTTTCAAAAATCTCAATAGAGAAATGAGACATCAGAATGGCAGTGGACTTTTTAACTACCTCGCTGAAGAAAAAAAATAGTATTCTAAAATTCTGGCTTCCAATCAAGAATTTCATAATTATTCAAATGAATGAATAAATATGAGTGTAGAAAAAAGGCATTTTCATGTATTCTAAGTCTCAAAAAACAATTACTTCTTATGCATCCCTTCTCAGGAAGCTACTGAGAAGATATTTACCAATAGAGCCATGAAAAAACAGGCATAGGTTCCATGAACCAGAGGATCTAACAAAAGATGAAAGTTAAAGGAATCTTAAAGATAATGGTAAAAGAATTTTAAAAAGATGTATTTGAATATATTATGATAAAATTTATCTTTTAAAAAAATTGTGGTTAAGTATGCATAACATAAAATTTACCATTATAACTATTTTCCAGTGTATAGCTAAAATAGTGTTAAGTATTTGTATATTATTGTGCAATCTCCAGAACTTTTTCATCTTGCGGACCTGAAACTCTTTACCTGTTAAACAACAATTCCCTACTTGCTCCCACCTTCAGCCTCTGGTAACCACCATTTTACTTTCTGTTTCTAAGAATTTGACTACACTTAGATACCTCACATTAGTGGAACAATACAGTGATTTCCTTTTTGTGACTGGCTTATTTAACTTAGCATACTATTTTCAAAGTTTATAGCATGTCACCGAATTTTCTTTTTAAGGCTGAATGTTGTCCATTGTATGTACATACCACATTTATTTTTCAGTCAGTCATCAGTTGATGGATATTTGGTTGCTACCACCTTCTGGTATTTTGATATAAAAATAGATAAACAAATACCTCTTGAAAACCCTGCTTTCAATTCTTTGGGATATTTACTCAGCAGCACAATTGAAGGATCATATGGTAATTCTATTTTTTAATTTTTTGGGAACTACCATACAATTTTCTAGAGTGACTGTACCATTTTGCATTCCCACTAACAGTATGCATAGATTGCAATTTCTCTACATCTTTGCCAATGCTTATTTTCTGTTTTTCTGAAAGTAGCCATCCTAATGCATGTGAGGTGGTTTCTCAGTATGGTTTTGATTCGTATTGCCCTAATTAGTGTTGTTGAGTATCATTTTCTATGCTTTTGGCCATTTGTATATCTTCTTTGGAAAAAATGTCTATACAGGTCTTTGGATATAGTTAGTTGGGTATTGTGAAGGGGGAGAATTGTTAGTTTTGAAGTTGTTGAGTTGTAAAAGTTCTTTATATATTCTGGATATTAATTGAATATATGATTTGAAAAGATTTTCTCTCATTTCATAGATTTACTTTTAACTCTGTTAATTGTGCCCTTTGGTACACAGAAGTCCTCACTATTGATGTAGTCCAATTTATCTACTTTTTCTTGGTAATTTGTGCTTTTGGTCTCATAGCCAAGAAATCACTGACAAATTTAATGTCATGAAACTTTTATGCTATGTTTTCTTCTAAGAATTTTATAATTTTAGCTCTTATGGTTAGTTTTTGATCCATTTGAGCTGATTTTTGCATATGGTGTAGGATAGGGAACAAACATTCTTTTGCATGTAGATATCCAGTTTTCCCAGTACTATTTGTCATAAGACTGTTCTTTCTCCACTGAATGGCTGAGTAATATTCCATTGTATATATGTACCCCCGCTTCTTTAGCCAGTCATCTATCGTAGGACACTTCAGTTACTTCCATGCACTGGCCACCATGAATAATGCTGCTATAAACATTGGTGTGCAAATATCTTTTCATTTATGGATTTTCAAGTCTTTGGGGTAAATACCCCAAATAATTTTCAACAAAAAAGCCAAAAGCATACAGTGGAGAAAGGAAAGCCTTTTCAATAAGTAGTGCTGGGAAAACTGGAAAGCCACCTGCAAAAGAAAGAAACTAGACTGTTGTCTATTACCCCACACTAAAATTAACTCAACTATGGAAAACAGTATGGAGGTTCTTTACAAAACTAAGAATGATCCAGCAATCCTTCTACTGGATATTTACCCCAAAGACTTGAAAATCCATAAATGAAAAGATATTTGCACATATAAATATGGGTTTACTTCTGGACTCTTGATTCTGTTCCACTGGTCCGTGTCTGTTTTGCTACCAATATCATGCTGTTTTGATTACTGTCGCTTTGTAGTATAATTTGAAGTCGGGCAGAGTGATGCCTCCAGCCTCTTTCTTTGTTCTCAGGATGGCTTTCGCAATTTGGGGTCTTTTGTGCTTCCATATAAATATGATAATTTTTTGTTTTATTTCTTTAAAAAACGCTGATGAGATTTTGATGGGGATTGCATTAAATTTGTATAATGCTTTAGGTAATATGGTCATTTTAACTATGTTGATTCTTCTAATCCAAGAACATGGAATATCTTTCTATTTCTTTGTGTCTTCTTTGATTTCTTTTAATAGGGTCTTATAGTTTTCATTATATAGGTCCTTCACATATTTTGTTAGGTTTAATTCTAGGTATCTTATTCTTTTTGTTGCAATTGCAAAAGGAATTATTTTTTCCACTTCTTTTTCTTACACTTCATTATTAGAGTATAGGAACACTATGGATTTTTGAACATTGATTTTGTATCCAGAGACTATTTGCTTATTGTTTCCAGTAGTGTTCTTGTGGAGTCTTTAGAGTTTTCTATATAGAGAATCATGTCATCCGCAAATAGTGACATTTTGACTTCTTCGTTTCCTATTTTGATGCCTTTTATATCTTTCTCTTGTCTGATTGCACTCACTAGGACCTCCAATGTTATACTGAATAGCAGTGGTGATAGTGGACAGCCTGTAGATTGCTTTGGGTAGTATTGGCATCTTAATAATATTAAATCTTCCAGTCTATGAATGTGAGGTATCTTTCCATTTGTGTCTTCTTTGATTTTTCTCAGCAATGTTTTGTAGTTTTCAGTGTACAAATCTTTCGCCACCATAGTTAAGTTTATTCATAAATATTTTATTCTTTTTTATGCTATTGCAAGAGGAATTGTTCTTGATTTCCTTTTAGGATTGTTACTTGTTAGTGTGTAGAAATGTGACTTATTTTTGTATGTTGATTTTGGATCTTGCAACACAATTCATATATTGGCCTAAGTGTGTGTGGTATTGTGTGTGTGTGTGTGTGTGTGTGTGTGTGTGTGTGTGTGTGTGTGTGATGTTTAGGGTTTTCTATATATATGAAATAATTTTACTTCTCCTTTACACATTTGGAAGATTTATATTTTTCTTGCCTAATTTCTCTGGCTAGGCCGACTACTACATTAAGAAGAAGTGACAAAAGCAGACATCTACTTCTTTCAGATTGTAAAGGAAAATTCTGCAGTCTTTCATCATTAAGTATGTTTGTTGTGAACTTTTCACATATGGCCTTTATTAAGTTGAGGTAATCTTCTATTCCTAGTTTGTTTAGAGTGTTTAAAATGAAAGGGTATTGAATTTTGTCAAATATTTTTTCTGCATCAATTGAGATTATTATGTAGTTTTTTTCCCCCTCGTCATTATGTTAATGTGGTGTGTTACATTGATTGATTTTTATATGTTGAACCATTCTTGCATTTCAGGAGTAAATCCCACTTGGTCATGGTATATAACCCCTTTAATGTGCTGTTGAATTCATTTTACTAGAATTTTATTGAAGAATTTTGCATCGATACTCATCAGGGACATCAGTCTTTAATTTTCTTTTTTTTTTAACAGTGTCTTTGTCTGACTTTGGTATCAGGGTATCAGAGAATGAGTTTGGAAATATTCCCTCTTCTCCAATTTTGTCAGTTTTTGGAAGAGTTTGAGGAGGATTGCTGTTAATTCTTCTTTAAAGGTTTGGTAGAATTCACCTATGAAGCCATCTGGGCCTAGGCTTTTCTTTGTTGGGAAGTTTTTGATTTCTGATACAATATCCTTACTAATAATGAATCTATTCAGAATTTTATGTTTCTTCATGATTTAGTTTTGGTAAGTTATATGTTCCTAGGATTTTATCCATTTTATCTATGTCATTTAAGTTATGCAATTGTTCAACGTTCTCTTATAATTCTTATTTCTGTTGTATCAGTTGTATCATCCCTTCTTTTATTCCTGATTTTAGTTATCTGAGTCTTCTCCCACTTTCTTAGTCAATCTAGCTAAAGGAATGTCAATTTTCTTGATTTTTTTGAAAAACCAACTCTTGGTTTTGTTAACTTCCTCTATTGCTTTTCTATTCTCTATTGTTTACATCTGCTCTCATCTTTAATAATTCCTTTGTTCTGCTAGTTTTGGATTCAGTTTGTTTCCTTTCTTGTTCTTTAAGATATAAAGTTAGGTTGTTGATTCAAGATATTTTTTAATGTAAATATTTGTAGCTAAAAATTTCCCTCTTAGCATTGTGTTTTCTGCATTCCACAAGTTTTGGAATATTGTATTTTCATTTTCATTTCTCTTAAGATATTTTATAATTTCCCTTGTGACTTCTTTGATCCATTAATTGTTTAAGAGAAAGTTATTTAATTTACTCACATCTATGGATTTGTCAGTTTTCCTTTGGCTATTTCTAGTTTCATTGCATTGTGATTGGAAAAGAGGCTCTATATAATTTCTATCCTTTAAATTTTATTAAGACTTGTTCTGCAGCCTAACATATCATCTATACTAGAGAATGCTCCATGTGTAGTTAAGAGAAATGTGTATTTTTATTTTGTTGGGTAAAGGGTTCTGTAAAGGTCTATTAGGTTTAATTTGTCTATAGTGTTTTTTGATGTTCTCTATACTCTTATTGATCTTCTGTCTCGTTCTATCCTTTATTGAAAGTATTAAAGTCTCTTACTATTAATGCAGAACTGTGTAATTCTCCCTTAAGTTCTGCCACTGTTTGCTTTGTATATTTTCTAGAACAGCTGGAAATTTAAAAGAGTAATTTTTGGAAGTGAGAGAGTATCAGAAAGACTGATATTCAAAATCTGAGTATAAACTCTGCCTAAATCTCTAGCTGACTGTTAACTACACATACTCACAGGAGACCCCAGGGAGCTCAACAACAACAACAAAAAGCAGGCAGAAACTAGAGGATGCTTTACACTATAGAGACACTCCTGCTCCTGACGAGATCTGTGAATTTCCTATACTTTTGAGTGCATTTCCTACTTACATACAATTCAAGGGGGCAAAAAGTGGAAGATTTACTGGCTTAAGATGTCAGAGAAAATAATTTGGTGCTGAAGTAGCAACTAAAAATTTCTGGGGAACCACAGAGCAAAGGAATCATAGGGAGGATGAGCCTCAAAATCTTAGTGTAGATTTGTTTAAATTTTTGACTACTAAAATAAGTAGGCACAAGGGAGATATCAAGTTTCTCCCTTGGGAGAGAAATGTGGGAGACCAAGTTTCAAATGCAGCAGCTGGACACTGAACAAAATAGAGTGTTGTACACCCTGAGAAGTCAGATTTTTTAGTTTGACTCCAGAAAAGGTAACTATATAATAAAATAAACAAACAAACAAAAAAAACCAATAATCTTCTTAAGAACAATACATAATCCAGAGTCACTATAGCATAATGTCATTTTCAACTAAAAATTGCTAGGAATGCAAAGAAACAGGAAAGAGTGACATATACCAAGGAAAAAAGTAATCAATAGAAACAGACATCTAATGGACCCAGGCATTGTACTTAGCAGAAAATACCTTTAAGTAAATATTATAAATCTATAAATAGTGTAAATATGCCAAGGATTGAAAACATTTAAAGGATTCACAGACTATAGAGCACTAATGAGAAATAAGATAGCAAATATCGAGAGAGAAATGGAAACCATAAAAAACAACCAAATAGCTATTCTAGAGTTGAAAAGTACAACTGAAATAAAAAATTTGCCATGGTGAGTGAAATAATATTAACAACAGATTCATGATTTAAAAAAAGAAAGTATCAATGAACTTTATGATAGGGCCAATAAATGATCCAATCTGAAGAACAGAGAAGATTAAAAAACTGAAGGAAAATGAATAAAGCTTTAGAGACATGCAGGGAAGTAAAAAGCTATCCAGCATAAATGTAATTAGAGTCCTAAAAAGAGTGAAGAGGAAGAAAGAGGCAGAAAAATAATTGATGGAATAATGTCTAAAAATACAAAACTTGCATATAAATGTTTATTGCAGTTTTATTCTTAATCACCAAAAACTGGAAGTAACCAAGGTAACCTTCAGTAGGCAAATGGATAACAAAAACTATAATACAGCCATACAAAGGAATATTATATAACAATAAAAAAGGAGCTATCAATCCACAAAAAAATTGGGGGAAGCCTTAAATGTACATAAGACATTAATGTAAGTAAAAAAAGGAAAAGAAGCCAATTTGGAAAGGATACATATTGTATGGTTCTAACTATATGACATCCTGGAAAAAGTAAAACTAAAGACAGTAAAAAGATGAGTGGGTGCGGAGACTTGAGAGAAGGTAGAAGGATAAATAAGTGAATCATAGGAGATTTCCAGCAAACTGAAGCTATTTTGTTTGATACTGTAATGCTGAATATATGACATTATGCATTTTTCAAAACCCATAAAACTATACAACACAAAGAGTGAAACAACGTAAATTATGGACTTTAGTTGACAATAATATATCAAGATTAGTTCATGAATTTTAAGAAATAGACCACACTAATGCAAGATGTTACTAATAAGGGAAATTGTGGGAGAGAGAGAGGGTTATGCAGAATTCTCTGTATTAATTGCTCAATTTTTCTGTAATTGTAAAACTATTCTAAAAAATAAAGTCTACTATTTTTTAAAAGCTTCCCAAATTTAAAAGGCTTCCCAAATAAATATAAATTATTAAATAATGCAAAATGTTTCCAAGTTGCCAAGTGCAATTGTTGTGACTTGTGCTAATTTGTGATTACTGGTGGAACTATGAATTGGAAACTAGAAAATGGACATTAGGAATTTCTGGGAAATGAATCTTCTTTATTCGAGAATCTGAGAGAAAGGATTTGACAATTTAATTAATTTGTCCACTCTCTTTTCTAAAAGCTTTTTCCATTCAAATCATTGCTACACTATGAAGTGATGTCACTGCATCAAGAGTGTCACAAATCCATTGAATGTCAGGCTTTTTGATTTTAGGACACAGGAAAAGAAATGTAGATAAGTGCTTCTCTATAGCCCTAGCAGTACAGGTCAGGAGTGCCAGCGTTTAGACTGATAGTTTGTGCTGAGTGAGTCCTGAGCAGCAGGTCCTGAGTGATAGTAGTGTCTGTGTTTTATAATAAGCTGTTTTTGTGTCTTTGTGACATACAGGGCCTTCTAAACTAAGAGGCTCCTGCTAGTGTTTAATGGACAAACCAAGAAATAATAGTATAAGTTGTTATTTAGAAATATTACACTAAATATCAAAAGAAACAGGTAAAATTAGCAAAAGTAAATGCTTTTTGAGATCAGATGTCAAGATCTGGGGGAGTGGGCAAGAAATTGCTGTTTATCAGTAATTACTATTTAACTTTAAAACTGAGCACATGTACTATTTTGAGAAGTTGAAAAGAACAAAATTATTGGGAATTTTATGAGTTTATGACATTCTACTTTGGCTTTGCCCTCTATATTCTTTGATCAGTCCCATTCTAAAACCATTTTTTTTATTTGGGTCATTATCCAACTTTTTAATCTCTGATATGATTCTCCTTATTTATTCCTTCAAGAAAGTTTCTGTCCAAATAAAATAATTCCTAACAAAACCTTCAACTATATGTGATTTAGTATATACATCTATTTTTTTAATCTTTATCACACATTTCTTGGTATTGACCACTAATGTCTAATTAAGATCCATTAAGTCAGGGACTATACATAGCACACAATAGCCCCTTAAAATTATTTGGTAAACGAATATGTAAATATGTAATTAAACTAAAACTTTACCTAGGCAGTGAGCAGTCATTTTGGTAAATAATGAAAAAAATTAACAAAGCCCAGAAAAAAATGGGAGAACCAGATGATGGAGCTGTATAGTAAAACTATATCTTCTTTTAAAAGATAGGGGACAGAATAGAGACTCAGAAGATTTATAGCACATTGTTCTTTTGCTCCACCATTCCCTATACATATCCATGTAGCCTTGGAGAATACACATGCAGTAGAGTGTCAAAGCTATGGGGGTCTAAGACTTAGAGCAGGGTTTCTCATCTTTGACACTATTGGCATTTTTGGCCAAATATTTCTTTGTTGGTGGGGGGCTGTCCTGTGCATTATAGGATGTTTAACAGAATCCCTGGCTCCTACTCATTAGATGTCAGTAGCATCTTCTTTCCAGTTGTGACAACCAAAATGTGTCCAGATATTGGCAAACATCCTCTCAGTCAAGGAGCAAAATCTCTCTTGACTGAAAATCCTAGACATAGAGTGGAATGTGTTATGTTCATTCCACTGGCTTTAATGTAATAGTGTAGAAAATGATCACAGGTAGCATATAGTATCTACACTACCTCTCATAGGTATCATAGTAATTTGTAGAGTACTTATATTTATTTTAGAATTGTTCATCACAATGAAAAATTATCTTAATAAACTATCTGATTTGTCTAAATTTAAAAACTTTCCTATTAATTCACTTCCCCTTCATTTTATTGAGGTAGGGGTAGAAGGCCACAGAACCTTAGCAGCTGGGAGAGTACCTGTGATGGTCCATTAATCACCATGGGGACACGAACCGCGCCCCCCATTCCTCCTTCCCTTCCTCCCTCCCTCCCAGCTTCTTAGGTAGTCACTGTGGATTTGATGTTGTGTAAGTGGTTTTGTCAAAGTGAACAAAGTCCAGGGTCTATGACTAGAGATTCAACATTGCAGACAGGAAACAGTAGAACAGCTTGTACCCCTTTAGCAAGAGCACATGTCACATAGTTATGAAAGTTCAGTTAAAGTTAGTGAAACCATATATATTGGTACTACAGTTCCAAGACCTTTAGTTCTCTGGTTGTAGTTTTCAGTATATGCAAACCAGGTAACACTAATATGTTGATACTTATATAGTATCTTTCGCTGGGCAAAAGCAGGTCTTATGATAAGGTGCTGTGGCCACAACTTAGATTTAAGAGTCATTGTTAATCAAAACAAACATTCTACATGGAGAAATGGAATAATTTGCCAAGGATTTCTCATTCTCTGAATCAGTAATTCCTTTACTTTTGGTGTGTTGGGGCAAAGTTGTGAAAGACATGTTGATAACTTCAAACTTTTAAAATTTACTGTGATCTGTGTGCTGCTGAGAAATGCATAATTTGGGGATTTAACATCTGATTAGCTATTAAATGGCTATCAGGAGAAAATTCTGCAGTAATCGGTTTAGATTTTAGCCCCTAATTATCACATCACAGTGGATTTGGGGTGAGATAATAGAGAACTGCAACACTTAAAGAACTCCAATTGGGCATTTTTTAATACAATGAAGTGAATTATTTCTCTATGAGGATTGCATTAACAGGTATTGGTAACAAGGAAGGAAATGTGATACTATATGGGATTTTGTAAAGTGATTTAAAGTAGTTGATTCATTCATTATGCAATTAAGTGGAGCTCAGCTGTGTATAACTTATCTGGTGTCTAGGTCAAAGAATGTCTTTCAAAACTCCCTAACATTCACTGGAAGGATTTTATTTTAATGGAGGATTGCAGAGCTGAGGTTGTTGTCTGGACTATGCAATTGATTCTACCTTATATACTGTGACCTTGGGCTAGTTTCTCTCTTATTTCTTTGGTTTCCTGTTCCATCCAGTAAAATGCCTATCATTCCATACCCTATTGTATAAAAGCTTTTAAAATTTCAACCCTGGTAAGTAGCTCCTCTTTTATTGCTATCATGTACTTTCCATCAGAGCTAGGTTGCTGCACCCTGCTCAGAATTCACACACCATACACTCACAACTGCTCACTCCTAGCACAAATACACACACACACACATACACACTCACACATGCACACCTTCATGCTAGTAACTGTTACACTCTCCTCTAGAACTATCCAAATCCTCTCCAGTCTTTAAATTCCTCTTCAAATAAACAAATGGCTGCTGAATGCCTTTTCCATGACAACGCAGTAACTACAAAGATGGTGGGACACAATCTCTGCCCTCATTGTGTCTTGAGTAGACAGTATCTCAGTAAAGAAAATGGAAGTACCAGCTTCACATACTTACTTCTGCTCTCCACTCAACCAGTTTAAAATAAATATTTTGTCATTAATTAATTACTTATTCATTTAAGGAGCAAGACATTGACTACCTACTATATTCCTTTGTCTATATTCCCAACTCTTTTAACCATAGTGAAATAGAATATGGTTTTTCATCCAAAGGCCATTCCAAACCACCTTTCTATCCTCATAATGGAACACTAATTCAAAATGGGATGGCAAACTTCCTAGTGCCAGGAAATAAACCATAACTGGTATAAACCAATAATGGCAATTTTATTTCTTTTTGCAAGGTACTCACTTTTCTAGACCCTTTCATAACCAGAAATGAACATGTGACCTAGTTTTTGCATTTGAGGTATACGGAAAAGAATGCTTGGAGCCTTCTGAGTGTAATTTTTCTTAATGTAAAGGAAGATTCATTTCTATCCTTCTCATCCTTAAGTGATAGGTTGCTGGTAAAAATAGTATGGTAGGTTGCAACCAGAGATAAAGAGCAAAAGGGTAAAAAGTCCTTGCCCTGAGACTGACAAAGCAGAAGTATATAAAGGGATTGGAAGAACTTCCACTTTTGAATGGTTGAAATAGCTCATGTCAGACCAATGTTTCTACTGATGACAGTTAAAAATGCCAGAGAACATAGAGCAATCATCTGGCTAAAGGTGTTGGATAGCTGCTCAGGCTATGAGAACTGTATGGGCGAAAGCTCTGGAGAGGGGAAGACCTCAGGGGAAGTGAGCTGAATTCTACTGTATTTCTATTCTGGGGGCATTTAGTGATTCTGGGTTTGTGCAAGAGGTTTAGATTCTAGGATTTGTACCAACTGCTACTAGTGAATAGAGAAATTGGCAGAATTTGGGGCTGAGACTTGTGGAGGAGGGACTTCAGCATGCAGCTAGTTTTCCCTTAAGGACATTTGCTGAGTTCTAGGGCTGATAGAGAGAGAGACTAGAAACCTAAGCAGAAACCCTCTGAAAAGCAGAGGAGAGCATTCAGGAGTTTCATGAGACAAATACTAGAATTCAGTACCCACCAAAAGGAAAGGTCTTGAAGAACACACATGGCTCTTAGTTTAAAATCTTGGATGGCCAGGACAAGCTAGACTGGGCCTTACTGGGAATATCAACCTTGATTCAGTCCTGATCCCACTTAGATTAAGGCAGGTGATCAGTTACCAGTCCTTCTGCCTAGCAGTAGGACAAGTAAATCCCATCTAGAAGAAGATAAAATAATCTGGAACTCATTTTTTTTTTAATATACAATGTTCGGCATTCAATCTGAGATTACTGGCCTGACAAGATAGAACCACATGATTGAAAAATAGTATAATATAAATATTGACTATAAAACACATGTGCATGCATGTACTCACACTAAAAACAGAGCCATAGATAATTTAGACATTGTACTTAGCTGAACTTTAATATAATTATGGTTAATATATTCAGTATAAAAGATGAAAGGATGCACAAGTTAGATAAAAGCCTTTCAATTTCTTCAGAGAATAGAGTCTATAAAAAAGAAACAAAAGGAAAGTGTATAACTTGACTATAAAACGTCTGAAATTAAGAATTCAATATATAGGTTAAATACCAGTTGAGATATAGCGGGGCATAGCAAAAGACAGGACCAGTGATCTGAAAGACAGGTCAACATAAATATAAGCTAAAACCACACCTAGATACATCATGGAAAGGAAGAAGTAAAGAGAAATATAGAAATAGTCAGGAAACAAGATACATTACCTTCAATACAGCAATAATAAAACAAAGATTATGTTTCAACCGATGCAATGAAAGCTGGGAAACAACTGAATATCTTTAAAATGTCGACAATTCTGACAATCTAGAATTCTATCTTTGAAAACTAAAAGTGAAACAAGGACACTTTAAGACAAACATAAACTAGGATAATTCACCACCAGCAAACTGCTCCAAAAAGAAATAATAGAATGAGTTATGCAAGAAGGGAAATGATCCCAGAAAGAAATAAGGATTGCAGGAAAGAATGAAGAATGACAGAAAGAGTAAAATGTGGGTAAATATAAGTAAATATTGACTGTAAAAAACGATAAGAGTAATATCTTGCTGAGTTTAAAATATATGTAGAATCAAAATACATGACCATAATGCAAAAGGCAGGAGTAAATTGTAAATGTTAAATAACATAAAAGGCAGAATCAGTAATAATTTGTTTAAGACTATAATTGGTCAATGACAAATATAATCTCTAGTGTAACTGCTAAAAGAATTGTAAAAGAATACATAGCTAGCCGGTTAGAAAGGAAGAAATTAAATGTTAAAAATATTTTATTATTCTAAAAGAAACCAAGAAAATAAACAGGAACATAAAATAGGTGGATCAAAAAGAAAAAAATTAATAGTATAGTGATAGATAAAATCTTAAATATATCGGTAATTATGTTACATTCAAATTAACTTTATACTCTATGTAAAAGATTAATACTGCCAGCTGGATAAAATAGCAAAACCCAGTTATGTGTTGCAAAACTTAGTTATACATCTTAAACATAAAAACACACCCAAAAAAATTCAAATAAAAAAGTATACCATGTAAATTTTAGCAATAGAAAAAAGAAGCCAGTATAACTATACTAACATCAGAGCAATCATTTGATTAGGCAAGTATTGATACAGAGGTAGATATATACCTATCTATGTAAAGCAAAAACAAGAGAGGGACATTTCATGACAATGCAGGAGTCAATCCACCAGGTAGATACCACCAAAAACATAGCTTCAAACATGAAGAAAGTACTTTATATTATGACGATAACGTTGATTTAAAAAACAAACCTTACCTTCTAAACCATCTCACTCCATGTTTCATCTCAATAAAACATTGGCTTAAATCACGTAGTTGAGTTTCAGTTGCTGACAGCTAAAAGCATTCCCACCATTCACCTGGTCAGCACGCTAAAAGTCAGGAATCTTCATTATTTAGGCAAATGTTCGCAGGTGAGTAAAAGTTTCTGCAAAATGATGCTAATCAAAATCTGTTGAGGTGAAGCCATCTTGCAGATCACTTGTAATTCATTCATCTGGCCAATGAAGAAAAAGGAACTCAAGGGGAATGAATGACTTGGCTAACATCACACATTGGTATAGTGGAAGGATGACTAGGAGTCCTCAGCTCCCCGACTTCCAGGTCATGCTACTACCAACCATGCCTGATGCTGCTAAGCCTCTCCCTGAGCTGCTTTAATTTTATTACTACAATATAACTCACCTTTACTTTCCACAATGCCTTTCATCCCTGCACCATGCCAAAACACCTTACCAGAGAAAGAGTACAATTTCACAGTTAAATAAGGGGAGAGAGAAGAGAGAAATTAAATACTGTATGTGCAGGCAGAAAAACAAACATTAACCTGAACTCAATTTGGAAGGTGGGCTTTAGACTCATTACCTACAAACACATACACACCCCAAAGCTCAGTGCATCACACCACTTACATTGTTTTCAGACGGGGTCATTTTATCTCTATACTAAGAGAATCAGGATGGAGGACAGTGTAAAGAGTGGTAGAGTTCCTTATCTGGAGCAAAAATCTCCCCTTTACCATACACTCTGGGGTTCATTGAAATCAGGATGGCGAAATCTCACTTCCATGTGGCTCTTTCTTGATAGCTGATAATTTGTTTTAAAAATGAGTTTCTGGTTCGGCTAGTTCCCATACATATGTTGACAAGAGGAATTCAGGCCACAGTGCACAGAGTACCCCAGGGCCCCCTGCTGAGGACATATGGGTATCTAGACACACTCAGTTTCAGCTTATGTGATTGCAGGCAGCCAAATCCCCAGATGAGGGATTTTTAAACAAGTTGATGATTTTCAGATGAAGGATACCAGCCACAGAAGTTTAAAGTGCTCCTGTGCAACTTGGGCTGCCAGTGAAATACCAATTTCTCCTTTTTTTAGAACAATTATTTCTTTTATTTTTCCCCAGACAAACCCTGAGACATTCTTCTCCTCCCTTCTGTGGCTTCTTTTTGAAAGAGCCAGCGCAGTAGATCATGCTGGGTTACTCCCCAGATAGAACTGCTGAACACAGGTGCATTCTGGGGCTTCAGTGTTGGGCTTAGACTCTGATTTGTTGCAGGAAAAATACTTTCTGAAGTTTCTCAATTCCCAAATGTGGATACTTTGAAGATAGATATGATGTATTAATTTTGTGTTTTTACAGATTTATGCTCTGCAGACATAACTACATTTTTCCAAGAAATGAAGCGAGAACTAACTTCGGAATCTGTACATCAGGAATGGCATGACAGAATTTGTGGTCTTCCTGTCTCTTAAAGGAGGCAGCAAAGACTCCAGAAAAGAAAATAAGGAGCCTGCTGTTTGACCTGGAGTTTCAAAGACCCCATTTCCAAACTTCATGTGGTTGATGTGGAAAAGGCTACGTGTAAATCACCTTACTTAGTGTTTGGCAAATAGAAATAACTCAGTGATAGTAGTCCCTTCACTCTGTATTTGCCTCACCCCCCATCTCTATCACCAAATATCAGATCTTTGTTAATGAGGGTTTGGCATCCATCATTAAGAATAAGGATGATTTTCTAATAGTCAAAATAGCTTTAAAATGATATGGTATTTTCGAGCAGCACAATTATGAGGAACATAATTCCCAAAGGTCAAAAATTTATACTACCAACCTAAAAAACTAGGCTGTTTTGTAATAGAAGATTAACAGGAGAAATAGGAACCACGTTTTTGTTTGTTTGTTTTTACCAAGTATTTCTCAATGTTTAATAATCTTGAAAGTTAGTAATGATAACACTTCCTAGCATTGTAAAATGGTTGATAGTTTACAAAACATTTTCCTATCCTTTATCCCTTTTGCGCCCTTTAACAATTATGGGAAATAGGCAATGGGGGAACTGTCACTCTCATTTAACCAAGATGGCAAAGATAATGTGACAAGGGAGAATAAATTAGCAATGGGAGGTGAGATAAGGCATGATAGGGTAAATAAGGGCAATAATATTTTCTGTGATGAATACTAGGGTGTGCTGCCCAGAGCCCCCCTATCCCATGCTAAAGGATTTGTTGTCCCAGTTGCAGAGAGTGGTGTCCGCAGAAAGACTCCAGATATCATCCCCTTCGAGGACTGCTTCGACTGCAAAATTTTATCACCCCAAAACTTGCCTCTTGCTGGGGCAGCAGTCCACATCCAATAACTGATCGATGTGGCAGTAACACCCAGCCTTTTCTGTCAAACTCTATACAGTCCTAATGAGTCATTTTAGATCCAGAGTGCCCTGTAGGTTTGGTCAAATTGTAACTTGACTTGTCCATCCAACTAATCATGTTCCCTTCCCTTCTATTCCAGAGGTGTGAGTCCAAGGAAACCCCTAATAAATAACTTGTACATTAAACTTTGGCTCAGAGCTGCTTCCTAGAGAACCCAACATGGCCCCATCGGTACCAAGACTGATTGGAAAAAGAAATTGGCAAGATAAGATTTTGGAGATAGATCACATATTCATTGCCTGGCTATCAGTGAAGACCCAGTCACTGGTAGTTAAACCAGCCAATAGACTAAGTCAGTCGGCTACTCCTATGATCAAGCTCTGACCCTGGTCTTAAGCATTATTGGTGAAATACTGAGTCTTTGACACAAGGTGACTGTCCAGTTGTTAAAATGAACAGCTGGAGGAGAACTAGGATGGTATACAGGTAGAAAGGAGTGCATTCATGTACCTGTAGGCCACTTGTATGTCTTTGGAAAAATGTCTATTCAGATCCTTTGCTGTCCCCTTTTTATTTGTATTTTTATTTTTCCTCTTAAGTACTATGAGTTTCTTAAATATTTTGAAAAAGTCTGTATGTCTCATTTAATTCTGAAGGATAACTTTGCCAGATAGAGTATTGTTGGTTGACAGATTTTTTTTTTTTTCTTTCAGCACTTTGAATATATTATCTCACTCCTTCCTGACCTGCAGGTTTTCTGCTGAAAAATCTTCAGATAATCTTATGGGAGTTCCCTGGTGTGTAACAAGTTGCTTTTCTCTTGTTGCTTGTATAATTTCCTCTTTGTCTTTAACTTTTGACAATTTAATTATATTGTGTCATGGTGTGGGTCTCTTTATAATCTCATTTGGTACTCTTTGGGCTTCCCGAATCTGGATGTCTGTTTCTTTCCACAGGTTAGGGAAGTTTTCAGCTATTATTTATATGAATAAGATTTCTACTCCTTTCTCTCTCTCTTTTCTACTTCTAAGACCCCTATAATACATATAGTGGTCCTCCGTCCCATAAGTCTCTTAAGCTATCTTCACTCTTTTTCATTCTTTTTTTCTTTTTGCTCCTCTGATTGAATGAATGCCACTTCACTGTCTTAGAGTTTTCTGATCCTTTCTTTCACTTTATCTAGTCTTCTGTTGAACCACTGTACTGAATTTTTTTCAGTTCAATTATTGTATTCTTCAGCTCTATAATTTCCGTTTTCTATGTTTGTTAAAATTTTCACTTCATTCATATATTGCTCTCCTGACTTCAGTGAGTTTCTTGGTAACTAATATTTTGAACTCTACCTGGTAAATCACTTATCTCCTTTTCATTAAGATCAGTTTCTGGAGATTTATCTTGTTCTTTTGTTCGGAACATTTCCTTCCTTCCTTCCTTCCTTCCTTCCTTCCTTCATTCCCTTCCTTCCTTCCTTCCTTCTTCCTCCTTCCTTCCTCCTCCCTCCCTCCTTCCTCCTTCCTCCTTCCTCCTTCCTTCCTTCATTCCTTCTTCCTTCCCTTCCTTCCTTCCTCCTTCTTCCTCCTCCTCCCTCCTTCCTCCCTTCCTCCTTCCTCCTTCCTTCTTCTTCCTTCCTTCCCTTCCTTCTTCTTCCTTCTTCTTCCTTCCTTCCTTCCTTCCTTCGTCTCCATGTTGGTTTATACACATTATGTATAACAACCACCTTTCCAATCTTGACAGACTGGTCTTACGTAGGTGAAGAATCTCATCGATCAGCTTGGCTCGAGCTCTGGTTGCCCCTCAAAACTGGGCAATTGTCTAAGATACCACTTTTGTCCTATTGGCTCCCAGTAGCTGAGAATATACCAAGAACCATCAATGTCCCAAAAGGGAAGATCACAACCATCTCCTAGATACAGGCTGATTAGAAGGCAGAATCTTAGGCAGCAGCTGGCAGAGTATGCAGTTAAGCCCTTACCAGGAATAAACTGAGAGACAAGCATTTCTGCCTACTCCCTCTGCACTGAGTCTAGTTATTTAATTATGGGATGATCTTCTGCCTGTTTAAAAACTGCTTCTTTGTTTGCTATAGACCTGTAGGATTCATAGATGCATACCCTATGGGCTATCAGAGCTAGGCAATTTGGGTGCCTATTCCTTGGATGGCAGCCATAAAAGTTCAGGTGTTAGATATGTGAACAAGCTCTTTTTTGGGAGATACTGGCAAATGGATTTTATTATTGAAGTGAGCCAAAGGGAGAAGGTGGGGGAAGTGCCTACCTGTTCTTTTGGGCTCCGGGGAAGATTGCACTCAGCATCTAAATGTAAACTAATTAGAAGCTGAACCCTCAGGCAGCAGCTTATAAAGTGTGCAGTCAAATCCCTTCCATGGAAAGACTGGGAAATGAGTGTTTTTGCCTGTTCTCTCCACGCTGAGTCCTGGGGGAATATCTATGGCAAGTGCTTGTGTATCCATTAAGAACTTCTTCTCTGATATAATCCAGTGGGACTCAAATGCAAGCCTCTTTGGCTTTTAGAGCTAGGTGTTTTAGGGCCCCATTCTTCAGGTGGAGGCTTTAAAATTTGGGGCCCTAGATTTTCGGTCCAAACCTTTCACTCTTCATGCAGAAGCTGGGAGTTAAGATCTCTCCTGATTGTATGCTGCTGTGCCAGGTGTATGATGAGAATGTGTTTCAGCCTTTCCTGTCTGTTTCAATGGGGTTGTTTTCTCAGTTGCCTGATATTTAGGAGTCACTTAGCTAGTTTCTATATTTCTCTCAGAAGGAATTGCTCTATGTGTAACTGTACTTTGGCGTTTCTGTGGGAAAAGAAAAATTTAGGAGATTCCAATGATACCTTATTGGCCAGTCTTCTATCCAGACATTTTTAGAAGTTCTTGATACATGGTCAGAGTGGCCAAAGTATAAACATAATCCCTCTTTTAGAGGAACCAGATAATATATTGAATCCTAGCCAAAGCTCAGCTCACACTGAGTCCATGAGGTCCTCAAGCATATCACTTAGTCTTTTTATAATTTTTCAAATATAAAATTAGGATAGACATAGCTTATGATCAGTGTAAGTCCCACAATGCGTTCTTTTGCTTGTCAGGCAAAAGCTATCCTAGTACAAAGATAAAACAGTAATCTCTAATACTGCTTCCTTTTCCTACCTCCTAGAGAAGATAATAAATTTTAAAAAATTGCATACTCAGGGGATAGCAGAAGTTAGCACCACCCATGAGAATCTAAAGGTTGAAGGAATGTTAATACCCATCATATCCATCATATCCTTATTTAATTTACTAGTCTTGGCCCTGAAGAAACTAGATGCATCCTAGAGGAAGGTTGGAGAGTTCTGCAAACACAACTAAATAGTATCTCCAATTGCAGCTGCTGAGCCAGATGAGATATCTTTGCGAGGGCAGATTAATATGGCCCCAAGTGCATGGTATATAGCCAGTGATTTCACAAATGCATTCTTTTCTTTCCCCATTAATTAAGGGCCAGAAACAGTTTGAATTCATATAGAATGAAAACCAATATACATTTAGATTTTTCTCAGGGTTATGTTAACTTTTCTTCTCTTCTGTCATAATATAGTTTGAAAAAATCTTGACCATCTGGATATCCCACTGAATATTGCATTAATCCACTACTTTGATAACATCATGTTTATTGGTTTAGATGAATAAGATGTGGCTAGCACAGTGGAGGCCTTGGTAAGACATATGTGCTTCAGTATTTAAGATACATCTTACAAAGATCAAAAGGCCTGCCTGCCACATCAGTAAAAATTTGAGATGTACAGTGGTTAGGAGCATGCTAGAACATCCCATCCAAAGTAAAAGTCAAATTATTTTATCATGCTTCTCCCACCACAAAGAATGAAGCACAATGCCTGTTAGAACTCTCTTCATATTTTGAAGGCGGCATATTCCATACCTGGGAATGCTGCTTCAGCCCATGTAAAGAAAGGTGCCAGTTTTTAGAGAGCCCAAAGTAGAACAGGGCCTTGTGTAGCAGGTTTAAGATGCAGTACAAACATCCTGAAAACCTTATGAGAAAAGACATCTTATTGAGTTTATGTCAAGCCTCAGAGGGAGAAAATTAATACAGAGAGATGCCTGAGTTTCTGGTGCAAGGCCATGCCATTTGCATTGGAGAATCATATACTTTTTGAAAAACAACATTTGGCATGATATTGATCTCTGATAGATACAGAGCATTTTATCATAGGACTTCAAGTGACCATGCATTCAGAATGACCTATCATAAACTGGGTTCTGTCAGATTCACCAAATCATAAGGTCAGGCAGGCCCAGTAACAATACATTATAAGAGAGAACTGGTACATCTGGAATAAATCACAAGCAGGGCCAAAGAGGAAAAGCAAGCCAGCTACATGGAGCCTAGATTTCAATGTCATTCACCACTGCTGCACCAGCATTCCTCCCTGCAATCACACCCACAGTTGCATGGATTAGACAGGAGAGGTTTCTTATGACCAACTGATTGAGGAGAAAAGGACCTATGCAATACAGATAAATGGGTTGGCTCATTCTGTGTGTCAAAGCTGAAAAATGTATTAATATACTGCATCCTCAATCAGGGTTGGCCTTGAAAAACAGTTATGAGGAAAAATATTCCTAATGGACCTGAGAAGGGCTTCGGGACCAGATGTTCAAATCCCTCATGCTTAAGTGTCTGTGACACCATAGCAAGGAAGCAACCAAGACCAGCAGAGGAGGTGGCTAAGGTGAGGGAAATATAAAATGGATAGTGGTGGAAGGAGATGAAGAATATGGAAAGATAAGTGTCCTGAGATCTGAATATATATAGACTCACAGATAGTAGTCAATGACTTGAGTGGCTGCTCATGGACTTGGAAGAAGAACAATTAGAAGATCAGGGACAAGGTAGAGTGGCGGGGGGCGGGGGAGGCAGTGGTTGTAGCATCCACATGTGCATGAGAGTAGATTCAGTGTGTGAATCTTTGTATCGAATGTTAATGTCCACCAGAAATTATCTATGACAGTGGAGAGAGAGTGAAAACCAATTAGACAAAATGACTTTGCCAGCTGATGTCATCTGGCCTCTGCTATCGACTGCCCTGGTTTTTGAATGATGGGCAGTTGAATGACATGACCATCATGGCAGGAATGGAGATTATTTGCATTCCAAAAGCATGGACTCCCACTTATTAAAGGTGACCTAGAAACTCTTTCAACTGAATGTCCAATCTATCAGAAACTCTTGCTACTGAATGTCCAATGATGAGTCCCCAATACGGTACTACTCCCAAGGATACCAACTGGCCACTTGGATGCAAATTGACTATACTAGACCCCTTTAATCTAGAAAATGACAGCTATTCACTCTGATAAAAATTGACACATTTCTCAAGTATAAGTGCCTTTCTTGCCCACAGAAACTCAAGAAGAAACACTATACGTGGGCTTGTAGAGTGTTTGATCCACCACTATAGAGTCCTACATATCTTAGAATCAGACCATGGTACCCTATAAAGCAAAAGCAGTGAGAGAGTGTAACCCATGAAACCCATTGGTCATACAACATATCTCACCATTGAGACACTGCGGGCCTGAGAGTATATTGAAATGGCTTGTAGAGGGCATGGCTGAACTGCCAGCTCAGAAGCAATACTTTATTACAAGAATAATGTGACAACCTCTAGGACACAATAGAAACCTGAAACCAAAGATTTGTGTAAGCAGCTCTGCCTTCAATAGTCAGAACTCAATGGGCCTGTGAATCAAGGGGTAAAAACAACAGTGGTCTAGTTACCTAACTCCCAATGACTCACTTAGGACTTTATACTTTCCATCCAACTTTAAGCTCTGTGGGTTTGAAAGTCTTGGTCAACCAAGGAGAAAGATTTCAGCCAAGGAACACAGCTATAGTAAATTGGATTGTAAGCTACAGTGTATTGTTATCTGCTAATTCCTGGATTCGTATGTCTAAGGACCAGCAGGAAAGAAAAGGAGATGCTATCTTGGCAAAGGTAACTGACGCTTATAAGAGGGCTACTTTTACACAGTAGGGGTAGGCAATTCTATGTTTGGCACCCAGGAGATATATTTGGGTGTCTCTCAGTACTCCTAATGATTAATATAAAAAGACAACTAAAGCAAGCCTGGCCTGAGAAGAACACCAAGACCAGGTGTTTTCAAACCCATCAAGACTGAGGTTCTGGATCACCATACCAGGTCAGCAACCAAGACAAGCAGAGGTACTAGCAGACATGAGGAGACTAAAATGGATAGTGGAGGAGGGTGTGGAAAAGTATCTATTATGGTCCTGAGACTAGCTTTAGCTGCAGGGACGATATTTTGTTTCACTTACCTTCCTTTTTTAAGTCTCCCAAAGAAAAAAAAATGTTCACTGAAATCCCAGAAAAGCTGATTCCTGAATGTATATGAAGAAGTGGCTTCAAGAAACACAAGAGGTGGACTATAGTGGACACCAGGATTCCCTCTTTAAAGAAAGAATTTTCACCCTACCTACTACTAATGCTATCAGCCAACAGCCTTCATCTGCCATTTCTTAGCTGCAGAGAGCCAGCTAGCCTAAGCTCATTCCCATTCCTTAGGCAATTGATATTCAATGACCAATTGATGCCAGCCATAAAAGCCTAGCTGTTTCAGCATAAGATGAGACCATAATGACAAGCCATATTAGCTCTAGGTATTCTTGTGGGGGTGGCTGAGGCTTTACTGGGTCTGCAAAACTACTGGATTTATTCTTTTGTCTAATATTGCTTCCTTCTCTTCTCTACCAGAGGTGTGATTCCAAGGATATTCTCTAATAAACATCCTGCATGTTAAAATTTTTCTCAGAGTTTGCTTTCTGGAAAACCCAACCCACTCTTCAAAATGCTTTCATATACATTATATTATTTGCCCTTCACAGTAACCCTGTGAGCTAGACAAGGAAGATTTTATTTTTATAGATAAAGAGGCCCAGAGAGGTTAAGTGGTTTTTCCAAAGTCTAACAGTTCATCAGTGACAGACCCACCAGTGGCATCCCAGACAGTTGCTTATCTCCTTTTCTTATACCACCATATTCCTTTTTCCATGAGGAGGGGAGCTAGGCTGGGCTACAGTGTCATCCTTCTGCTGTGACAATGACATGCCTGGATCTTCAGACTAATTCTGTCAAAGGTGCTCCAGGAGATAGAGTCGCAGCACTATCAAGGCAATTTATAACCAGTAGAGAGGAATGTTTTAATGATGTTGTTATGATATATTGGCCCTGTAAAGGCTTATTAAAAAGTAGACCATGCTAATAAAAATGCGAAGGTTGTCAGTTACAATGAAAAACCTGGTGATTTAGAAGTAGCACCCAACTTCTGGATCATATTTTAGACAATGGATAAATCAAAACAAGCAAGAAAGATGTCATGTGCTGGGAATTGTACTGCTAACTCTTATCTCAGCACTGGATGCATCTTATATGGGGTTATTGGCCTGTGAATATTTAAGATCCTTAAGTGAATGACTTGATTTCTTGAAACAGTGCAGTGTTTGGAATCATTCTTTGTCAGCATACCCCTAAAGGCAATATTTAGACCTCACTCTGAGCCTCAGCAGTGAGAGGCTGTGGAGCTATGTGGGTGAAAATCACTGTGGTTACAGGGATGCGCTTTGAAGCACTAGGCTTGAAATATCTGCATTCTAAGTTGAGTTTAATTCCTTATATGACCCGGTATACATCAAAGTCTCCATCTGGGCCTCAGGGCCCCTTATCCCAAAGTGCGAGGACACCAAGATGATCATCAAGTCCTTCCAAGTACTGTGACTTTGTGCTGCCAATTCACAGTTTCTCCCGTGTTTCCCTCTGGCTTTGATGCCTTGCAGCTGGGGGACAGAATCGGCAATGGTTCCTAGGGTTAGAAGAAATGAATCTGCTACCCCAGGTGACTGTGGTAGAACATAAGTCTTCCAGTTTCCTCATGTTCTTTAGATAACAAAGAGAGTTTAGAACTGGGGCTGTGAGTAACAGGGGCAATAGCACAGGGTGGTGGTAAGGTGGAGTGGCTCATGTCACTGGGCTTGTACAACTGTGAGACCTTGGGCAAGTTCAGTACAATGCATGGGACTCAGTATACTCAACTTTATAATGGCAACAAAATCTACATCAGAATATTCTTATGAGGGATTTAATAAAGTCGCTTATGCAAAAGGTCAAATATATAATTAGTGCTCAAGGAATATTACCACAGTCCCTCCTTTTCCCTGGCTCTTTCAAAACTTTCAAGAGGGTGGTCTGAAACAAAAACAAAACCTCTATTTCCAAGGTCTTGAGGGAAAATATAGCAAATAGGGAGCTGAGGAAAGGCATGCCTCATCTTTGGAAGGATAATTTATGTAAGTGGCAATGGAACCCTCTGGTTAAGGGAGAAATTATTATCAAAATCTAAGAATAGCCTAAGAGTAGTTGACTAGTGTGATTTTAGGAGTTACCATAAGCTACCGACTGCCATACTTCACTTTAACAATTTCCTGAAGCCTAAACATCTATCTTCTATATTTTTCTTATTTTTGCTAAAAGCAGAGATGTCCAACATCCTTGTAAGGAATGACTATTTTATATATTTATTTTCGTTTCTGCAATTGTAAGATCAGTTTGCAACAGGTCATGTATAGGAAGAAATGACTGAATGTGCCTTAATTAGGAATGGGAGCTCAGCCTAATAATGGTTTCTGCCCTTTCTGGGGATTTCAACAATCTACTGATGCAAGGCGTGACAATGATGCAAAGAGTGGTTTCATTTGGGAGGGCATAGAAGCACTTTCTCCTCCTCTTTTCATCTTTTTTTCCCATTGTGAGCAGTGCTTTTAATCTTATGTTTAGGCCCAAAGAGAGCATCAAAATATAAACGTTCTGAGTAAGAAAAGCTGCTGACAGAGTCAGGAAGGTAATAGACTAGAGCATCCTTTCCTGGTGTGGATATGAATGTAAGAGCCTATATTCCAGCAGCAATTGCAAATGGAGACACCATGCGAATAGTGAGCTCTTAAAGAAGGTTGGTAGAATTCTCCCAGGTAAGATTCTAAGGTTTCCAGACAGATGCCAATGACTGCTCAGGGATCCTAGTTCAATGCACAGTTTCCTGTTAAAATATAGATGTTCTTGAAAAAGTTGACATCAATAAAGTTTCTAGGGAATTTTATGTCCTGATGTGAAGGAAGAACTTGAGATCAAGTTTTTGAAGGAAGGGAGAAGAGAGCTTGGAAAGCTCATGTTTCAAGGAGAAAACGTTTTAAGAAAGAAAAAGAAAGATTGAGGCAAAATCTGCCCATGTCAGCAGTTTGCTTAGGCCAGCAAGGCATTTGGACTATTTCCTCAGTTGTTCCCATGGAAACCACTCATACTGAGATGGCTGCTACCTGGCATCCATATGGAATAGTGGGGAGAGGGGACTTCCAGGTCCAGTGAGGTTAAGTAACTTTCAAAGATAACACAGTTAGTACATTGTGGAACCAGTTAAGACCTAGGTTGGTTACCTGCTTCCTCATCGTGATATAACAGTTCCTTCAATGAGTTTTCAATAGAATGAAATGTCAGAATGTATTCAAAATGGCACCGGGGATGAAAAACTACACAACTGTACACAGAATACAATGTAAATGAGAGTTTCGGCTTATTTTCCCAGAAGGCTTTTCCCAGTGTTTGGCACACTGTAGGTGATCAATAAATGTTAATTTTTAATTCCTTCTAGGAAGTCTTTAATTTTTTTTTTTTTTTTTTGCCAGTATTTGAAATAGCAATTTGTCTTCTAACCATGATAGAATTAAAATGTGTTGAAATTTATCTTATTCTGAAGAGATTTTTATATGAGTTCAGTATGACCTTATTCTTCCCTTACTGGTTAAAGTAAGGGAAGAATATTTTATTTTCTGCTGCCTGCACTCTGACAACATGTTTGACACTCTTTAATTAATTAGTTTCCTTCTAGCCCCTGCATGCTGGGACCTGCTGGCCAACTATGGCACATCTTCCAAGTCAGTGACCCTTGGGTGCTGCATGTCTATTTTGTGACTAGTGTAACCTGTCAGCATTTCCCTTTCAAGAGCTTTTTTTTCACCTTTTTGTCTATTTTCTTCTTCCATGACAGAATCTGGCAGAACCTCATTCTTTTGCAATGGAATTCCAAAGAGCATACTAACTATCCAATCGCTTTCCTGATTAGTGCAAGAATAAAAGAGATTTAATCCCACATTGAAAGCCAAGCTATATAATGACTATTGACATTGAAACGGTAAACACTGGCAAAGCTATCAAGAGAAAGCAGATTGTGGATAATATTTTATCTTTGCCTAAGGGGGTCTTTAAAGGATATTAAGAGAGGATATATCTGTGAGAATGTATCAGAAGATATCAGTTTTAGGGAAAAATACTATTTATAGAAGCCATCCTGCCATGGTTATGGCAACCTTTCCTGAATTCTTCTCACATCCCTGCTTCCATGTTGGGGCAACATGAAAAAGGGGTACAAGAAGAAAATCGGGAATTCTCTTACACAGCTCCTGCTTCATTTACTCTTACTCATTCAAGGCTAGCTCAAAATTAATCTCTGTTATATTTTCTCCTCACAGGCAACAAGTGACTCTTTACAAATCCCATAGTCCTTTGTACTTACCTTTGTTTTGGTTTTCAAATGAAAAATCATTTTATTTTAAGTATTTGTTAATATGCGGGTGTCTCCTGCTGTATTGTGAATGCTCTGAACCACACATTTCTAATTGATATCTACATCTATGGCACTTAGTAGAGTGTCTAACACATGGTAAGTACTTAATAAATGCTGAATGAATTCATGGATGAATTAATGGTTAATTGAATCCTAGATAGTTATTTTATTCCATTTGTGATATTCCATAGACACAAAGAAGTATCACATATCAGTAAGCCACCACTAGGACTATTCTGCTGAAGCTCAGCTGTCCCCCAGGAGCCTACAGGAGAAACATTGTGAAGCTTCTGCAGGCTGTAGTGATGTAGTGATGTAGTGAATTTTCTGTAGCATGGTCATTGACATGGACCCTCAATCAAATAGAACCGGATCTTCCAGTAGGCAGTAAAATTATTTTATAGGTAGAAGAGACTGTCAAGCTTTTACGTTAGATGGTTCATTATATAGGTGAGGAAACTGAGTCCTAAGAAAGTAGCGTATCAAGTTGAATTTTATATAGCTGTGTGATGGAAAATCTGAAAATAGAACTCATGTATCCTGAACAGATCTGTATTTTTTTATAGTGGTAAAATATACCTAACACTTACCATTTTATCTGTTTTAAGTTTGCAGTTTAGTGGCATTAAATATATTTACATTGTTGGTTACCATCACTGCTCTTCATCTCCAGAACATTTTTGTCATCCCAAGCTTAAATTCTGTATCTATTAAACAATAACTTTACATTTCTTCTTTCTCCTCAGCCCCCACAATTTTCTTTTCTGTCTCTGTGAATTTGACTACTCTAGATATCTTATATAAGTAAAGTCATACTGTATTTTTCCTTTTGTGTCTAGTTTATTTCACTTAGCATAATGTCTTTACAGTTGATCATGTTGTAGCATGTAGCAAAATTTCCCTTCTTTTTAAGACTAAATAATGTTCTATCATATACAAATGCTGTATTTTTGTTTATTCATCTGCTGGTGGGTATTTGGGTTGTTTTCACTCTTTGGGTATTGTGAATGATGCTACTACGAACTCTGAGGTAAAATATCTGTTTGAATTCCCATTTTCAATCTTCTGGATATATATCTAATAGTGAAATTTCTAGAGAAGAGTGCTTTCTTGGTTATACCACAATGTCTCAAATCTGAGGGAGGCTGGACCTCATACTGATTTTAATATGTGATTTAGCCAACGTTTTCTTAAACATTTAATGGAAAGATAACTGGGTCTGGGAATGGGTTCCAGTTTTAATTAAGTTATTCAAATATATTTTGATTATCTGCTGTGTGCCAGGCTCTGTGATAGGTACTTTGGGTGCAGAGGTTTAAGACATAGTATCAGACAGTGGGACAAGCACATCACATGAGAAATGAGCAATAATAGAATATACTGAGTGAGAGAGAGGAGGGAGTAATTGATTTTACTGAGTCGTGGTAGGGGCATTTAGGAAAGTTGGTCAGTAAGGGCTTTACAATGAAAGAGATGACACTTAAGTAGGGTTTTTGAAGGATAACTAAGGATTCAACAGTAAAGTTAAGGTTGAGAAGCTGAATGCTCAAAATAAGAGTGTGAAAAGCTACATATAAATGTGTATAGTTTAATATGACTAAAGTATAAAATGTGAGAAAAGAAAAATGGCAAAAAATGAGTCTAGAGAATTACACAGAGGCCAAGTCATGAAGGGCCTTGAACACCACAGTAAGGAACTTAAATTTTACATTTTACTCATTAGGCAAGGGGATTTTAAGGAAAAAATAGATCACTCTGGCTTCTGTGTTGGCTTATCCAAGAGCGGGTAGGGGTCCAGTTAGGAGTAAGGACTGTTATTCTTTGTTATTCCGGTTAAAAGTAAGGACTGTTAGCAGAGATGAGAAAGAACCTTGAGATCTAGGATTGGATGACAGATTATCTGATTATAGGGGAAGAGAGGGAAGTTGGGAGGAAAAGTAGTTACAGATAACTCCAAGGTTATTGATTTGGTAACTGGGCTGTTGAGTAAAGCCATCCACTGGGGTTAAGAGAATCAGGTCAAAGATCAGGCTTATGAATGAGAGTAATTAGTTCAGTTTGGAGTATGTTGACTATGGGGTACCTCTCAAGGTAGAGAAGATTAGTAAGAAGTTAGAAGTTAAAGACATAAAAATTTATTTCAAATTGGTCTGTTTGTAAGAAACACATCACTCTCACTATGTTTTCAGCAAGGAATTAATGTATGGAATTAAGTGTTCACGAAATCATTTAAAAGACTGGAGGAGTAGTCTCTAAATTGAATTGCCAGGAATAATGCCCAGAAAATGGCTGCAGAAATAACATGCTAGAAAAGCTACAATCACCATCATAATTAGAAAGCCTAATCAAGTAATCAGGAAGCCACCACTGCCACTGCTGCAACTGCCTCTTGACATACAGGAAGTCAGTGACTGAATACTATAAAACTGCTGCAGAGAAATGCAATGCTTCCATATGTGTTTGCTAGCAATAACAATCAAAAGTGGCCAATAGATGGCTTTGATGTCACTTATGTATTTCAAAAGGTACATCTTCTCGTGATTGTGGTGGTGGTTGTACAACTCTATGAATGTACTAAAAGCCATTAAATTATACACTTTAAATGGGTTCGTTATATGGCATGAGAATTATATTTCAATAAAGATATTAAAATATCTTACATATTTTCTAATCGACAGAACTTATTCTGTACCCTGAAAGCTAGCTGCAAGGGAGTCTGGGAAATGTAATTTTTAGCTTTCCAGATTTTACTGTATGGAAAGATAAAATAAGAAGAGGTTGAAGTGAATGCTGAGCAAACCAATCATTGGTTTCCTTCCAATGGGGGTGGATGAGTTTTCTTAATGAGAGTTTATTGAAAAAGGGAGAGTAGAGAAAGAGCTAATGAAGATCTGCAATGTCAGTACTTCAAGGAAGACAGAAAAAAATATCCAAGAAATGGTACTGAGAAAGAATGATCAAGATGATGAATAAAGAATCAAGGATATGCTTGCTGTCCTAGAAACCAAAAGCAGAGAGTCAAGAAAGAGAAGGTAATGAATTCAGTATCATTTCTTAGGTAAGCTGGGCAAGTCACTTAACCTCTTTAAATCTCAGTTTCTCCATTTTTAAAATAAGGATAATAGAATACAAATATATAATAGTAATAAGATTTTATTGTTCTTTGCTCCTTTCACTTAATTTTCCTGAAAGATCAACTGAAACAATGTATGCAAAATCAAATCGCAAACTATATATCATTCTATTATGTTACTTATAATTATTTTTAAAAGAGATGACAAAGACTCAATGCTAATATGCCCATTAATTTTGGGACATTTTCCTAATACCTAACTGAATAAAAAGTCTTCCCACAATAATTTGACCATTTTATCTTAAAAGAAATAAAGAACGACTACTCACAGCTACCCGTATGCCATCCATGTTTATACATGAAGAGTGTTATTCTTCTCAGCTAACATCTTACTACAAAGATCTGAGAATTGATTTACGAACATAAACTATTTCCTGTAACAATTCTCCATGTTCAGAATTAGGTGAAAGACAGGTTCACAAAGCCAACAGATGCAGGGAACTTGGCTCTCTCATGCTCAGCCCCCTCCAGTTCCCATCCGCACCCCTTCCTGCCATGTCACCTACCAACTCTCAAATATCAACAGCCTGTGTGCTTAGGAGTGGGATTCCAATCATCCCACTTCTTAAGGCACTCAGTTGCATTTGTAACACACCAGCTGTTTCTGAGAACACATTCTTAATATAGGAACAGCAAGAAATTCTGCTGTATCTTTCCCATGCTAGAGTGCTATCATGGCAGTAATATCTTGTAGAAGAATAAAAATCAAAGCTTAATGTTTAGAGAACTTGGCCAGCATCAGTCGTAATGTCTCTTTCACCCTGGGTTTGCTCTCATCACAGGATATAGGCTTGTGTACTCCTTGGAGAACAAGGTCAGGTAAGGTGAGATATGGCTACAGTAGCATGTGGTGTAGAAAAATCACATAAATCCTAAGCAACATGTCCATGGGGGAAGGAAAATCAACACTGAGGATTCAGACAGCTTGCTTATCAGAAGTCCTATACAGAGTGACCATCATGTCTCTGCCATTTCAAAGGCCTTTTTTATGAAAAGCAAATTAAAGTGGATTGTTTTTTGGTCTGGAAATACGGATTTGTTTCTTCACTATAGATGGTCAGAATGCACCATTCATCTTATGGATGACTTGACATTTGTTGATCTTTCATTAGGGGCAGGATGGTATTTAAGACCATGGAATTCGGAGCCAGGCTGTCTTGGATTATTGGATTCCTGGACCTGCTGCCTCCTAGCTATGTAAACTTAAGCAAATTACATGACCTCCTAGGCCTCGATTTCTTTATCTTTTAAGGAAATAATTCATGTAAAGTACTTAGCACAATGATTGACCTATATTAAGTCTACTGTAAATGTAAGCTATTATTATTCCTACCTGTACTTTTGTGTTAAGAATGCTGCAAAATCTTTCAAACCATTTTATTTATTTATTTGTGGTACATAAGAAAAGAATAGATACACTCTTTAAGATTATTAATGTTCAACGGAAGCAAAAGCCTGTCTAACACAATCTTACTTTCTTTGTCTGAATACTTTCTTTGTGTTAGTGTTTGCAAATTGGCATGTACTCTGGGGTATTTTCCCAGATTGGTGATCCTGCCTGTCTTCTTTGGCAAGGTGAACTTGCTCGATAAAAATGAAGCATCGGTGATGGAGGAAGAAAAAGTCTGTCAGAAACAAAGGATGGGGGAGGGATGGGATAGGTATGTTGACATTTATCAAGGAATAATGTTCCTGTACTGGTTTTAACCTAACAAAAATGTCACTGATTTCATCATATAAAACATATAAACCCCAAAATCTCAGTGGTTTGACACAATAAGGGTCCATCTCTTACTTATGTCAGAGTCCGACATGGGATGGAATGTGAGTATATGTTGAGAGTAGGGCGAAGAAGAAGGGAACAATGAGGCCTCTGCTCTGTACTGTCTTTCAGTGACCAGGCTCCTTGCGTCATGTGATTCCACATGCTTTAGGGCCTCGTTCTCCTTTGTACCCATCCAGTGGCAGGGGAAAGAGAATATATGCAGGATCACATGGGACCAAACCAGGAAGCTGGCCAGAAGACAATTGTGACTCTACTTAACTGTGAGGGAAACTGGGGCATGTATTTCTAGAAGGCAAAGGAAACAGTTTGTTGAACCCTCTAGGTGCTGTATCCTTTCTGTCACTCACACAGACATTTGGTCTTTAGCCTTTCCTTAAGATAAAAATTTTCCCTTTGAGAGCCTCAAGCTTTGGGCCAGTTCTTCCAAATGACTCTATAAATTAAAGATTAATAACCTTGGCTGAAATGTTAAAACTTAAAGACAGATTGATTTTTTTTCCTTTAGTATCCCAGATCATGTCAAACAAAAAGTTAAAAATTATGTACCAAACTTATCACTGTAATCTCCTAAACATTGTCACCAGGGAAAGAGGCAAGATGAATACTGATGTTAGAGGTTATCGTGTTCTTTCAGGTTTTGAGATAATCATTGGGCCACAGTTTCCAGATGGTACACAAATTTTTATTATTAATAAGCCACATTTATATAGTTGTAAATGTGAATTTCTAATGGGTGATAAGACCTTTACTCAGTTGGTCCTCCAACACACTGACCTGAAGAGCTCACAGTGAAAGCCAATGGCCTTTCTGACACACTGGACCGTAGAGCAGAATTAGATGAGGGAGGCACAGAAACAAATGAGTGTCTTGGTATATTATCCTCCCTTAGAGAAGCCAGAGCAATGCAGACATGTCAGGAATAGTAAATGGATCTCAGATGAGATCTTCGAGAACAAAGATAGGACATCTTGATGAAGCCTTTGGATCTCCATGTTCCAGGCCTATGCTAGAGGCAAGGTGGAGCATAAACATGGCTCAACATCTCAAATGCCCATCACCTCCTGCAGTTTCAGAAAGTGACTTTCCTGTGGTTTTGCTCCCTAAGTGGGTACTGAAGTGAGGGGCAGCATCCAGCCCATCAAGGGAGCTGAATTCTTACCAGAGGACCAGAGAGTGATTGCCTTGAAGGGCAGGGGTTAGTCACCTTGCCCTCACCTATTTGATGACCCCTCCTCAGGACTACTTTAATGCTGATTCTACTTCTCTTAGCAAAGATTAAGTGAAAGAAATCAACAAGAGAGACAAGCCTTTGTAGGGAGCTTCTGTTTTTGTTAACAGCAACCCTTCCCCCATCCCGGCCAGAATGTCTTATGTTTCCTTTCCCTGACAAATGCAGTCTTGATTCTAGGCCCTGTATCTGAACTATCTCTGTCCTGTCCACTGTCTAGGGAGTAGCTGCCTGGATTTCATGCAGAGACTCTCCTGATGACACATTGAAGTTACCTCCACTCCCCTCACCATCATCATCAACACCACCAAATCTCTAAGAACCTAAGTGTGTTACATGTTTATGTGCAAGCAGATAATGAGGGAGGCTAAGGCTCATCCAGCCCAGCCCGTAATTTTCAGTGCTGCAATGCAGAGAGACTGCAGTTATTGGGGTAGCTAACCTCATAGCCCCTGACATTCTTTGCTCCTCCAGGAGACAGTAATACATTA
Source organism: Pteropus medius (assembly GCF_902729225.1). NCBI lineage: Eukaryota > Metazoa > Chordata > Mammalia > Chiroptera > Pteropodidae > Pteropus > Pteropus medius. Next base: position 14,629,825 of record NW_024340692.1, read on the forward strand.
CAGGTGTTATAACTTTTCCTCAGAATCAGACTGCCTGGGGAACTGTAAATCTAAATCATGGCTGCCCTCAGGAAACCTGTGGGCCTGTAAACACAATGAAATGAGTGAGATGAAAGCATCTGAGGGAGAAAATGAATTTCTGGCATCCCACTGAAGTCTATTTCATTTTTACAGTCTGGTCACCCCCCTGTGGCAGGGGCAGTGCCTGGCGGGGACAGACTGCCTCCTGACTGACAGCTGACAAGTATGGCTCCTCCTAGAAGCCTTGGCTCTGGGGCCTAATCAAAAGACAAGAGCTGCAACAGATTCTGAGTGTTCCTGCATAGCTCAAAGTGCCACCTAAGATGCCGCCAAGGTCATGAAGTGTTTTCCTTTGGGGAGATTGGGCCTTTCTGAGCAGGCATTTGTAATCAATCCATAGGCAGAGAGCATAGCGTAACATTTTAGGTGGGATGTGTGAGAGGGAAGAGAGAAGAAGAGAAAGGAAGGTAGGAGAATGAAGGAAAGAGAAAGAGAAGTAACTCCACAGAAAATTCACAGATGCTGGTATTTCAAGGTACACAGTCCCAGGCACCTGCAGACGGATGGCAGCTGGCCAGAAGAAGACTGCTTAGAGTAGTGAGCTTCTTACCCTAGGTTTTAGCAAGCATACTGCAGGAGCTAAAAAGTCATTAAAAAAATAATAATAATAATATTTTTAATGTGGCAACCCAAATGTCATATCACAATAGACAAACCAGATTCTTCACCTATAAATGGAGGAGAGAGCTCAAAATCTATCACCAAGGACAATGATGGATCACTTTGATCAGAGGAAAACATTTTCCTCTGATTTTCAAAACGAACTTCCCTCTGATTTTCATCAATGTTAATTTTTAATATAAATTAAACCATATTGCCTTTATGATAAGGACTATTGATTGATTGACTAAATTACTGAGATCAGAATGAAAGAGTTCAGTATCCTCCCTATTATGGATGGATGAAATGCCGAACACCTATACTAATAAACCGCAGTGACTTCTATTCCCATGGAAGTCTACATAAGAATCTGCAAGCAAATTTTGAATTCTTAGTAAATCCCCCAAACTTACATTTTACACTCTTTGGCAATGACTGCAAAACTGCGAAAGCCTGTTTTTAGAAAATCACCTAGACTGGTTTGTAGAGTAAATAATATTTTGAAGCGTTGGAAATAATGTCTTGATATTTCAACTCCCAGATTGTTGCTATAGAGGCAGGAGAGTGTAGTGGATAAGAGCCTAGAATCTGGAGCCAGATGGTCTTGGATCAAATCCCTGTTCTTCCACTTACTAGATGTATAATCTTTGGCAAGTACCTTAACATGTCTGTGCTTCAGTTTTCTCATCTGTCAAATGGGTGTAATAATAGTTATGTCCTCAAAAGCATGTCGGGTTTAAGTGAGTTAAAACATATAAAGCATGTAGGACGGTCTAGTATATAGGACAGTCTGATATATAGTAAGTAATAAATATTATCATTAGTATTGGAAATGAAGTCTCTAAACATTTTAATTTTGCTTTTGAGTTATACTAATGTTAACTACTTATACATAGCTTTCCATTGAAATACGTGTTTTTGTCTAGAAATCCTGCTAGGAAATAGTAACGTGTGGGTCTTAGCTTTACATGTGATAGTCAATTTGTCTTTAGTCAGCAATGTTCTTTCCCTACAGACATCTTCACTGCTGGGAAACATTTTACTCATTCTCCGGTCCAGCACAAGGGAAATCTCCTCCCAGATGCCTTCCTGGACTGTTCCAGGCAACTTCAGTGACATCCTCCTTCATCCTCCAATGTCCTGTTGCCCATGCTCAGAACAGAGCTCTTCTCATGTCAGAATGTGACTGATTCCCCAGCACCCAGCAGGACAGGAATCCCATCTGGGGCATGTTTACATCCCCAGGGCCTTCCGTGTATGGGAAAAGAGAAGAGAAACTGGAGGGAAGAACTTGATCTCAGCGAAAGGTAAACCAGTGGGTCAAAGGACTTAAGGATTTTAAAGAGATCTGAGACTACTTAAAGAGATCTGATGCTTACTTTCCTAGACAATTCAAATCCCTCAGAAGACAACATGTTTATGTCATAACGGTTTTAAATGAATACATTTTAAAAACGTACCTAGTTTTCACATTACCTTCCTTCCAATGGCAAGGGCAATTATTCCCAATACATAGAGGATGCTACTAGGATTACACCTAAAGTAACAACTTCAGTCACAAAGAACACAACAGGGTTTTAACAGACTCCAGATCCTATATCCTTTTCACCACATCTCTAAATTAATATTTATTTTACTGAATATGAGAAAATGAATTAGAAATGAGATTAGAGCACATGCAAACTTCAACTACTAGTGTGGGGAAGAGAAAACTTAACTTTTGTCTCCTGAGACCATTTGACTGTTAAGATTTCTTTTAAATTCATCTCGTTTTTCCAATTTCTTCTAGTACCTATAAACATGCAGTTTCTAAAGCAAAATAGCATTTCTGACATGAAATGAAAGCCTAGGTAATAATAATGATAGCTAATATTATGGAACACTTACTAGGGTGCCAGACTCTGTTCTATGTGTTTCCTACAGATCAATTATTTAATCCTCAGGTATTCTTTCAGATGGGTAAATCAAACTTGTATTGAAGTAATTATAATTTGATTTATTTCCATGGTCATATTGCATGCCACATTTTCAAATGCTTCAATATACCAACAGAGCAATAGAAATGTCCTTTAATTATCATCTCAAGGTTACTTGCTGACAAGAATAGTGTTTCATACAGAGTGGTTAGTAGAAAATTCAGATTTATAGATATCACAAAATTGTCACCTCCAACATGTTGCTTGGTCTGAAAGTTATTTTCTATTTATTCTACAAGTTAAACTATGGGGAAAGTGAAATAAATGCCTGAAACCATCCAGGGATCATTCCCTTTGTCTGCAGGAACTAATATTAATTTCAGGTACATGTTCAAATGAATGAGCAAATATGTCATTGGGACAGAGGCTGAGAACACACAAGTGTCTGTGCAGTGTTTTTTTTCTTTCTCTCCTTTTCCCTCTTGTCCATTTCCTGTCCATTTTATCTGGTTTCTCCTTTCTCCCATTCTTGGTGCCATGAATTAAAATCCCTTCTGGATTTCAACCATAAAATTGATGGAAGAGAGTATTCTCAGAAAGTTTTTTCTTCTCATTTTTCTCATACAGAGGGAGGGAGGGAGAGGTAGAAGGAGAAAAAGAGAGAAGGTAGGGAAGAGAAAGGAGAAGAAGAAGGGGAGAAAGGAGGTGGGGGAGGGGGAGAGAAGATGCTACATCATTTCAGGCAAGTGCCTGCAACTTCAGATCAGACGAGTTCCCAGAATCAGCAAAAGTATCATTGCAGCAAGGGTTCTCCTCCTTCCAAATCCATTTTCCCATCCACAGTTAGAATCAATTGCCATCAGAATGTAATTTTTCAGAAAGCATGCAAAGAGTGAAGCTTGTAAAGCTGGTAAAAATAGTTCCTACTAAGTCTTCACAGGGCAAGATGTTAGTCTAGAACTGCTGTTGACTTTCTCTGAAATATATGAGAAGGAAAGCACCAGGAGATGATGGAAGTCTGTGAAAACTGCCAAAAATAAAATGCAAATGGGTTTACCATGATTGTCTTCCTTATTTTAAATCATTCTTTTGTAAAGAGAAGTTTGTTCTTAAAGCCTGGCAGATTTTTGTGATTCTTTTAAGAGGTTTGACACTGGACACTTAATTTAATATTTTATCCTTATTTTATGTTGTACACAATGCTTTATGGGGCACACTGCAATATACAGATGCTCAACATATAATTCAATGATGGGTGGAAGTAACAAAGAATAAAGGATCTTTCTTAGCTTCTGATTCCAAGGATGGCAAAAGGAACATAAAAGAAACATGTCAAAATCTGCAATAATCCAAAGTCAAACATTAAATGCTGTTCAAGGTTTGACTTACCCCCGAATATAAAACATATAGTACCCAAGTCAACATCACAAATTTTTCCCTGAAGTTTCTAATCAGAATAACTCTTTACAGCTAAACACTCAAGTTGTTGTATTTGAGATCCTGATAAAAAGCTTGTAGGCAGATATTTCGGTTTGTCAGGTCAAAGCAATATTTTTGGTTCCTTTCTTATTGAAAAAAAAGATTCGCCTTTAACATATTACAGTCTGATAGGAAAAGTGTGTTTTTAAAATGTGTCTCTACTATTAGATAATTCCAGACACTAATGGCTTTAAAGTAATTCTTACATCTTTAGAATAAATGACATTCTTAAAAAATGTCTGACTTGGTATTTACACGTATTCATATTCCCCAAGCTTCCTGTCTAGTTTGTCAATGCTTGCATACATCCCTAAGGAGAATGCTTTAAAAGGGGGGAAATTGCAGTGCAGAAAAATGTAAAAATGAAAAGAAGAGGCCCCTGTTTCACCCTTACATATGCATCCCCACCAAAGCTAATGGAATTTATTCTTATATCAGTGGCTTTTTCATGGCTTCATTAGTCTGTCCATTGCTAGCTCAGTCTAGTAAAGGCTAAGGGACATCCTAATTAACAGCATGCTGCAAAATCAGGGTGTGTTGGAACTGGTAGGATGTAGATTTTCCTTCTCATAGGCAGTCCTGGCTGCTGAGACTGCAGGGGCTCTCTGGCACATATCTGGCAGTGTTTCTGGTGTTTGGTATTACTTGCAGTGCTCTGCTTCATTAATCTTGACCAGCAGATTCAGAGGCCAGGCAGTTTTAAACTACACCCCTTCCAGTTGGAAGATTGGAATTTCAGGAATATACAGTGTGCCTCTCATGAGCTGTCAATACACAGAGGCAGGAGCAGAAAGATAGATAGGGGGTACCCTTTGCTCCTGCTCAGTCTGCAGGAGAAAAGCTTTCCTGATTCTTCACCTAAGTAGGTTGTTCTTGGCATGTCAGGAGTCCCAAAGCATCCATGTTCTCCTCTTATCTTGTGACTCATCACTGTTGTCCCTCCTTATTGTAATGCTTGTTTAATTATTTCTCTCTCTCTCTAAGCTCCAAGAAGGCAAGGTACTACATCCAAGTTATTGAATGTTCAAGTTTCTTGTAGCTGCTGTAGCCAATTACCACAAAATAGTTGGCATAAAACAACAGAAATTTATTCTCTCACAGTTCTGGAGGCCAGAAGTTTGAAATCAAGGTGTGTTGGCTTCAGATTTCTTTGACTTGTATCTGTGCTTCCAAGGTCACATTGCCTATTCTTCTTCGTATGTCTGTGTCCCCTCCTCTTCCGTCTCTTATAAAAAGACTTGTCATTGGATTTAGGGTACATTCAGATAACCCAGGAACATCTCATCTTAACATTTAGTCTTTTGCCATATAAGGTAATATTCACAGGTTCCAGGTGTTAAGACATGGACATAGTTTTTTGTGGAAGGGAACCATTTAAACTTCTACACTGACCACTTTACATCCAATGCCTCTACAGCTTTCCTCTTCTTCTGAGCCCTCAGAAGCGTCACTAGTTCCAAACCTCTTCCACAGTTTCAGGTATCTATTATAGCAACACCTCACTCTGGGTACCAACTTTCTGTCTTAGTCCCATGCATTAGGACATGAATGTATTCTTGTGGCAGAGGGGCAGGGGCCACCGTGCAACCCACTTCTCTGACAACTTCATACCCAGTGCCTTGCATGTTGCCTGGACTGTAGTTAGTGATCCATAAACATTTGTTAAAATAAAGGACAAATGCTTCCGGCCCCCTTTTCAGAGCTTCCTCTTTGCTTCTATCCAAGGGTCTTGCCACTTGACTGACACTGCAGGCTGAATCTCTTCTCCCCCATCTAGTTTTGTACTTCACCGTTGGCAAGGTGCCCCATGTTCTTTGTTCTATGCTGATAGTGTTGGGAAGTATCCTAGAGATCACTGTAGCAGTGATAAGTCCCAGAATTCTGGATTTCACAAAACAGTATGATTAAAACATAGTTATAAAAAGAAGGGAGGTAGACATTTGTTGGGTTTCCAAGATTGCATTTTGCTAAATATCAATTTTTTAAAAGTTACTGTCTACTATCATTAGTTCATGAAATAAATTAATAACAGTAACAGTAAAATGTAGGAAGGACTTAATCTCGAAGTAAAGAATAGTTAGCAGTTTTATAGAGACAGCTCCAACATGGTCCACGGAAAACTTTGTTATGACCTAGCACAGATTTACCTGCCCATGTTCTGAAACCTAGGTTCAAAATGGTAAAATGACTTTTCTAAGGTCACAGAGATGTATGAGGAATAGAGCCCAAATATTATAACATGTCAATGAAAATTACAATCATAAAAACAATGATGTTGCCGATAACAATGACCAGGTAATGGGTACCTGTTATGGGTGCCATTACGCATAGACAATGTGCTGTTATTACTACACAGGGTCTTTATTCCACCAACTACAATAATGACCACAATGCAAGCTAATATTTGTTGAGTTCTCACTGGGCACTAGCCGCAGCACTAAGTGCTTTACATGCAATATTCTCTTCAACCTTCACAACAGTCCTATGACGTTGAAACTATTATTATACCCATTAACAGATAAATAGCAGCTTCGAGAATGTGAGTATGATGACGCACTGTGAGTGGCGGAGCTAGAGACAGATTATAAACCAGTTTAAATATCCAGCCCTTTGTTTTAACCATGACGCTCAACTAGTTTCTTTCTGTATCCTCAACAATCTTCTCTCCACGGGCTCTTTCCTCTCAGTGCTGAAACATATTTAAGTATTTCCCTTTACTCCACTACTGGTGTAAGATTTTCTACTCTAGAATCCTGCCTGAAGTGACAGTTTTGTATCAGAGAAGATATATTTTGCTGAAGCTAGAATTTGGGCTTCCAGTTGCTGAAGCTATAGAATGGAGCAGCAAGAAGCATTAAACGAAGTCTTTATGTCTCCTCCTCTGAAAGTCATAGTGGCCCTAATCCTCCATTGCTACCCCATGATGCATCCTGGTTTTATTCTCTTCACCCAGCTCTGTTACTCTGTGCTATGAAGAAATGAATCCAAAAGGTGTTGTACATATAATGAAAACCGGCTGTGCCATGTGATTTCAGATACAAGGCTCATTTATCTTTACTATACAGCTCTGCAAGGCGGTTTTTAAAAACTACGTTTTACAGACATTAACTATAATAAGAATGACTTTGCACAGTGCACCATTAGAAGCTAAAACTCAATTGGAGATTTTACTTGAAAGGCAGTACATCCCAGTGGCCCAGTGGCTTAAGGGTGTGAGCACTGGAACCAAGCCATCTGAGTTTAAACCTTGCCTTTGTTATTAGTTGCATGACTCTGAGCCAGTTACTCAATCCACTTTGTGCCTTGGTCATCCTTTCCATAAATTGGGAATAATAATAATAATAATAATAATACTTATTGAAATAATTAGAAATTCACCAGACCTAGTAAATTTTCAATAAATGTGACCTGGTATCATTAGGTGAATTATTATGTTTGATCCTACAGCAACTCTATGACCATTATTAGTCATATTTTTCATAGGAAACAGGTTCTGGGGGAGGGATTTTCCAAAGTCATACCACTAGGAGGTTGGAGAATAGGGGTCCTTGTTATTTCCCACTAAGTCATCTACGCCACATTGCACTTCCTTTTTCCTTATGCCGCAGCTGCTCTAACAACTGATTTCTCACTATGGGTGGCAGTTCAAATAAACAAAGAGCTATGAGTACATTTATTATTAATAATAATAAAAACTATTATTATCTCAAAATGGAAGTTCAGAGTATAAATGAAATGTACTAAAGATAATTAATATACTAACTAAATGCATTAACTAAAGTTAATATAATCACATTTCAGACCAAACTCTTAAAATGGAGGCATTTTACCATGATACTAATTCTGTTCCAGAGTTTTTCTTTTTTCTTTTGGAAGTTCGCTTTTTAAAGATCCATGGCACGCTCTTAAAGCAGAGCTAGGGTATTTTAAAAATATAAGTAGATAACGAGTGTTGCACAACACAACTAAGAAAATAGAACTTTATACGAACACCCATAAAATGGCACAGATATTAAAAGTGGAAATCAAATAGAAATTAAAGTAATAACTAAATTCAATGGTTCTAATTCAAATTTCTAAGACTGCCCTGCAGAGGGTTCCAACTACCATTTCCTGACTCCTTATTGCAGTCAAGGAACAGTGCTGCGAGGGCACATTTTCCATTTTCCTCTGAGGACCATTTTGCATTTTCATCTACAGTACTGCAATAATCTGTTGGGCACCATAGATTCTCCACCTCCCATTAGTGGTGCAAGGGAAGATGTTTTAACTTTGCAGGGTATTAAAAACTAAAAAAAAAAAAAAAATTCTCGAACTTACAGAATCTAGTCACCTCAGACTCCGGAAAGATGTAAAATGCACCTATGGAAACTACTACATGATTGGCACACACTGTGTGAATGGCACACACACAGGCTCAGTCAATGAGGGAGGGGTACCAGCATCCCAATGTGAATAATACAAAAAATGGTCCGTGCCAGGTATCTATTTACAAAACTATCTTTTGGAAGAGAAGGGTACCTGCAGATCTTGAGATAAACTTCTCAAGGATAGAGCAATGTTCTGTTTATCTTTTTGCTCCTTGCACTTAGAGTGCCTCAGCATGGAATAGGTGTAAACAAATGTTAGAAGCTGAAAGGACTCCAAGTGCCTGCAGGTGATGGTACAGAATTCTTAAATTCAGCTGTTCCATTTGCCAATATTCATGTCCTGCACAAGCTATTGGATATCTTTGAGTTTCAGTTTTCTCATTTGTAAAATAGATAAGGAATGTGATACCCATCTCACAGAAGGCTTTTGATGATTAAATGAACTGATATTGTAAAAATTACTTTGTACATTGCATATTACATTTAAAAAGTTAGAATATTTTAATTGTTAGTTCAGCAATGGGGCTCCAATGTGAAAATTGGATTAATTTCATAATTACTTAATGGCAGGATTCCTGGATGCAAAACAAATATTGCATGTATCATCAATGCAGTGACAAATATATATTTCTGAAATTTTAACAAAAACATCAAAAAGAAATTACTAAATAATTGAGAATTTATATCTTACAGGCGATTGCTTAGATTACACTTTTTTATTTTACTATAGAAAAATGTACTTTTTGGTTTAAAATTATGGTAGTAGATGTTTATTATATTGTTATTGAGAATTTAGATAATAAGATAAACAAGAAAATAATAAAAATCAATTGCAATTCCATTACCCAGAGATGACCTCATTAACACTATTATGTATAGCTTGCTAATTTTTTCTCTATGTAAACAGATATTTGAACATTATATGTAATCAAATGAATCGGGCGATATGTATTATTTTGCTTACCAACAATATGTTGGGTACATCTTTCCCCTATAATGTATACAGATTCATGATATTCTAATAGAGGCATAATTTTCTCTTATGAGCATGTGGGGGTAATTTACTTATCAATGGTTCCATTTATTTCCAACTGGTTTACCATAAAGATGAGCAAAGTTTACATAAATATTTTCATGCTTTTATCATTTTTGCTTAGGATGAGTCTCTCATTATAAAACTTGGATAATAACTTGTAATATATATTTTATATGTAGGTTTTTAAAGATATATATATTTTGTTAAGGATATTGATATACTCCCAAATTAAAATAGATACCAATTTACACTCCCACTAGCATTGCATGAGGTTGCTAGTTTCTATATATCCTCATCTACACGCTCGGTGATATTTTTAAAACTGTCAATCTTATAGGTAAAAATTGTTATCTAATAGCTGTTTTAAATACTAGATTACTAGAAAGATTGTACAATTTTTATATATTTATGAGACTTTGAAATATTTCTTCATATTTTCTTAATCTTTTTTTTTTCCTACTTTGATGTTCACTTTTCTAAAAAGTGACATATAGAAGTGATGCTGACAGCCTTTAAAATGGTTCCAAGTCTTCCCGGTATTCACGCATTTGTGTAATCATCTCCTCTTGAGAATGGGCTGGAAACAATACTTGCTTCTAATGACTAGAAGATGGCAAGCAACATGACATGTCACTTCCGAGATTAGGTTACAAAAAGACTATAGCTTCCATGTTGCTCACCTTCTCTTACTTTCTCTCTCTTTCCCTTTCTCAGAGCCCACACTCTGATGAAAACAAGTTGCTGCATTGTGACTAGATCTATGGAAAGACCCATATGGCATGGAACTAATGTCTCCAACTAACAGCCAGAGAGAAGTGAGTTCTGTCAAGAGCCATGTGAGTGAGGCAGGAAGTGAACTGAGTGAGCTTAGAAATTGACCCTTCACTGACAGAGCCTTGAAATGACTGAAGCCTGGGCAACATGATTGCAGCCTTATAAGAGAGAAACTCCATACAGATTCCTGACCCACAAAACCTCTGAGATAATAGCTGCTGCTTGAAGACATTAAGTATTAGGAAAATTTGTTACATAGAATTAGCTAAGTAATGTAAGAGGATTTACAAAAATATGGCATACTAGATTTTTAGAGACTTCACACCTAAAGATGCTTTATGAAATATTGATGACATATTTCTTATTGTATACATGAGCTGCCAGGAAAATAATGTAATCTCAGAGGCTAGAATGACAAGAAGTGAAAATCCAGTAACTGATAAGCAAGTACTAGAGTGTTTTGCCCTGGAGATATCTGCCAGTCCCTGGTGGCTGAGGTCCTGGACTTTAATGAACTGACAGGACAGCAGCAAAGCCCTAGGCCTGAGCAGTGTGGGAGATTTGATTGGAATCCCCTCACACATATATCATCAAAAGTGTGATATGCTCAGTAAGTGACCTAAAAAAATTTACCATGCAGAAATACATAGTGGTGATATGTCTCTGGCTTGACCTAGGATAGAGCAGAGAGAGGAGTAAAAAAGAAAAGAAGTCTCCCATTGAAATCTCTAGTCACAAACCCATGAAACACGGAGGTTTAGGGATTGAATTCACATTAACTCTGTGACACACAAAATCCTAAGCTCAAATTTAAAGTCTTTTCTGGTTGATAACTCTTCAAAGTGCCTAGCAGAAGCAAATACGAATCCTTTCTGGAGGAACACACTATACACATGCCTAAAATAATTTCCATAGATACAAGATCGCAAGTCACAGAAACTCACAAACTCACTAAACATAGGAGAGAATAAAAACGATGAGCAAGAGTCAGGAGAACCAACAAAGCACATTATTAAAGCTATAAAAACTGTAGATAATGGAATAACCAAACACAAAATATAAAATCAGCATACTTTATACGTACAGAAGTAAATGAGAGTGTTAAAAGTATAATGAAAGAACATGAGACTATTAAAACTGACCATACATGTTTGAAAAAGGACCAAATAGAACTTTCAGAAATGTGAAATATGGCAATTTCTATTAAAAAGTCAGTGGGTGGAATAAGAAGAAGATTGGACATGGCTGAAGAGGGGCTATGGACAATAGATATGAGAAATTACAGAGAATCTAGCACACGGAAACACAGATGTGAAACAGATGTGAGAGAGAGGTTAAGAGACATGAGGGTAGAGTGAAAAAGATCTGCAAACATAAAAGGAGTTCCAGGAGGAGAAAACAAAGATTGGAGGAGAGATGACATTAGATGAGGAAATAAATAAGAAATTTTCAGCAGTGATCAAAGACACCAGTTAGAAAACTCAGGTAGGATAAATAAAAAAATTTCCGCATTTAAACACCAAAGTAAACTTACAGAAGGCTAACAAAAAGTTGAAAACTTTAAAAGTTTGCAGCCAGAGAGGAAAAAAAACAAATCATCAATAATATAACTGTAATTAGTCTGACAGCAGATTTCTCAAAAGTAACTGCTTTAGTTTCCTGTTGTTGCTATAAAATTACCACAAATTAATGGCTAAAAAACCCCACACATTTATTTTCTTATAGTTCTGGATTTCAGAAATCCAAAATGAGACTTACGGTGCTGAAATCAAGTTGCCGACTGGGCTGGGTCCCTCTGGAAACCTCAAGGAAGAATCTGTTCCCTACCCCTTTCCAGCTTCTAGAGACTACCAGCTATGGCTGCATCACTCCAGTCTCCTCTCCTGTTACCATGCATTCTACCACTGACTTTGAACCTGGCACCCATCTCTTATATTCTTTTGTGATTACTTTGGGTTCATTTGAATAGTCCAAGATAATCTCCTTATCTCAAGATCCTTAACTTAATTGCACCTGTAGAATATCTTTTACAACATTAGGTAACATACTCACAGGTTCCAGAGGTTATCATGTGGACATCTTTGGGACACCGTTATTTAGCCTACCATAGCAATGTTGGAAAAGAAAGACAGTGGCATAATATCTTTAAAATGCTGAGACCTGGACTTCTATATCTGGTGAAAAAGTCTTTTAAGAAATGAGATACATTAAAGATATTTTCAGAGCAACTAAAATCGAAAGGGTTTGCTCTCTAATTCACTGAAGAAATTTCTAAAAAATGAACTTTGGGGAAGGAAAATGAACTCAGAAAAAAAGGTTTGAAATGCACAAAGAATGATAAGCAAAGAAATTAATAAATACATGGGAGATTTCAAACACAGATTGGCTAAATAAAATAACAAATCACAAGAAAAATTAGAAGATTTTTTTTAGATAAATGAAAATGAGAACACAAAATTCCAAAATTTATAGAATACAATGAAAGCTAACTGGAAGATTTATAGCTATAAATGCTTATATTAAAAGAAGAAAGATCTTAAATCAACAACCTAAACTTATAACTTAAAGAATTAGAATAAACTAAATTCAAAGCTAGCAGAAGGAAAGAAATAATAAAGATTAAAGTACAAATAAACAAAATACAGAACAGAAAAACAATAGGGGAAATCAATGAAACCAAGAGTTTTCTTCAAAAAGATCAATAAAATTGACAGATCTTTAGATACACTAAGAAAAAAAAGAACAGCCAAATAACAAAAATCGGAAATGAAAAGAAGTGACATCACAATTGATTTTACAGAAACAAAAAGAATGATAAGAGAATACAATGAAAAATTATGTGCCAACAAATTACATAACCCAGATGAAATAGCTTACATACCTAGAAACACACAACCTACCAACACTGAATCATGAAGAAATAGAAAATATGAACAGATCTATAAGTAGTAAGGAGATTGAATCAGAAATCAAATATCTCCTAACAAAGAAAAGCCCAAGACCACATGCCTTCAATGGAAAATTCTACCAAACATTTAGAAAAGAATTAACCTCAATCCTCCTCAAATTCTTCCAGAAAACTGAAGAGTAGGTAACTCTTCCAAACTAATTCTATGAGGCCAGTATTGTATTGAAACCAAAGCCAAGTGGAGACACTACAAGAAAACTACAGCTCAATATCCCTGATGAACATTGATACGAAAATTCTCAACAAAATACCATCAAACAGAATTCAACAGCACATTAAAAGAATTATACACCATAACAAGTGGAATTTATTCCTGGAATGCCAGGATGATTCTACATATGAAAATTAATCAATATAGTACACCACATTAACATAATGATGAAGGAAAAGCCACATGATAATCTCAACGAATGTAGAAAAATCATTTACGAAATTCAATATTCTTTCATGTTAAAAACGCTTAGACTAAGAATAGAAAGAAACTACCTCAACATGGTAAAGACCATATAAGTAAAGCCCACAGCTAATATACTTAGTGAGGAAAGACTTAAATTTTTTCTTTTCTAAGATCTGGAACAAGATGAGGATGCTCACTTTTATTTCTTCTGTTCAAAATAAACTAGAAGCCTTAGCCAGATTAATGGTTACCACAGGGAAGTGGGGGAGGGGAGAGGTAAGTAGGGGTAAAGGGGGTCAAATATAGTAACAAAAGGAAATTTTACTTTGGATGGTGAACACACAATGCAATATACAGATGGCGTATTATTGAATTGTACACTTGAAATCTGTATGATTTTATTAAACGAAGTCACTCCAATAATCTTAATTAAAAAAAAATAATGTGTGTAGTTTCAGTTTCAAATGAAGAGTTCTGGAGATTGGCTGCACAACAATGTGAATATACTTAACACTTCTGAAATGTACACTTAAAAAATTGGTTAAGATGATATATTTTATGTTATGTGTATTTTAAAACAAATAAAAATTTAAAAATAAATTTATATATTTTAGTAATCATAATCAGTGTGAAAGTATTTGCCTTGTCAGTTCAAAAACAAAGACTATTAGATTGCAAAAAATGAAATTCAGTTAAAGCTCAATGAAATGAAATTAAAAGCTCTTTAGATGAGACATAAATAAAAGAGGAAGACTCAGGAAGGCTGACTGTATAAGAATGAGAGATGACATACTGGATAAATTCCAATGAAAAGAGCTAGGCTAGCTATTTTAATAATATAATATAGTTTCAGGAAGACAGTATATTAGAGTTAAAGGTCACTGCATACTGATAAAATCAATTTTCAGTAAATTTTCAATTTACCAGAAAGTTAAAACATACAAAATTTGTATGTACCCAATAATAGTTTCATCATAGTTTCTTATATAAATTAAAAATAGCTAAGATTAAAAACACACATTTGGAAATGTAAAATCATACTAAATAATCCATGGTTTAAAAAAGACAGAACAATGGGAAAAAATACCTAAAATTGAAATTATAAATATATCAAAACTTATGGACTGTGACTAAATGTCATTTAGAGGAAGTTTGATGGCCTTAACTGCTTATATTAAAAAGAAGAAAGTCTAAAATGCAAAGAACAAGGTTCATTAACTTGAAAAGTTAGGGAAAAACAAACAAAATAAACCTGAAACAACCCAAAGTATATATAGAAGAAAGAAAATAACAAAATTAAAGAAAAAAATAACAAAATTAAAAATGAAGATAGAAGGAATCTAGAGGAAATCAAGAAAGCCAAGAGTCAATTCTTTTCAAAGATTAATGAAATGAAAAAACCCTTAGGCAAAATTGGTCAAAATAAA
This sequence comes from Pteropus medius, assembly GCF_902729225.1. NCBI lineage: Eukaryota > Metazoa > Chordata > Mammalia > Chiroptera > Pteropodidae > Pteropus > Pteropus medius. The sequence goes on from NW_024340692.1 coordinate 14,644,873, forward strand.
TAAATGGTATAAGTGAATGAGATTAGGAACAGTAAAGTCTCATAAACACAAATGTAGAAAATATTTAAATAAGCATCTCTTATGAACAACTTTATGCTTTATGCCAATAAAGAAAATATAGATGAAATGTACACTTTCCTAGAAAAATATAAATTACCAAACTGACCAGAGAGCCAGAAAACTTGAATGGTTCTACAAACATTAAAGAAATTTGCTTAGTAGTTAAAAATCCTTTCACAAAGAAAATAGAGTCAGATAATTTTATAAGAAAGTCCCACCTATATTCAAAGTTAAAATTGAAAATAACCTCTTTCAGAAAACAGAGAAATAGGAAACACCTTCTAAACTAATTCAGGGCGGCGAGTAAACACTTAATACTAAAATCTAAGGAGACTGAAAAGATAAAGGTGGCCAACTTTACTCACAAACATATATGAAAAAAATCTGAATAAATATTAGCAAAGTGTATCTCTGAACGTTACATATTTAGATTTATTCCACAAAAGCAAGATCGGTGCAACATTAGAAAAATTATAGGGTCATTTGCCAAATCAACAGGTTAAAAGAGAGAAACGACATGATTATCACAAAAGGTGTAAAAGGGGCATTAATAGAATTTTACAATCAGGAAAAGTAGGTAATTTTCTTAAACTAAAGTATATCTATTTTAAACCTAAAGAATGAAACCTAAACCTTAAAACCTAAAGTATATCTACAAAACCTAAAGCAGACATCATGTCTAATGGTGAAATGTAAAAAATCTATTTAAAACCAGATACAAAATAAGAATTTTTACTGTCAAGATTTGTACTGAAAATTGTACTGAACATCCTAGCCAGACACAGAAATAGAAACTATAAAAATTGAAATTAAATACAACACCTATTCTTCATAGATAATATAGCTGTTTATACAGAAACACAAAAGTATCTATAGAAATTATTAAAATTAATAAGAGCATTTAGGATGGTAATTAGATTATCAAAAGATACCATCAGAGTGAAAAGATAAGCCACACACTGGTAGAAGATATTGCAATACATCAACTAACAGAATTTCTGTCAAAATATATAGAGAACTTCCACAAATCAATAAAAAAAACTGACCCTATAGAAATTGGCAAGAAATATGAACAAATGTTTCAGAGAATAGGACATATGAAAAGATGCTCGACTATAGTAAGAAAACACAGACTGAAACCATAATGTGATGGCATTTCAAACCCAGGAGATTAGCTAACGCTTTTATTTTTAATGTATAATAATGAATTTAATGAGGATTAGAATGACAGAACTTTCATTCAGTCTTAGGATAAATTATAAACCTATACAAGCATATTGGAAAATAACAACAGCATTATTTTACAAAGTTGAATTTATGCTTGCCAAATGACTCAGGAATTCCATTCCTAGACATATACTCTAGAAAAATTCTTACACACCTGAACCAAGAGATATACACATAAATTTTCGTAGTAGCATTATATGTAATAGTAAAAAAAAAAAAAAAAATGGATACAAACTATAGAAGAACAGAAAAACTAGGGAATAGTCATACAATAGGATACTAAAAAATTTAAAATGAACACATTATACAGTTGCACTTAACAACATAGTCTCAAAAGTATAATGTTAATTGAGAAAAGCAAGTCACAAAATAATATATACAGTATAATCCTATTTATATAATGTTAAAAGATAGAAAAATGAAGCATTATATTATTTAGGGATATGTACCTAATATAAAATTATAATGAACAATACTGAACAATAGTGATCATAGCATCCTTGTTATTTTATTTTATTTTATTTTATTTTTTTACTTTTGGGGTCCATTATTACGTGCTTGCTATTGTTTCAGATACGTTTTACACATTATAAGGATTTCCTGAAACATTGTTGTCATTTTTGCTGTTGACTTTTATCAAATTACTTTTCCACATCTATCTAAATAATCATATATTTTTCTTCTTTACCTTACTAATATGCTGAATTATATTATTAGATTTCTTTATGTTGAATTTTTTAATATTCTTTAGTTAAGGCATCATGTTGTCATGTATTTATTCATTTAGTATACTGATGTACTGTATTCTATTTGGTAACAATTAATTTTGGAGTTTTACACCAATAATTATAGGTACAACCCATATGTTGTTTTGTGTTGCCATTTCTTTGTTAGGCTTTGGTTTCTAAAACATGTTCACATTGAAAGTTCAGTTGGATGTTATCTCTTTTCCTGTGTTCTGAAATAATTTACATAGAGAGAAATGTTTATTCTTTGAAGGCTTGAAAACTATTTTAACATCATCTGAACTTGAAGCTTTTTTGAGCCATTTTCTTAAAACTTAATATTTTTTCATGATAAATGGTCTCTTCAGATTTTTTTTAAACCACACTTTACATTTTCCCACCTAGACCAATGGCTGGAAGTCAAGAAAAGGACATGGCTTCTTCACTCACGCAAGTGATAGAGAGCAGAAGCATGCGCAGAGGCAGAGGGAAGACAATTCTTGGAGGCAATATATTCATGGGAGAGGAAGATGGGGTGGGGGGAGAGAGAGTGAGAGAATAGAATAATATTCTAGTCTAAAGACTTAGTGTTCTCTGCCTCCCTTTGAGTCCACAGGAAACTTTATGTGTCACTTAAACACCAGGATTGACATCAAAAGAATTCTCATTAGCCGCTCCCGACTGAAAATATCATGTAAATATGTGTGTCCCCCAGGTTTATACTATGGAAATCAAAACACTCACGTTGGAGGATTTGTGTGCTTTCTGAAACTAATAGCCAAGAGTCTTTATCTTAACAGACAAACTGAATGCTTACTTTGTCCTATATACATACAAATCACTTTATATATCATTTCATTTAATTCTCATAGCATGTGTGGAAATACTGAATAAACTAACTGTTCAAGTTCTGAAAAGTACATAAAAATAGACTTAAAATCACACAAGCATTACTGGTATATAGAATTTTATTAAAAACCATTCAATAAATAGGATGGACTGCAATTTTTTCTAAACAAAACTCTGAAATATGAGTTTATTAGGTTCTGCCTAACGTTATAAACTCATACTACAGAGGAAAAACATAGTTGCTTGTCATAGGATAGACTTATTCAGCATCATGTGGGTGGCAGCCCCTCAGGACCTGCAGAAATACTTGAGATGGGATTTTCAGATGGATAAGGTCTTGCATTAACAAGAAGAAGCAGAGACCAGAGTCAAACTTGCATTGCATATAGTTACTTGCCAGTGGTTCTCAAATATTAGCACATTTCAGAATTACCTGGAGGGTTGTTAAAACACAGATTACTGGGATCCACCCCAGAATTTTTATTCAGTCGGCTTGGGATGGGACCTAAGAAGTTGCATTTCTAATAAGTTCCCAGATGATACTGTTGCTGTTGGTCCTGGAGCTACACTTTGAGAACTGCAAGTTTTGATAATTAAATTATTCTCAGTACTATCACTTAACTATAGGATGCAGAACCAGTGCTTGGTCCTGGCCATGGCCATCAGCTTAATAGCAACCTAAAGACTTTGCCTCTTTGAGAGATTAAGATCCTCTATCTCTACATCATAGAGTTATTTCAGGAGGAAACCGGTACTCAAACATTTTGTTTTTTACTACAACCCACAATAAGTAATATAACCTACATTATCATATAATTATACACACACATCTCCAAAATAAAAATTGCACAAAAAATACTTATCCTTTCTGTCTGTGAGGCCTTCTGATCTATTCTAGTCAGTTTTTTAGAATACTTTATAAAACTCACGGAATAATTTTGATGACTCACTAAAGGATTGAAACTGGTAGTTTGAAAAATACTGTATTAGGGGCTAGATAAAGAAGACTCTGTCCAATTGGTGATATGTGAGTGTTATCACAGTGGAGGAAGGAGAGGATGAGACTAGTTAATTCATCAAATAGAATGGGTCAAGTCAACCCAGCACATCAGTTGAATTTCTAAATGTACAAAGGTCACAGACCATCTTTTCCCAAATTCGTCAGTAACGTAGACTATTAGTTGTCCTAGACAAATTTCTTCTGAAATAGATTTTGTGGACTACAAAATACTATCTAAAACCCCAAATAATATCAATGAGTATACTTTAATTTAAAATTACATATTAATAGAACTTAGACAATCAAAAGCTCTATCTTTGTATTCAGACCTTCACAAACTTAGTAGCCTCTAAAGTAAATCAGTAAATCCCGAACATGTAACAAGCTAGCCTCTATGCATAAAGAAGATGATACATGCCTCCAAATGTGAAATTGTGGGAACTACACATCATCTGGGTACACCTCAGAAGTGTTGGCACTTTTTTTCAACTGTATTGAAGGTATGTGGGTGGGTGAGAGCTGACAGCGGCTTAATAATCTACAGGCACCTTATAGTAAAATGAAAATAAGTGGTATAATTGCCATTTGGGGAGAAATTTAATTATCAGGGAAGTCAGTTTTGCTTGTGAAATGACTGGAATAAAAAAAAAGGCATAATTTAAGATGCCAAATAATATGCGCTGAAATAAACCAAAATACCCTATCTGTAGCAAAACAAGTGAGGATGGGTTCCCTGTAGCTACTGCTGAGTGAAAAATCTATTGATTTACATGACAGATGCAGCTTTTATTGAGTTTTGTTCTTAACATAAGAGTGGTTTACAAAGTAGAGAGTGTCTTTCAGTTAACTAATCTGGAGGAGATGAAAATATAGATAGAAAGTCCAGAACCTGCAGGCCAGTCCAAAATGGTAGTTTCTAAAGAGTAGAAGGGGGAGTGTTAGACACTTGCAGTGTTTTATTTGTTTGTTTGTTTTTTGCCAAGTTTGGTGCGCTCTCTAACTGTTCACAGCCTCCTCCTCCTACACCTACATCTCCTCTAAGAGGCTGTGCACCACCGAAGAGCCAGAATGAAGGTCTGATGGCTCTTGCAAGGGTCCAGGCAGCCGTCAAAGACCCACTTGAATCAGCCTCCTTGGCCTGATTTCCTTTCAAAGTAACTAGTACAGTTCTAGAAGTTCTCAACCCCTGGGCAAGCCTGGGTAAGATAATTTTCCAGAATGAGAAGAAAACATGAGAAAGGACCACGAAGGAAAGCCAAGGGTCAGAAATAAAACAGCATCGCCACTTGTCAGATCCTGTGAGGAAGTACGAGGAAACTTACGGGGGCTGAAGCAATTAGCCAGAAGGCAAAGAGGTCAGGATCAGGTCTGAAAATCTAGAGATGGGCAAAAAGATGATGAAGTTCAAGGCATAGCTGGTGAATATGACAAAGGTGTTCACATTAATGGGGCTGGATGCATGGCATGGGTTTACAGCTGCTTCGGACTTAGCACTGGCCTTGACAATGCTATAGTGTGGTCCTAGTAACTGATTTGGCAGGCAGGGCTAAAGACAGCAGGAGTGGTAGTGAGGGAGTGATACCGAAACCTCTGTAAACTAGGTTCATGGGTATTTTCAATTGTCAGCCATCATTTCGCCACCTTACAAGTGTACTTCTCACACTTGAATGTGCACATGAATCACTCGGGCATCTTGATAAAATGCAGATTATAAATAGATAGATCTGGGTTGGGGCCTGAGATCATGGTTTTTGGTTTTTTTTTTTTCCATCAAGTTCCCAGGAGATACTACTGCTGCTTGTCTGAAGACCAGGCTTTGAATAACAAAGAAATTTATTGTAACTCTAGAAGTTTTGTAACCCTCTCAGATAACTGGCATTACCCAACACTTAAATCCCAAGGTTACAGGTTCTGTCTCCTCAAGATTTCTCTTCAGAAGTTAGAAGCAGAGTAATTTATTAACTCGAACTCCACTGATTTAACAGACACAACCAATTGACCTGCCAGTGGGCATTCCCACGATTTTCTTTGTGGAGTAATATCCATAGGATGAGAGATGAATTGGAAGAAGGTTTTTTTTTTTCATATTTTTTGAATTTAACAAATTAGTACTAACATACTATTTGCTTTATAAAATAATTGTCCCGTAAAGGAGAACAAAGTACCTATCATACCTATATCTGTATATGTATGTAATTTTTTTTATAAATTGCTTTATCATGAGGTTAAATGAGCCACTGATATAATACTAGAGATAGAATGGCATGTACATCAGATACACCTCCTCTTTGTCCTAAACATCCAACCCTCAGCCGTCTAGTTAAACTCCAATACAGTTTGGCCAGTTATTTCTGTTTGGGCATCCATATCATTTTTCTTCACAAGGAACAAATAGATGTGGCCTCTATCCCACTTTACCTCCAAGAAGGCCACCGCATCTCAAAGTAAACGAATATCTCCGCCGGAGCCAGGGATTGCTCTTACCAGTGTATTTCTGCACAGCTTGTGCCTCGATTTGTATTCTTAAATTCCAAGTTATCTAACTTTGCTTGGCATGTTGTCTGAACTATTTGGTTAGTTTTCATGTTAGTGGAGAACCAAGGAAAGGAGTCTGTATAAAGTTCTCCACCTCTTGCCTCTAGAAACTCTAGTTTTCTGTAATAACCAGGCAGGAGAGGGAAATGCTGAGTTTTTACTTGATTTATCTTAAGCAATATTGTTTTCCACCTCTTAGCACTTCAATCTATTGAGCTTCATTTTTCTTTTCTGAAAATGAGAGAATTCTTTTATTCAGCAACTATTTCTTAAGTACTTATCATATACCAGGTGCTACTGTAGGGGCTGGAGATGCAAGAGTGAATAAGAGGGATTCCCTGACCTTATGGAGCTTATGTTTCCACTGGGGCAGACAGACAATAAATAAAGAGTTGAAGAATATAATATCAGACTGCGATAATGTTAAAAAGGAAATTACAGCAATGTAAAGGGGGCAGAGAGTGATGGAGACAGGGTTTGAAATTTTAGATTGGGGGCCAGGAATGGCCTCTCTGAGGGGGCAACACTACAGCAGAGACCTGAAGGAGTGAAGGAGAGGGAATATGAACACTTGAGAGAAGTGTGGTCCAGGCAGGAGAGGCAGGTGCAAAGACCGGCGGAGAAGCATGCTTGATGAGGTTGAGGACTGCAGGGAGGAGTGGGGCCACATTGTTTGGGGCCTAATGTCCACAGGAAGAACTTGGGTTTGTGTTCACTATGTGGTCGAGAGGTCACTCAAGAGGTTTGTGCAAGGGAACGCTATGATCTTATTTATATTTGGAAATGATTTATCTGGCTGCTCTGAGGTGACTGTAAGGAGTTGGGAATACAAATAAAAGAAACGGGATGATGCTGCAGGAAAACAAAGATGAGGGTACAAGTTGTACAGATGGTGAAAAATGATGGGATAGATTTTGAAGATGGCAGATTCAAGACTTGCTGAGTGATGAGAGATGAAGTACGAGATGGAGAAAAGTAAAAAATATGGGTTTAGATTGGATAGTTGAATCAGTATTCACTATTGGACATGTTAGACTTGATATGTCTAGTGCACAGTCAAATAGAAAAACTTCATAGGCTGCTAGATGGAGAAGCTTGGGGTCCAGAGGCAATGTTGGGACTGGCAATATATGTTTATGAGTTGTCTATATGTAGATGGTATTTAAAGTCAAGGAACTGGATGGTATTTAAATTCAAGGAACTGGATGGGAGAGCAAACGAGTGAGTAGGAAAAAAGAGGGCCAAGGACTGAAGCTGAGGGCTCTTTGATATTTGGAAATCTGGATCATGAGTGGTGTCCGGCAAAGTAAACTGAGACAGTGTGGCCATTAAACCATGAAAGAAAAGGGAAAAATCAGGAGGGTGATAGAATAGTTTCAATAGTTTCTTTTTAGAGCAGAATAAATCTATCAAAAATTATTTCTGAATATTTCTAAATCTATCTTTCAAAGAAACCAATAAAGAAAACACATGAAACCCTGCTGTTTCAGAAAGGAGTGTGGAGGGCACTGGAATTCTACCTATTGCCTGAGGACCCTTTCTGAACTCAGAGCTTTGTGAAAGTCAATGGCCTTCTCACTGGGATAGTTGTATGTTTCTAACTAAAACTTCATGTCCACCCATTTCCACACTCCAAGTACTCACTCCTAGTACTCACACAGTGGGCAGAAGAGAGAAGGTCAGATTAGTAGGTGCTATGGACTGAATGTGTTTCCCCAAAATTCACATGTTGAAACATTAATCCCCTGTGTAATTTGGAGTCGGTGTCTTTGGGAGGGAATTAGGTCATGAGGACTCCATCCTCATGATACGATTAGTATATTTATATGAAGAGACAGGAAAGAACTTCCTTCCTCTCTCTCCAACACATGAGGACATGACCAGGAAGAGGTCTCTTGCTGGGAACCAAATTGGCCAGCACCCTGACCCCAAACTTTTTAGTCTCCAGAACTATGAGAAATAGATTTCTGTTATTTAAGACTCTCAGTCTGTGCTTCCTTGTTATGGCAGCACAAACTGACTGAGAGAACAGGGACTGGAAACACCATTCCTGGTCTGGCCAGGGGCCTGTTCGCAGCAGCACACACCACAAGGGTGTGGAGTGTGAGAAGTGAGTATGGCAAATGCCTCCCTGGCTCGTCTGAGCTTTTCTTAACAATTCTTATGTGATGGAGTCAGGAGAGTAAACATATTTTGTCCAAAAGTTGGGTGTTTTCTCTTTCTTTCATACTTCACCATGATTTCATAGTCCCCAGGTACCAAACCTGGTAAAATGAGGGAGCTATCAGACTAACAGCAAGCAAAATAGATGTAAGAATGAACTAGAATAAAGCATCCTACTATTCTGTACCAAAAATACATGCTTTATCATTCTTCTTGACCTTGGATCTTCATCTTGGGGACTTACTGTCCCCAAAAGTATGCTGACCTCACTCTGAGACCCAGATAGGGAATAATTACTTTTCAGACTCACCTCTACAAATGTTCAGAAAAACTGGGAAATTGAGGTTCACACCAAGCAATTCATTTTCCATCCTTTAGAACTATTAGTTCTCAGTGAAATTTCAATTTAAACAGCTGCACTGTGAATGCCCTAAGCTATAGTTCTTCCTTCTGTTAATTTCTTCCTTATTTTAATGGGTATCTTCTTAGAGACATTCATGCAATTTTTTAAAAATTCACTCATTTAGCAAGTATTTACTGGGTACCTACTAAGAAACAGGTACAGAGCTGGGCACTGGGGCACAGTAGGAAACAAGACAAACAAATGTCTTGAACTCATAAAACTTAATGTTCTGCAGAATTAGGCATGTAAGGGGAAAAAAGGCAGCTGCAATTACAGAGTTTCCCATTATAATTAGTATAAACACAGTAATACAGGTAATATGACAGGGAGTGCCTAGGCAGGCCATTTTAAATAGAATGATCAGGGATGCGCCCTCTGAAATAGTGACATCTGAACTGCAGGACAAGCCTGAGGCAGCCTTACAATGACCTGGAGAAGAGTCTAGGCAGAAGGGACAGTGTAAATCCTCAGAGAGAAAAGCAGCCTGATATGTCCAAGAACAGTTAGGAAGCCATTGTGGTTGCAGCCTATTGAAATAAAGATACAGTTAGAAAGGCTAACAAAGGACAGATATTACAAGATCATATACAATATAGGAAAAAGCTCTGATTTTATTCAAAGGAGAATGGAAGTTGAATGCTTTTAAGCAAGATGGAGATTTGATATAGTTTACATTTTAAACATGTAACTTTTTTATTTTGAGATATGTAGATTCCCAGGCAATTATAAGAAATAAAACAAATAGATCCCATCTACCCTTCACCCACTTTCCCCCAATGGTACTACCTTATAAAATTATAGTACACTATCCTCATCAGGATATTGACATTGATGCAAATTACCAATCTTATTCGGATTTCTCAAATTTTTTGTACTTGTGTGTGTGCGTGTGTGTGTGTGTGTGTGTGTGTGTATTTCTAAGCAATTTTTAATAGACTTCATTTTTAGAGCATTTTTAGGTTTAAGAAATTGAGCAGAAAGTATAGAAAGTTTCCCTATGCTCCCTACCCCCACACATGCACAGCCACCCCCGCTATGAACATTGCTGCACATTTGTTACAATGCATGAACCTACTGACACATCATTATCACCTAAAAACCATAGTTTACATTAGAGTTCATTCTTGGTGTTTTATACTCTATAGGTTATGTGCTCCACCTATCTATCCCCATTCTCAAACCCCTGGCAACCAACCAGTGATGTTTTTACTATTTCCACAGTTTTGCCTTTTCTAGAATACCGTATAGTTAAACTCATTCTGTGTGTAGCCTTTTCAAATTGGCTTCTATCACTTAGTAATATACATCTAAGCTTCCTCTATGTCTTTTTATGGATTGATAGCTCGTTTCTTTTTAGAACTGAATAATAATCCATTTTCTGGATGTACCACTATTTGTTTATTCATTCACCTACTAAAGGACATCTTGGTTGCCTCCAAGTTTTGGCAATTGTGAAAAAGCTGCTATCTACATCCACGTGCAGGTTTTTGTGTGGACATAGTTTCCAACTCCTTTGAGTAACAGTAAGGAATATGATTGCTATATCATAAGAGGAATTTTAGTTTTGGAAGAAACTGCCAAACTGTCTTCCAAAGTGGTCATATCATTTGCATTCCCACCAGCAGTTAATGAGAGCTCCTGTTGCTCCACAGCGTTTGGTGTTGTCAGTGTTCTGGATTTGAGTCATTCTAATAGATGTGTAGTCGTATCTCATTGTTGTTTTAATTTATTTGCATTTCCCTGATGACATAAGATGTGGAACATCTTTTAATATGCCTATTACTATTTGCATATATTTTCTGGTGAAGTGTCTTTTAAGGCCTTTGGTCATTTTTTAACCAAGTTGTTTATTTCCTTATTGTTGAGCGTTAAGAGTTCTTTGTATATCTTAGATAAAGTTCTTTATCAGTTGTGTCTTTTGTAAATATTTTCACTCAGTCTGTGGCTGGCATTCAATTCTCTTGACATTATCTTTTGAAGAAGTTTTTAATTTTACTAAAGTCCAGCTTATCAATTATTTCTTTCATGAATTGTGCCTTTGATGTTGTATCTAAGAAGTCATCACCATATCTAAGGTCATCTAGACTTTCTCATAGGTTATCTTCTAGGAGTTTTATAACTTTGTATTTTTACATTCAGATCTGTGATCGATTATGAGTTAATTTTGGGGAAGGATGTAAGAACTCTATGTAGATTCCATTTTTGTTTGCATCTGGATGTCTAGTTGTTCCAGCATCATTTGTTGAAAAGAATATCTTTGCTTCATTATATTGTCTTTGCTCCTTTGTCAAAGATCAGTTGATTATATTTATATGGGTCTATTTCCAGACTCTCTAGTTTGTCTACTGATCTTTTATTTAATTTAATTTAATTTTATCTTATGTTTGCTAATACCACATTGTCCTGATTACTATAGCTTTAGAGTAAATCTTAAAGTTGGGTAGTATCAGTCTTCCAAATTCATTATTCTTCTTCAATATTGAGTTGGCTAGTCTGGGTATTTTGCCTTTCCATATAAACTTTAGAATCAGTTTGTCAATATTCGCCAAATAACTTGCTGAGATTTTATTGGAAGAGAGACTAGTACAAATGTTATTAAGGTTATTGCACCAGTTTGAGATGATTAAGTGTTGCCATTGGTACACGTCTCCGGAGAAGCACATGCTCTTCTCTCCGGGTCAAATATTATTTCCCGCATTTTTTACCTGAACTGTTTCTCATCTTCTATTTCGTCACTTTCATCTAGAAGCCCGTGATCCTTAATATTGGATTTCTGTGTTGCTCCAATGTTTGTCCACAGAACCCTTATCTCCTCTCATTACAGAACTAACCACATGTATTTATAATTGTTTACATGCCCGCTCCTCCCATTACACTGTAAACTCCTTAAGAGCAGAAACCATATGTTACTCCTTTCTGTATACTCAACCTACTGTTTCTGAGACAGTAGACCCTCAAAAAATATCTACTAACTGAATAAATAAATTTTATGAGATACATTTGAGATCTTAAAAGGGCAAACCGCTTTCCCAAAAAAGTTTATTCCCATAGACGTTATCAAAGTGTTTTAATATCAGTATATGACAAATTAAAGTTTAAATATTAATAATTTAAAAATGCATTTTTGATTTAAGTTGGCTTTTAGTAGATTCCACTGGCAATGGGTTATGAACAATAAAAGAAACATTAATTGGTATGTTTATCATACATAAGAGTACTTCGTGTGTTCTTTTAAGATTTTTTGATGCTGCGTTTTGGTCACTTCTGAAGAGAAGAGAGACAGAATATTGCAGCAGAGAAACTATTCCAGTGTACCAAGGCATTATAATTAAAGAATTTATAGTGTTCAGGAAAATCAATTAAATATAGAGTCAAGTGAAACAAACTTTCTTTTAAAAGAAGACCAGAAGTGTCTTAATATTCTTAATATACTATATAATTATGTACTTACCAAAATAATGATATAGTAATTAAAAGATGTCTTTGACCTCTGATGAAATTGACAGAGACAGAGAGCTAAAGAGCAGGAAGGGCAGGAGCCATGAAGACATGCTCAATTGCTCCTTGGGCCTGGAGCACACTCAGGGAAAGAAAGAGGTTATTATAAAATGCTAGATCCAAGTAATTTCAACTCAGAGGGCATTACGGATTAATCACTTTGGCATTCAAAATAAGTTCTGGTTTTGATTTCCCTGAAGTTTCAAAGGAAACAAACCAAAACCCACTATTTTTATGTTCCAAGGAAATATAACCGAACCCACAAAACTCGCATAATACCAAAAACTGACCCAAACAGCTGCTGCTGCTGCTGCTGCTGAAACCTTTATGCGTCTATTGTAATCCAGAGGAAACTTTTCTGGATAAGTGTGGATGAGAGCTTTCTGCACAGGATTCAATATTCGAAGTGCTGACACACAGGATGACAGTATGATATGGGAATCAATATTCCAGGCTGTGTTATTTTGAAAAGCAATGTATGACTGTTTCCCAAGTAAAACAAACCAAGGAATTAGCCTGCCTCTGTATTTTCATCAAATGCATATTTGTAGTAAGATTCTTTAAAGATAGGGTAGTGGGATTTTCCCATATTATAGTGACCTGCTGCCTTATAAATAATATGGCTCCTGTTTTTCTTAGATGGTGTTTTAGGGGATGATTACTTAATCTGTAAAAATGTGATAGGAAGAAACATTGGCTGTGAGATCTAAACAATGACGTTCTTGAATTTTCCAAGAAATGATTTTCACAAGAACCACAAGATGGCATTGTCTACTATGGGACAGTATTCTGACACTAGGCAAAAATTGACAACGAATGGAGACAGAGTTGTTCTACATTCCTCATTTCATTTGGAAGATTCCCTACCTTCCTTCTACATCAGCTGTATTCACTGTGTGTTATGTGATTGTGGTGAGTGTTGGGTTCTAAAGGAGGAAAAATGGTTAGAAATGAACCTTGCTCAGCCTCAAGAAAGGGCACTGAAGGGCTATAATGAAATAAAGAGCAAAGGAAATTTTGGTAAGAATATAGGTGCTCCTGCCTGCCACAATGCCAGAGTTAAAGACTCAGCTTGTGTTTCCACATCAATGCAGAGGCTATGGAGATATGATGTTGCTGTAGTTCAAGGAATTCAGATATTTGTTTAGCTTAATCACACCCAAAAGATGTTATTCTTTCCCTTTGGTATTCCATTCATATCTACCTACACTGGTAACTCCATAGCTAAATTTCTATGATATTGTGTGTAGAATGGAATGCAATCTCTCATTTCCAGTCTCTCAACATGATGCCACAATGTAAAGCAAAAGGAACAAATTCATAGCAAGTGCCTACACCGAACCCTGTACTTTACAAAAATTGTTCCTTTTAAGCTTCACAACAACCCCATAGGTAGTTATTACAGATGAGGGAATTGAGGCTCAGAAAGGTTAAGAAACTAGTCTACTCTTATAAAGTGGTGCCCTATGATTTAATCTCAGATTGATCTAATCTTAACATCCACGTGCTTTACACTTTACTGTACTGTTTTCAAATAGAAAGACTCTATGTAACTAAGAGAACCTGAAACAATGTCGAAGTTCTCTCTTTAGCCTCAGTACCTATCTGTACCAGAGAGATTGGTCACAGGTTATAAGTGCCCATAGGGCAGAAACTATGCTTGCCCCATGCTGCTGTTCTTCAATGTTCTGGTTGAGATGTCTGGTCAACACAATACATAAGGCGATTGAATAGTTTTACTTTGTCCCTCATCTTCCCTAAGAGACTAACCTCTAGAAACTGCATCATCTGGGCTTCATCGTCCTTTGGCCAATGTGGAAGTCCTAGCAGAAGATCCCATGGAAGAAAAAGAGAGATGCTGGAGATTTTACAACTCATACTCCTTCCAGGTTTCTCGTAATTCTGCACTTTCTTAGCTGCAGCTCTCACCTGGGTTCTAGGAACACTTTTGCCCTGTTGCTAGTGCCCAGGTGCCTCAACACCTCTTGTTGGTTCCCTTAATCATACCCATACCTCTATAAATTCTTTTCCATTAAAAAAACTATTTATAATTCCCTCACAAAGATGCTATCTTGTTTTCTGTTGGACCTTCAGTTATTAAGACAAGAGAGAAAGAAGAGCTTCCATTAACCCAAGCATAATCTTGCACAGCCTCACGAACCACTAGAGCCTAGTGGAAGCGCATGTGACATTTAGTAGATGCAGTAACCTTAGGCAGAGTCACCTTGGTCTTCTGAATTCCTATGAAAGATGGATGTTATAATGTCTGCTCTGCCTATGCTTAGGGCAGATAAGATACAATTCAATTCAGCAAGTATTTTCTTGAGTTCCTATTATGTGCTAGCATTATATTAGAATAGAAGTCATAGAGGTAAAAAGCAATCCCTTCCGTTAAGGAATTCAAAGTATAGAAGGGAAGACAGAGAAGTGAGTCAACAATTCCAGTGTAGATATGCTGAGGAGCCAGAAAGGAAGTGTCCTTCATTTAGTTTGGGAGAAGATGGTACTATTCAGGATAGCTTTGCTATGGTAACCACTCAACCCAGAAACCTGAGGGGCTTAACAAAACAGTTTACTTTTCTCTCTTGTAAAGGCTAATGAATGTTAGCCTTCTAGGAGCTACACAATTTGTAACATGTGGCCTCCAAAGTTCTATGCCAGAGAAAGAGAAGGATGGAAACAACACACTAAGGCTGTTGGTGCATAAGTAACAAAGTCATTTCTGGTCACAGAAGTCAGACCTACTTCTGCCATGAGGGTTCATGGGGATTTTTTAATAAGAGGTGACCACTGAGCTTGGTCTTAAGGAATAAGAGGAAATTGTAGATGGTAAAGAGAGCTGATGATAAAGCTAGGGAAGTGCATTGCAGACAAAGAAAAGGACACATTTAATGATAAGATAGCAAGGAAAAGTGTGGAGACCTCAGGTAAGTGCATATATTTTGGCAGGGGTGGAACCCAGGAGGCTATGGGAGAGGAATGAAAGGTGAGGTAGAACAGGAAGACAGTGGCCAGGTGATAAAAGGTTTCGTTTGCTATGGTTAGGAACTTGGAGATCATCCTCGAGGTTTTGAGAAGACATTATAGGACTTCAAAGATGGGGAAAGTAAAATGAGAAACACGAAATTTTAAAACAATCATCCTCCTAACAGTGAGGAGAACAAATTTCAGAAGAGAGTGAACTGGAAAGCAAAGGGATCTGGTATTAATCCAGACACAAATGGGAAGAGCCAGAAGAAAATAAGCAGTGGTGGGGTGAAGAGAGTGTGAGGGACTTGCTGTTACTTCAAGTTAGACTTCAAAAGACTACAACCTTGAGAGGAAGCATGAGGAGTCTAGAATATACTTCAGGCCTTCTGACTAGGGTTCGTGAATGGAACATGTTACATTCCCTGAGCCAGGAAGCCTAAATTGAGGCCCAGAAGATAAAGGAGACAGATAAATAATCCCTTTGAGACATGGTAAGGTTTAGGTTTCTGCAAGATGCACAAGTGGTGATATTTAATAAATAATTGGAACAGGATCGAGACTTTGGCTATAGGTAGGTGGTTATAGGTAGGTGGTCATTGAAGCCTTGAGAACAGGCAAGAGTGTCCAGGAAGAATAGTTAGGAAAGCTTGAGCTGCACCTCCAGAGACATGACAGGGAGGGAGCACGAGTAAATAATGAGCTCCAGGGGAGACTGCGATTTATGGTGATCCATGAGTACAAAGGCAACGTTCAGAAGGGAAACTTGGGTCAGTATGAGGGAGAGCATGAAGGTGAAGGAAAGGGAAATATTATCAAATGATGAGTCTGTGAGTGGAAGAAAAAGGGAAAAATAATGAACTTCACATTGCAAAAGAAGACATCATAAGTCAGAGAGACACAGGTAAATAGGCAGCATATCTGAAAATTTCTAAGTCAGCAAATTAGAGAAGGGCTGAGTGTGCAACTTTGAACACATTTTGGTTAATATACCTAAAAACAAATTAGTTTGCTGGTGTCCTCCTTCCTAATGCCTACCATGTGGACTGGGATTCAGACATTTTTCTAATCTATGGTGCACGATGTGGAATGAATTTAGATACTTCTAAATTGATAAATTTGAGAATCATCCAGGCAGCAAATTTACATATCTCTAAGGAATATTTTTTAATTTAGGACAAGATATACCAGGAACAGCCCTACTGCCTTGTGTTTGCTACCGCATTTAATTCTGTGAGTAGGGTATTGTTATTCCCACTTCAAATATAAGAATCAAGGACTCAGATAGATAATGTGGCATAACTAAACTTGAACAGCCAACAAAGGACAAAGCCAAAGCATCGGCCATAAGCCATTCTATCTCCTGTAAGTCATTAAATCAGGAATATCCCCCAATCACTAGATCTCTAAAAATTGATAGGTGAGTAAATTTGAAAATTGCTGACTCTAAAACAGCAGTCTCCAACATATTTAACACAAGGGACCAGTGCTCCTATGAGAATCTAATGCCTGATGACAGTCTGAGGTGGAGCTGAGGCAGTGATGCTAGCGCTAGGAAGCGGTTACAAACACACTTTCACTCTCTCACCACCTCTCACCTCCTGCTGTGCAGCTTGGTTCCTAATAGGCCACAGATCTGTACCAGTCCGTAGCCCAGGGGTTGGAGACTCCTGAAATAATCCTAATAATATTATCTATGATTTTCTCACACCTTCTTCATTTGCCATTAACATTCCGCGGCTCCTCCTTCTATTATTAACTCCTTAAAACAACACTGAGATGTGTTATTAAGCAGAGCCTCCTTCTAACCACAGAACCCTGTTGGCCTTACCTTAAGCGCAAGGGGAACAGATACCAGAGAGTGTGTTTGAACCCAGAAAACTAGGTCCCCAAGTAAGCGTCACATGGGAATAATCTTTCAAGCTGGGCAAACTTGCCCTCCTCCCATTGGCAGTCCTGTTTAGACATCCATGATGACTAGAAGAACGAGGAAATTGTAGTCCAAAGACTTAGTGTTTGGGAAAATCAATTAAACATATAGAGTCAAGTGACAACAAACTTTCTTTTAAAAGAAGTCTAGTAGTATCTTAATACGCGTAACATACTATTATATAATTAATATAATAATGATATAATAATTAAAAGGTGTCTTTGACCTCTGATAAAATTGACAGAGGCAGAGTTGAAGAATAGGAAATGCAGGGCCATGAAAGCAAGCTCTATTGCTCCTTGGGCCTATATAAATCAAATATTGTTACTTTGTCTTTTCTTTGATAAAGAAATGCACATTTAATTATGAATGGGAAATTAATTCCTAATACATTGAGAATTAAAATATTTTTTCTCCTGATAGTCACTGTAAAAAATTAAAGCAAACATGACAGAATGTAATCATACAGTAAGAGTAAAATGAACCAACAAAAACACATAAAAAAAATGAGAGCACCAAAATCAGAAATCACACAAGACAAAGTGTACAATGTAAGGTAACACCATTTGCTTAAATTTTCTTATTAAAATACAAAGATAGTGAATATAAAATGATTATATTTCTTTATGAAAAGATAAATATCCCCAAACCAAAAATGTGTTATATATGCAAGACATAAGACAAAATGACACCAAAAGTTATGGGGAAAATGTAGGAGAAAAGATCCATCAGGAAAATGCAAAGTAAAAAGAAAGAAAAATTGATGTTATTAATATTATAGAGAAGGCAGAATTTGAGGAAATATTATATGGGATAAATGAGGCCATTTTGAGTTATCAAAATATATAATGAAATTATGATAGAAATTAACATTGTATAATGAATCAAATTTTTCATAAAAAGCAAAAGCTGAATAAAACACTGGGAAAAAGTGACAGAAACACAAATGTTATGGGAAATTAAACAGTGTGCCATTTGTCTGTGTGTTAAGTAGAGATTGTCAGTGCTCTTTCTGGTTAGAAGGCTTCTACCTTCTATTCTGCCCCTATACAGATATGATGTCAGCCCTGGCTACCGCATATTCCTCTATGTGACGTATGGCAAACTTGAAGATATACAAGGTCCAACACATACTGTAATGAGAGAAGCAGGCCAAGCAGTGAAAGCATAACCCATTTAAACAGCACGGCCATCACCCAGCTCCTGCCAGTTTTCAACAAAGAAGAGTACAAGCTGTGTTGCAGTTCTTTATTTTTCAAGAGGAGCTAGAACCTTGGTATGTGGTTTCTCAATTTTTTAAATGTTAGCTTAATTATAAATAAAATGGAAAAAGACTCCTTTTTGTGCTGAATCTAGTCCATGCATCCTTAGTATAATTCATGACTTCTGCTCCAGGTTATATCTTTCTATTCTGGAATTATTCAGTTTATTCAGTTTTTGCTTTGCAAAATATATAGAGTAGGCAGGCAATATGTTCCAGGACTTCCAGTGGATGCCTGAAACCGTGGATAGTACCAAATCCTATAAATATTATGTTTTTCCTATACATACATACCTATAATAAAGTTTAACTTATAAATTAGGCACGGTAGGAGATTAATAACAATAACTATTAACAAAATAGAACAATGATAACAAAATACTGTATTAAAACTTCTGTGACAAAAAATGTTGAAGAGGATGCAGAGAAAAAGGAATCCTCATACGCTGCTGGTGGGACTGCAAATTGGTACAGCCACTATGGAAAACAGTATGGAGATTCCCCAAAAATCTAAGAATTGATCTACCACATGATCCAGCAATCTTTCTACTGGGTATTTACCCCAAAGACTTGAAAACCCATATCCAAAAAGATATTTTCACACTGACATTCAGAGCAGCATTATTCATGGTGGCCAGGACATGGAAGCAACCGAAGTGTCCTATAATAGTTGATTGATAAAGAAGCTGTGGTACATATATAGAATGGAATATTACTCAGCCATAAGAAGAGATGAAATACTACCATTTGTGACAACATGGATGGACCTTAAGATAATCATGCTAAGCGAAATAAGCCAGGCAGAAAAAGTTGAAAATTACATGATATCACTTATGTGTGGGATATAAACCTAAAAGCACCAAATGAGCAGGACAAACAAATAGAGACTCATGGACATGGACTATAGACTAGTGGTTACCAGAGGGTAGGGAGCGGAGGAGGAGGATGGAGTTAGATGGGGTAAAAGTGGTCAAATATGTGGTGACAGAAAGAAATCTAACTATGGGAGGTGAAGACAGTATAAATATATATATGCCTTATTGTTAAAGTATATAGCTGAAACATTGGATTTCATTAACCATAAAAAAAATAAATATATTAATTAAAAAAACTTCTGTGAATGGAGTCTCTTTCTCTCAAAATATCTTATTGTATGTAATCACACTTCTTATGATGATGCAAGCTGATACAATTCCTTAAGTCGAGAAGTTTCACCGTTTTTCTTAAAAGAAGCACTTTATGTCTTCTCTTTGGCATATCTGAATTGCTGACATTATCGCTCTTCTGCTTTGGGGCCATTATAAGTAAAATAAGGATCACTGGAACACAAGCACTGTGATACTGAGACAGGCAATCTGTTAACCAAGATGGTGGCTACTAAGTGACTAAAGGCAGGGAGCATCTACAGTGTGGAGACACTGGACAAAGGGATGATTCACATCCAGCTGGGACATCGCAAGATTTCATCATGCTACTCAGAGCAGTGCACAATTTTAAATTGCTTATTTCTGGTACTTTCCATTTAATATTTTCGGATAATGGTTGACAGGGGTTGGGAAGTGGGGTGTGGAGTAAGGTTGTAACTGAAACCCAGAAAGAAAAACCACAGATAAGGGCAGGACTACTGTACACCAAACTTCCTGGAATATAATTGCTAATTTTAAATGCTTGCTGAATAAATGACTATATGAATGAATTGAAACTGTCTCTGCTTTCAAGGATTTTTAGTCTAATGAAGAAGAAAGATAATGATGAAAAAATAGTATGTTAAATGTTACAAAAGGGCCATACTTAGGATATAACAGAAGCACAGAGAAAGGTTCCTAAAATCAACCCTGAGTATTTTAAATCTTCCCAGAATATTTTTATAAAAATATCCCTCGATAGGGGAGTAAATAAATAAAATACAGTAGAATGCTATCGTGAAATGACATTGAATAAATTAGATTTATAGTATGAACATGGACAGATATCAAAAAACAGTATCAGGTGAAAAAAATTTACAATTGATTCATAGAGAATAATACTAGTTATGTAAAATTTAAAGGTGTGCAATACTATATATATATGTATATATATACTTTAAAAAATATATATACATGTGTTGTATAAAGAATATATATGTGTACTGGAATGATATATTCTAACTTCAAGACAGTGTTTATCCTTGGGGTGGGAGGGAATAGAGAGGTGGGGGGTTTAGTTACCTTTGTATTATATTTCTTAAGAAAAAGATTTGAAACAAATATATAGATATATACTGATAGTCATTAAATTTGGGTGGTGGGTTCACTACCATCTGTGTATTGCTCTCTACACTTCTGAGTATTTTCTTGTAAATTTCATAATTAAATAAATAACGATGATGCCCTGTAATGTACTGGGTGAAGAAAGTTATGACCTAATTCTGAGAACGCGGGAATTATTCTTCCAGGGCTGAAGATGCTAAAAATGTGGTGAAAGGTTAAGTTTTACAACGTAGCTCTGAAATCTTTTATATTTCCTATGTAGATTATTGCACTGACATGTAGCAGTCTCTCTCTTCCCCAGCTCTTTATTTCCCTTTATTCTCAGCTCCCTCTAGTCAGTAGAACTGGCTACTGGTCACATCTAAGTTGAGGCAAAGCCGGTTTTCAAGTCTAGACATGGCCGCTGGACAACATGCAAGAGAAAAAAAAGAAAGAAAGAAATTGGTTCTCTCACCAAAAATATAGAGCTCTTAATTTTACAAAGAAGGAAATCCTCATGGAGAAGGACTTTCCTCAGTCATGAAGACTAATTAATAGTGAAGCCTGGATACAGGCTCCCACTCCAGGAATCTTTTTACTGCTGCACCTATTACACTAACAGAATTTTGGAGCTAGAAAGGAGCCTTGAGATCGCCTAATCCACTTCTTTTATACTAGAAACACAAGAATCAAGACTTCCAATAATAATCTCACTAAAGAATTTAAGAGTTTCCAAGTTAGCTGCATCCACTCTAAAAATATTATGTTGTTTTTTTAATTTTATTTTATTATTAGTTTAAAGTATATAGTACATTGGTTAGACATTTATATAGTTTATGAAACGATCCCACTGACCACTTATGGTTTGTAATTTAATGAGAACTTCACTCTGAATACAAAAAGTGCCAAGTCACTTAATCGGTGAATCAATGAGTAAAACAAATGCTGAGAACCATTGAGTCATCTAATACAAGACTCGAGTCATCTTATCTGTATACTCTGTTTGGCCGCTTCCTCCATCTTCTTTGTCTAGAGAAATACTGTTCATCCATGCACCTGCCACTTCCTTTGAAGTTTTCCCTGTCATGTCAATGTTGACTTGGTTTCCCTTTATCTTTATCACCATATAACTTTTACAGGTGAATAAAAATAAAATATCATATGATAAGTGCTGTAACACAATTTTACTCTCTCCTCCAAATCGTGACTTCCTTGGGAACCTGTTCCATGATCTGATTAATCTCTAAAAAATAGTGTATGGTCAATAGATATTATTGAATGAATTAATGGCAGTGCTGATTCATTCTCAGTGACACATATGTTTCCCTGAAACAACTGGACTTATTCAATATTATTGGTGACTCTAAAATTCTTAGAATTAACTTTGGCCTATAATAAAACTTCCCATAGAGTGCATCATGAAACATGCTTTGAAGAACTCTGTCCAACTCATTCAATTATGAGTTAGAAAAAGATGGGATAGTCTATCTCTGAAAGCATTAAATTCTCCATTCTCTGGAAATGTTTAAGAAAGAGTAGACAACAGTCTGGAAGAAGTGTCTTAGAGGAAATTTGAACACTAGATGAGGAGTTAGACCAAGTATCCTTTAATAATCCTTCTGACTAGTAATAATCTCCTGAGACTCAGATTGTTGGTAAAGAGACCAGTTCATCAGTCCATGAATCATTCACTCATCATAAAGAACAGGGCAAACACAAAAGGGAAAAGACATGATAGCAGCTTTGAGAAACTCAGCCTAACAGAGAAACCTACTCAATCCTTTGAGCAGTCACACACAGAAGAGGAAGCCCATTTTTCTGGGCTGTCCAATAGGCAGCATAAAGTTAAGGGAATGTTATTCAAATACTACAGCTATGGTACAAAGAACATTCGAATAACTAAACCAGTCTAACAGTGGAATAAGTTCCCTTGTGCAGGAATGTATACCCCTTCCTTAGAGGTACTCGACAAAGAGCAACTCTTGGGGAAGTGGTTGGGTGGATTTTTATCTTCACTAGAAGGCCAGGCCATATTTAGCGTGTCCACATATCTTGGTTTTCCTATGAAAGTTTTAGTTTATATCTGTTTTTCTAGCATAATTAGTAGTTCGGCCCATTTCACTTTCAAAAATGTTCCAGTTTGGAAGATAAATCCTATGGTCACCCTACTTACATTAGATGACTCTAAGATCCCTTTCAACTTTAATAATCTTGCTCAGTGTTTTGCCTAGGAATAAGAACTTTATAAAAGAAAGGGCATATTTCCTTAGAGAGGGATTTTAGACTGAAGGAGATAGTACCTAAGGTCCCACTGGATTATCTTTTCTATTCCATGACTAACTATTGCTATCTGTGAAAAAGTCTCAAACGCATATATTTATCTCTATCCTCCCTATTAAGCCATGAATTTCCCCCAACCCTGTGAAGAGCAGCACTTTGATAGGCACCTCTGAGACAGGTTTGCATAGATTGAGGAAAAATACTTAAGAGTTTGTTGTAGGAGATTTTCTCTTAATACATATCTTACATAATAAAAATTCATAAGGCTATAGTAATAAAATTAAAAAATACATATATTACCATTACATATTGATTTATAACAATTCGTGCAAAGCTTCTTGGTCTTATCACAGAACAGGAGGAATTGTATAAAGTGAGAATATTCTATGCTAAATCTCATACTGCAGCAAAAGATTAAAGTGCTTAGTCTGGTGCTATGTACTTTTTGCCTTTTTAATAAATATTTAAATGATAATGAAGTCTTCAAATGAGAAAATGTGGGCGTTTGAAATTTATATTTTCCCGTCTTTAATATTTTTGAATATCAGAGCTGAAGAAGGGTCACAGACTTTTGTCATAGCTCTCTCCAGGGTACCTTAGAGTAAAATTAAAAATGTCTATAGTGAAAATGAAAACTATGCTTGTGGCTGCAGCCCAACAAATTCTTTGGAGAAACCCTAGTGAATTATGAAGTAAAGGAGTCAGAAATTAGGCCAACTTGCCTTTGCATAGATGTACTTGGCATCAGTGGGTACCATCTGACATTATACATCTCTTGTCCCAGAGAGTTCAGAATTTCAAGTTAAAAGTCGTAAAGTCCTAAAACTGTTGAAATGTCTGGTATTTGTAACCCCACACTGGGAGTATGGTCTGAGGGGCTATGCCATCTATCATCACCTGGGTACTCATTAGAAATGCATTAATTCAGGCCCTACCCTAGACTTACTAAATCAGCACCTACATTTTGGTAAAACACTAGTTAAATTCACATGTACT